>NW_012267286.1:2311088-2314869 GCF_000151885.1 Dipodomys ordii
ACTTGTACTTCTCATTGTTGCAATGGGTCCACCTGTATCCCTATTTAAAGGACTTGTTTTTCCCCTTCCCCTCCACAAATTATACCGATATCAAATACAGTGAAAGCACGAGTTATACTGTGGGGGAGGGACATACAAAGCAACAAAGACATAACCTTATAAATGCGTTAGAAACAATTGCATGAAAGAAAAAAAAACATTTGAATACATATCTTAGGGTTCATTTCCCTAACCTCACCTTATCTGACCTTTTCTGCTTGACTCAGACATATACTAGATATTCCAAATAAGGGAAACCATGGGACCTATGTTTCTTTGGGCCTGGCTTACTATTATAAACAAATTCTAGAGACTTTCTAAACATATGACCCTAAAATAGAGACAATTTCTGTGGCCTTTACCCAAGAACTTTCACTCACATATCACCTATCTAATTCCACATTATTTTGAATGATTGAGAAGAGCACCTGCTATCATGTTCTTCATTCAATGTCTCAAATAATACTTGTAGCTTGAATCCAAATAATCTAAATCCATTGTTTTAAATAAACTCCCAAATCACATGTAATACTCAACCTGATATCGTTGTCCCCATAACCATGATTTCCTTTTACCAGGGTAGTTTAAATAACTTCAAGGCCATCCATCATACTGTTTTTTGCTAGCATAATACCCAATTCTCGATATGAGATTTCTGGACCAAATTGAAATAAGAGGTATGATTGTGTTTTATTACAGTAGTTCTTTTAATTTATGCATATCTAGTCATATTTTTGCTAGTTTTTTTAAATACCTGGGCACATATTAATGAGAATGCTTGTGTAAGTAGAAACAATGATGAGAGAGAGGAAGGGAAGAGAAGGAGGATTAGAAAGGGATAGAAATCATTTCATAGTGAGGCTGAACTCACACACTTGATTACATTAACATCTGAATCTCCTCAGTTTAGCTCATCAGTCATAGAAAATTGCTGAGCTTTAAAAGTCAATAATAAAGTAATACCCAAGCTGTTGGCCTGAACAAAAATAGACGCCTAGCTACAAGTTTTTAAAAGTCTGAGTCTGTATGAAAGAAGACTACGATTTCATGAATATCTGAAGCTCTATTGTTGTAACTCTATGTGCTAGAACGTAAAGAGCTTCAAGAGAGGAGTTAAATACTTCACAAGCCCACGTGACAAGCCAGAAGAGACTATGATGAGAAAATATCCAAAGTTCAATGCTTCATACTGTTATTATTATTATTAGTCAAGGTTCATATTTATAGTGTGTATTAGTTAAACCTCCAAACACATAGTTTATACATCACAGTCTCTCCAGCATAAGACACTTTCATATATATTATTTCTTGCTTCAGATATCATTGTAAACACAGAAGACTCAAGTATAAATATGTGTGTGTATCCCATATTGTTTTAATTGCCAAAAGGTATAGACTCTTAAGAGTTGATCCAGAACATAAATCTGCATTAATTAGTAGACACAGTTTCATATTTTTGGATAATTTCCACTGAAGATGTAAGCTCAAAATGAAACTTCACAAATATTACATAATGAGGGCATGTAAGTTTGGCTCCTATAGATACACATAGACAGAAAGGCACATATAGGCAGAGATAGAGACGGACATATCTTACACAAAAGGACATTTCTTCTCATTTCTCATAATGACTTGTCCCATAATGATACTGAAGATGCAAATTCTCATTTAAGGCTTAATATAGGTTATTACAGTTGTGTTTAACCTTACTGGGAATATTAAAAAAGAAATGTGTAAAGGTTGGGAAGACATTAATGAAATATAAACAGATCACAGTAATTAAACTAATTTCCCCTTTCAACTTAATTACCTGGTCTCAGAAGACTAGAATCTCCCTTATAAACAAAAAAAGAAATTCATTGGAGAAGCCTAGAGGTAAAAGTAAGATTGATATCATAATTCATTGGCTTAAATTTTGTTGGTTCACAAAAATTTTTATTAAGGAATCTTTCTGTTGGATTTTTTTTGTCAGTCATGGGGCTTGAACTGGGGGCCTGGGCACTGTGCCTGAGCTGGTTTGCTCAAGGCTAGTACTCATTGAGCCACTTTGAGCTACTTCCAGTTTTCTGGTGGTTAATTGGAGATAAGAGTCCTCAGACTTTCCTGCAACACCTGGCTTAGAATTGAAATCCTCAGATCTCAGCCTCCTGAGCACCTAGGATTACAAGCCTGAGCCACCAGCACTCAGCTTTTTCTGTAGGATTTTTGTCTTGGGCTATTCTTCTGACAGCATAAAAATAATTAAGGCAGGTAGTCCGATGCTTAATATATAACTTCAAACCATCTTATTTAACAGGACACTATTATCATGACCTTATGATATTTTCATATCCTCATTATGGAAATACTCAATATGAAGTATGCACTGATCGATTTCCTTTTCTCTTCATCCAAATAACAGATCTTCTTCAAAATATGAATTTTAACATTGATTTTTCTAAATATTTATGAGCATCCAAACAGTTCAGCTGCCATCTTTTTCCATTCCATTTGGCACCCTTCAGACAGTAACATACAAAAACCTCTTCTTTGAAATCTTAACAATGATCACTTAAAATATGTGCAGGCATTGACTGTTTGGGTCTCATTACTACTCTGCATATAAGGTAATTAAATGCAGGTATCTCCTTGAACAGTGGTATAGGGAGCACTGGCTTTGGTGTTGATTTTGCTTCTGTTTGTATAAAATATAATCAATTAGATTTTTAGCCCAGTGAAGAGAAACAGTGGGTCTGGAAGCTTCATTATTTAATTATAAAACTTATGCTGCTTTCCTTAAAGATCAAGTTCTAGAGTAGACAAAATTACCTTTTCTTCATTTCTTTGCAACCGAACTCACCTAATGAGCTTTTGAAAAATGCACACCTTGAGAAGTAAATTTTGAAAAGCATTACAAAGTCTACAAAGAGAAAGTGCTTTATGAAACAATGGTGGTTTTATTCTTGTTGAGGAGGAGGTATGATTTGGTTGATAATGCGCCCCTTTGTCTCCCAGCCAGCACCTTCCAGTGCTTCTCCCACACTTGATGAAGGTTGCTGCCTCTCCTAAGCAATGGAATGACATAAAAATCAAGGCAGAGCTCCTGTTTGCTAACCTCAAGGCTGGCCTGCCATCTTTTAGAACTCCTTCAAGGCTCTGATTTATGAGTTACGTAACCATTTCCTTTTTTAGGAACTAGGACAAAGTGTTAATTGTGTAGTGCTAGATAGCATCTTTGGAGCAAAATAAGCCTGACAGGTGCAATGTAAAATGTTGATTTCATCGATTAATGATTCACTGCTTCGAGGGAGAGAGGGTTGAGGAAATGTTGTTCAAAGGGCACGTCAGTAGAGTAAATTCAAGAGATCTATTATGCAGCAATGTAACTATAGTGAATTAGCAACTCACAATGGCTACTAAGTTGCTAAAAATAGATTTAAGTGTTTTAACAAAATTTTTATTGTGGAAATATTTTTCTTGCGATTGTTTCTAACATATTTAACATAATTTTTTAATGAGATAAGCTGGACACTGATGGCTCACACCTGTATTCCCAGCTAGAAAACTATAATCTGAAGCCAGCGTAGTCCTGAAGATTCTGTCTCTAAAATAACCCACGCAAATGTAAACTTGTTCAACCACTTTGGAAAGCAGTATGGAGGTTCCTGAAAAGACTTCACATAGAACTCCCCTATGACCCAGCAATCCCACTTTTGGGCATTTACCCAAATGTTTACAAACAAGACCACACTAAAGCTACCAG
>NW_012267286.1:2315499-2335577 GCF_000151885.1 Dipodomys ordii
GAGGCTGCAATGCTTGGTAAGAAATGTACGCATTATCCTGCCCATGTAATTGTAACCCCTCTGTACAGTATCTTCACAAATAAAATAAAATAAAATAACCCACGCAAAGAAGCATTGGAGGCATGGTGCACATGGTGGAGTACCAGCAGAGCAAACAAACTGAGCAAGTAAGTTAACCAAGAAAGTGCATAGATTCAGTCCCCAGCGTTGCCCCCACCCCACCACAAAAAAAAAAAAAAACGTAAAAAAGCAACCTATTGACCCAATGTAGTTATTCCACAGGTCATTCCATCATTCCAAAGTGCATACATATCTTAAAACAGCCTATTTATATGATAAATGTATAGGTTTTATTTATTAACTAAAATAATTTTTAAAACAAGAAGCTATCTAAAACAAAAAAATTCTATGAGGAGAATTTTTTTAGTATATTTTTTATTATAAAAATTCTGTACAGAGAGGTTAGAGTTACATGAGTAAGGTAATGAGTACATTTTCTATCAAGCATTGTTACCTCCTCCTTTGTTTTCCCCTCCATCCCTTCCCTCCCCATGTCCCTAACTCCTCTCTCCCCGCTCCAAGTTGTTTTCAACATAGTGTCTTGTACATCTCATTGTTACAATGGGTCAACCCATATTCTTATTTCAGCATTTTGTTATTTCTCTTCCCTTCTCCAAATCAGAAAAATATATAAATAATATGCAGGGCACTGGAATCAAATACAGCGAAAACAGGGGCTATACCATGGGGGGAAGAAAATACAAAAGAAACCAAAAAATAATCACATAGTACATTATAAATACTTTATACATTATAAATACTTTACAAACCACAGCAACAAAGATAAAACCGCTTGTGTCCCTCTCATTTACTGTATAATTAAACTACTCCATATTGGTTTAAAGGAATATGTGTTAGTTCTCCTTTAATAGCTGCAACAAATACCTGAGATATATCACCTTATAAAGAGGGAAGGTTTATTTTGGCTCATATTCTGGGCTAATGTGGGATATTCAAGACCCAGAAGTAATAGTGCAAGATATCAGGATCAATGTTAGACAAGACATTTACATTTGCCAAATATCATAAAAAGCAAGTCACAAAGCAGTTTACAAGCAATATCCAAATCCACAAATCCAAGTAGAACTGACATAAAGGTAATCATTTTCTCTCAATTCAAAAGCACAGCATTATTTTGTAAATTCTTTATGCAAAAGTCTACTTCTTTGCAGAGATGCAGAGGTAGAAGGAGGATTCCACACATGCATTAACTGCTTTTCACATCTGTAATCTTGTCTATAATCCATACTTGAAAGACTGAACATCAAGCCACTTCATTCTGTAATTACAGCTTTAATTCCCATAGCTTCTCTGTTTTCTTTCACAGATCACAATATGAGACTGAGACCTGTGGTTTTATTCACCAACAGATGGTAGAACTAAGACATTCAGTCCTTAAAACCAAAATCTTGTAGAAGAAAAATTAAGATGAAATAAGAAAATAAAACTGTGACAAAATATATGCAGCTTAGAAAGTTTTGCCTTTAATTATGCCCTTGTCTTGTTATGGTGTATTTTAGATGTTTTTATTGTTTGTTTTTTGAGAAAGGATAAAAAATGTAAGATTATCAACCATTCTCTGAGAGTGGCCTAGAGAGTTGAGTAGCTGGAATGTTCTCAGTCACTCCTTGTTCATTGGCACACATAGATGAGCCAGCAGGTGGATGGCAGTGTCTATAACAGAAGTGGGTCATGAAGGTCTCACTGATGCTAACCTCTCCCCTCCTGATTCAAAGGTCTTTCAGTCAGTGTGAACGTAGATTTCCTGGTCTCTCAATTCCATGTCACTTCAGTAAATACATGGGCAAAAACAATTTAAGACCATGGCTCTACAATACAACTCAGACATAGCCATTCCACTCTGCCATTGAAGAATGTCAAAACATCATCAAATGTACTTGTTGATAAGACACATATGACTTGATTGCTTTCGTGGTAAGGGAGGTCGGTACTTTGAAAGAATTACAGTTCCGGTCTTTTAACGTGTTGATTTGAAAAAAGCATGACTACCACTGAGTAAAAAACATAATATAATTGCTTGTTGTTGTTATAAAACATCATGATAAAAAATGTATGCATTATTCTGACCATGTAATTGTAACCCCTCTGTACAACATGTTCACAAAAAAATAAAATTAAATTAAATTAAAAAAACATCATGATATAATAGTGTGTAGTTCTTAAAAAAATCTTAGTAAAGGCTTTGAGACCTATACACTATGTACTGTACATTATAAACATTTGTATATCCACAGTTTATATGGATAGATACATAAAAGGATCCTGTTTAGAAATGGTTTGCCTGAATAAACTTCTTTCCAAAAAATATAAAACTATGAAAGGGATCAAGTTATAGGTCATGGGTCCTGAAGCAAATGATTTTGGAAACCTTGACAAGCTGATAAAAACTAAAGGCAATATAGTAAGTATTGACACATATTCACAAGCTTAAACTAGTTCCTTTATGTTAATTTAGTGTGTGTAAAATATTTTTTCTGAAGCATATTGTTTTCTAGCATATTCTTTATAATTACATGTAATTGTCCTTAATAAACTATACCTTTAATGAACTTGTCCTTAACAATAAAATTACTTTTAAATAAAAGAAATACTCCATGGATGTTAAGGTATTTCCTATATAGACAAACTTTTATATACTAATTTTAGCCTTGATACAACTATTTCAGAATAATTTCCATCAATAAACTTTTCTTAAGATAATCTGTCACAAGTCAAAAATATTTCAATTGTAACACAACATGCTTTATCATTTTAGAGAAAAATATTATTATAATCCAAAATAGACTACAAGTGTATTCAAAGAAATAGAAAAATACAGCTTTTCCTTCAAGTTGATGTATTTCAAAGTATAATTTTATATAAAAATTAACTTCCTTATTGAGCACCAGTGACTCACACCTGTAAAGCTGAGCGTGCAGCCGTAGCTCAAGTGGTAGAGTGCTAACCTTAAGCTGAGCGTGCAGCCGTAGCTCAAGTGGTAGAGTGCTAACCTTAAGCTGAGTGTGCAGCCATAGCTCAAGTGGTAGAGTGCTAATCTTAAGCAAAAACGCTCAGGGACAGCACCCAGGTTCTGAGTTCAAGTCCCAGGACTGGTACACACACACACACACACACACACACACACACAATTAATTTTAAAAAACTTTGCAGGTTTATCAGTCAGCAAATTTTGTAGTTAATAATGATAATAAGCCTTAGAAAGGAGTACCTTTAGCACGTTCTTGAGACATTTTCTTAATTTTTTCTAAGTGCATTAAGAAAGAATTTGAACATAATATAAAATATTAATTCAAGAAAATTTGTACAACATTTAAAAATTTTAGATGGGTTTATAACATAAATACACTTCCAAGGCCCAATCATCTATGTTATAGACAATAAAGAAAAATGACAGGTTTGGGAATGTGGCCTAGTGGTAGAGTGCTTGCCTAGCATGCATGAAGCCCTGGGTTCGAGTCCTCCGTACCACATACACCGAAAAAACTGGAAATGGCGTTATGGCGCAAGTGGTAGAGTGCTAGCCTTGAGTTGAAATGCTCAGGGAAAACACCCAGGCCCAGAGTTCAAGCCCCATGACATACAAAAAAAAAAAGCCTGCATTGCTGGGCTCAATTCAGTATATGTATATACAGCATGTATAGATACATTTAATATTGGCTGTCAAATATTTAAAAAATTAAGTAGTTCAATTATAGCTCTGCATATATTTTGAAATTATGTAATAATATAGTAACTTTGGGACTTACATTGGGACTATGTCATAAATAGTTTGAATCAATTATCAATTATGTATGAACCACATGAATTTGAGATACATTTCAAATCATTCTTTTAACATTTAGTTAGCATGCTATTTTTATCAGAATATTTTGTTCTGTCAAAATTTCCACTTTTAATGGTGAAATTCATTATCATTTTCATCAATAGTGACCTTTAAAATTATTTCATCAAAATGTGAAATGTCAGATTAACTTCCAGAAATTTTGGGTTGATTCCAAGTATTGGAAGCACATTATTGACATTAACCATTCTGCTTTATAAATTTTTAGCTTCCGGATCTGTTATCTTTGAATGATATGTTTATACTTCGGGAATATTTTTCCTCTGAAGAATCAGTAGTAACATCACATTCATTTTTCATAAATAAAGAAGAAAACAAAACATTGGAAAAGCTAGAATTTTCTTTAGAAGAGGACATGATACTAAAGAATACTCATAGGTCATTCCTAAACTAAGTACCCTTCTGCAAGTCTGTATGATAAATTAGCATTATGGACACATTGTAATTAAATTAACTATAGATCTACCTGGAGTACCTGGAGTACATCCACCTGATTTTCATATAGTCTTAGAGGTCTTAGTCAACGTTTCTTGCAAAAGCAAAGAGAACACCTTTTATTTCCCCTTGAATATGGACTTTTTAGACTCCTTGCTTGGGAACATAGTATTGAAAGATAAAAAAGTATTTACAAATAGGAATATAAGTAGTAACTGTGCCACACAATGCACTGTAAAAACACAGAAGAAAAAAATAGAAAAACGTAGAGCTTCCCTATAAACTTTCAATCCCATTTCTGGGCATTTACCCAAATGACCACAAACATGGCCATACTAAGGGCTACCAGCACAACTATGTTTATTGCAGTATTATTCACCATAGCTAAGATATGCAACCAACCCAGATTTCTCTCAGTAGATGAATAGATCAAGAAAATTTGATATATGCATATATATATATATATATATATATATAATGGAATTCTATGCCTCCATCAGAAAGAATGACACCACCCCATTTGTAAGGAAATGGAAAGACTTGGGAAAAAAAACTTATTAAGTGAAGTAAGCCAGACCCAAAGAAACATAGTTCCTGTGGTTTTGCTTATTTGCAATAATTAGTATATGTCTAGGATAATCTTGACAGATGAGCAGAATAGCCCAATAGCTATGTACATAAGATCATATAAGATGATGCTAAGCGAAATGAACTCCAAGACATGGACACAAGAGATTTTTTCTTTGCTGTTGTTGTTATTTTTAATGTGCTATGTGATTATCTTTGTTTCGTTTGTATGTTCTTCCCCCTGTGGTATATCCTCTGTTGTTACTGTATTTGATTTTGGTACCCTGGTATTGTATATATGTTTATTTGAATTAAGGAAGGAAAGGGAAACAACAGAATGATGAGACAAAGGATAAGGGGGAACCAATGCAACAGTGATCTACACAAAACAAGAGGTTGGAAATGATCTGTACAACTTGGGAGATTGGAGGGGATGGAAAATAGGAGAAAATTGAGGGAAGGGATGACAAGAAATATATTCATTACCTTACTTATGTAACTGAAACCCCTTTGTACTTTATCTGGATGATAAATAAATAAATAAATAAATAAAATGGAATACTGGAGTTACTGTCTATAAACTCTAAACCATAAGGTAAGCCAACTTTTTTTTTTTTTTGGTCAGTTGTAGTGCTTGAACTCTGGGCCTAGGCCCTGTCTCTGATGCTTCAGCTCAAGGAGAGCTCTCTATCATTTGAGCCACAGCACCACTTCCAGTCTTCTGGTGGTTTATTGGAGATAAGAATCTTATGAACTTTCCGGCCCGGGCTGGCTTTGAACCACGATTCTCATATCTTAGCCTCCTGAGTAGATAGAATTGATGCCTGAGCCACCGGCAGCGGGCTCCAGCTTTTTCTTACTGTTCATACATATTTTAATTCACAGAAATGTGGCTTTCACTTTGCATTGATTGCAGTAACTGGCATTCTGGGGATATCAGACCATATGGCAACCTTCATCCCTTTCCCCAGTGAGGATGTCAGCAGTCTTGCCTACCAGGATCAAATTGCCTTTATTTTAATGGCAAACATCCCTGTACTTAAAAATCTTCTGGATTACTTAGAAGGAAAAATAGTGGACACCGAGGTTGCAAAAGCCCAATTAAAGAAAGAAAACATATGTTGTCACTGCTACTTTTTTCTTATATATAACCACAAGTTAAAAGGTACTCTAGGTACATATTTTGTGCAATAGAAAGGAAATAGGGAAGAATCAGGAAGATCGCGGTTAGAAGCTAGGTAATCCATGTGATTCTAAGCTCCAAATAAAAACACCGAAAAGCCAGAAGTGGAGCTGTGGCTCAAGTGGGAGAGCTTTAGCCTTAAGCACAAATATTCGGAGACAGTGCCTAAGTTTATGCTGCAGGACCGGTCCCACACAACAAAAAATAAACAAAATGAACAAGTATTTGGTTAACTACAATTTTTAAAAAACATCTATAAACCATAGAGTCATGAAGACCATATATAAACTGAATATAACTATCCATAGCATATTATAGATTGCATGAACAACCTCACACATCTTTTAATATTAGATAAATTATTAATCCTGACCCTTATCTTCTATTTAATCTAGTGTTAACTGTTCAACTTACTGATTACCACCTGCAAGGACTTTTCTTTTTGATGGATTGTTAATAATTATTTAATGTTTGATTTTTTTTCCCATTGCAACATACTTATTTTTTCAAAAACTCAGACATTCTAGAACATAAGAGTTGTTAGGTTTAGAGGTACATTAAAAACTTGTAATAATGTAGCCAAGATTGCTTGACAGTGAACGAAATTAAGTTCTGCTACTCTTCTTATTCACCTGTTCTAAAATGAAAATGGTAGGCTCAGAAGTTAGACAATTATGCTCACAGTAAATCCAACCACATAGAACAAACTCAATACTTACCTTGCCTGTGTTACAATATCTTCATTGGTATCTTTTGAGGTAGGATATTCCATAGGGTTTGATATAATAAGATCAAATTCTCTAGAAAAAACAGAGTGACTCAACATTTGCTATAATCATTCACTAGGAGGTGATGGGTTCATTTGTATTCTGATCTAATTTTGCTTCTCCTCTCTGTTTTCTTTTACTATTATTCTTATCTCTCGACTAATTATAGAGTATAAATGCCTTCATTTACATAATCCATATACCCCTAATAAGGTTCAGCTGGGATCTACGCTAACTCAGGCTAGATTTTGTTAAAAATGGAAATGTATTCTCATAAAGAAAGTGGAAACCAGCCCATTGCTTTTCTCCTACAAGTGTGAAAAAATAACAATTGGTGCTATTGTTATTGTTTGGTCACATTCATTATGATGCTTTTACTTTTGCTGTCATTATTGCTGCTTGATATTATTATTTGGGGAGGTAATTTTCTATTTTATCTGTAATTAGATGAATGATTTGATGTGGACTGGCCATTTGTTTAAATAATTCTTCTACAGAAGTATTAATATGTCTCCAGTTAGTTTTAATAAACAGAAAAAGCAGCAATTTAGTAACTTGACTGCTGAGAATTGAAATATGAGCTTTTTAGTTCTTTGTTAAGTCATTCCTGTTGATCTTCAAATAATTCTTCGTATAAACAAATATATGAGGCAGCTGCTGAAATTTAAAATTACCATATTCTTGGTAACTTGCTAGATAAACGGATTAAGTATATGACTCATTTATATTTTACCAGATTATGTTACAGAGCAAAAGATCTTTAATGATCATCTAGTTTACAGAGTAATATATAAAAAACATTGTGTGAAGTCATTCATTCAGAGAAACTTTGTAACCCTGAAAAGACCACAGGGTAAAGGTCTATGATGCTTGTTACTGATCTCAGATTTGCTGCTTGCTTGTTCTCCAGTATTCCAAACTATGAGATAGACATTGCTTTGTTGACTACTTGTAGGATCATGGTAAAAGCAAAACATAATCACTTATGAAAAGACTCAAGTAAATAAATATACGAGAGTAACTTTTGGAGACTGTTGAGTTCTTCTTAGGTGACTTGAAGGTAGCATAATTTTGGTACTGAATGAATTAACAAATGTAGCCATATTGAAATAGATCTCTGTGACTTTCAGTCCTATCCCAGAAAATGGAGTTCAGAAATAGTTTTCTCTGCACACCACCTTCACAGAAGGTATGAAAATGGCTCATGATGGAGAAGCAATTCCTTCCAAGGTAATCTGGAAATGTGAGACAGGTAAAGAAACAAGAAGTATTTTTTTCCCTTATCCTAGGGCTTGAACTCAGGGCCAGATCACTGTCCCTGAGCCTGAGCCACCATCTACATTCAGAAATTTTATGGTTAATTAGACAAATGACTCTCACAAACTTTTCTTTCCTGGTCTGGCATTGAACCATGATTCTCAGATCTCAACCTTCAGAGTAGTATCTAGGATTATAGTCCTGAGCCACCAGTGTCTGGCATTTTTTAATTTTTAATGATAAACTACACAAGAATTGTTTGATCGGCCATAGTTACTTGGGCAACTAGAGTGATATTCATTATTTACACATAAGAAGTTATACTTGGGAAAGGATAAGGTTGTTTAAGAAGCTAACATAGCCGGCACCGGTGGCTCACGCCTGTAATCCTAGCTACCCAGGAGGCTGAGATTTGAGGGTCACAGTTCAAAGCCAGCCCAGGTAGGAAATCCACGTGAAAATCTTATCTCCAATAAAACCACTAAAAAACCAGAAGTGGAGCTATGGCTCAAGTGGTAGAGTGCTCACCTTGAGCTGAAGAGCTGAGAGATTGTGCCCAAGCCCAGACTTCAAGCCCCATGACTGACAAAAAAAAAAGCTAACATAATTTCAGCTAAAAATTTTTTATACTTTATTTAATCTTTATTTACAAATTAACATCCTAAATAAAGAGTCTAGTTTTTAATTTGTTACCAAAGGTCTGAAAATATGACTTGGTTATGTTAATTTACACCTATCATGGTAAAATATAATTACTTCCTATGCAACATTATCAGCTATTATGATAATATATTTAGATTTTGGAAAGGACATTGAATAATAATCAATAGTTAAAAGTCTCATGTCTTGAGCTAGAATGTAATTTGGTGGTAGTTCATTGACTAGTACATGTCAGACCCTGTATTAAATTCCCAACATTGAACATAAAATGTCTTTTAAAATAATGTGATATCTTATACATAACTGATAGATCATTCTAGCATGCTACCCATATCAATGTGACTCCATGGTAGCATGTAAGTTTAAATCTATATACTGCTGTATATTTAAAATGCTATGCTATGTTAATGATATTGCACAAAGTGCTCGTCACTTCTTTATCTTCAGGATCCACTCAGTGAGAATCAGCAGTTACTACAAAGGTCACCAGACAGCAAACGTTTCTAGTTGTCTTGTCTTTAGCATCTCTGAAGAGAACAGGTTCATGGGGAAACAACCATTTTTCCAGTTATAAAAGAGAGATGAAGGTAAGAAATATGTGTTGATGTGATGGTAGAAGTAACTGTGAGATCTCCAGTTGACCACACTTTCCATTCTCCACAGCCTGCCACTATACAATGCTTATCTGTCTAGTCCAGATCTTAATATAAGCTAGGCTATAATTTACTTCATTTTACCTGTTATCCACCACTTACTTCTTTTTGCCAGGTCATTAAAGGAGGCATTATTATAACATTTCTACTAAAGTAAAATGTTCTATGTGTACCTACATACATATGTGTGTCTCTCTCTATATATGCATATAATTGAGTGTGTCTCTATATATGCATATATAGAGACACACTCAATTATATGATTAGAATACATTTTGAATCTGAGATTCAATGACTGAATCAAGTTATAGGTGAAACTGGAGGCTATTCATTCAAGTAATCTGCCAGTTTTGTTGGATGCCAAATTAATTTTCTTTGCCTTTGATGAGATTCTGCTCCATTTTTGTGTGCATCATTTTATATATTAGTCAGAGTTTGAAGGGAAGTACAGAATGAAATTTATGGTAACAGCAGTTTTCTTTAAAGCATATCAACAAAGATGAATTGGCAGTTTCTTCATTCCCCATCTCTTATACAATATTGCCCTCTATGGGAACCTAACGTCCTGAAGGTTTAAACATGATGATAAGTATATTCTTCTGTGTAGTTCTATGATCATCAAATGCTATTTCTTTCCCTTTGATACAATTACTACCATCTTAAAGATATAAAACCTGATCTCAAACCAAAATATATTATGCTGTCATTATTTAGTTGTGTTTACAACATTGTGTTTCAGTGTAACTATTTTTTCTGTATTATGTTCCATTGCTTGCTTTCTCCTCTCTTGTTAATGTATTTCTATGCACAGGATAATGCACTTATTTCAAGTTACTTTAGAATGACGTTACTTAAGATATTTCTATGCTGATAAGGGAAAGCTCAATTCAAGTTCTAAAATAAAAGGATGCTTATTATAAGGGGAAATATGAATTCTTTTACAGGAAAGGGCATGGTGATATCATACTATCTTCTCAGATTCTATGAACATTAGTCAAATTAAATGCACTTGTTAAATCTTTCATTTTTTAAGAAGAAGATTTTATATTCTCACTAGATTACTTCAGTTCACAAATAATATTAGGATTATGCACATGACATCAATTCCAAAAAATAATCTAGAGTTATTTATCCATAGAAAAATTTGCTTTGTTCATGGAATATGAATGTTTTCTTTCAAATAGATTTATTTGGAAAAAGTTAAAATATCCTTCTCTCCATCTCCTAGCTGCCATTTGCCACCATTCTTTGATTTATCCACAAATATATTTATTTAATGTGAGTAGCTACACTATACCTTGACTGTTCAAAATATCAGGAATAAAAAGAAACAGATTTGGTTTCTGCAACTTTTATGACCTGTGTCTATAGATCACAGCCATGGTAGTGATAGAGTGCTGTAAGTTTTAGTTGCTGGCTAATATCTGGAGGGAATAGAGCTTGACTCTGATAGTTAGAACTCATGTTGTGTCTCAAACGTAAGGAAGAAACATTAGTCTCCATGTTGGGGTAGCTGTAAAACATCTCATGACCTCGTACCACTGTTTACTAGTTACCATCTCAGCACTACCCCACAATATACATGCCATCATAAACCTGAATGCACAACAGATAGAGAAATACACATAGGCACACACACGCATGCGTGCACAGTCATGCATGCACACACATGCATACACCACTACGCTGAAACCAAATGGGGGAAAAAATGAGCACATGCAGTCAGCCACTCCAGAGTGATGGTAATTTACAGTGAAGCACACGGTCAGAAATGCATTTACTAAAACCTGGTGAAAAATTACGATTTCCCATGATGATCAGAGCATTAGCTAGAAGAGCTCACAAATGAGAAGTTTCTCCCTGAAGGACTGGAATAGACAGAAAACAAATGATACTGAGATACCTAAGATAAAAGGAATTTTCTAACAGCTGACACAAAATACCCTATTCGACAGAAAGGGTTTTGCCAAATTTATTACTGTGATTCCAGCCTGCAAGTAGGTTTTATGCTATAAACACTAAGGACTTACAGTTAGAAAATACTGAGAGAGTTGACTTGGAAAGCTTAACGCCGAAGGAAATTTCCATTCAACTACAATACAATTTTGGAAAATAAAAATTACAAAGGAATGAAAGAACCACGAAGAAACACAGTGAATATTCCTATTATTGTTACACCACACACCCTGAAGCACTGGACAGTATTTAAAGACACTCCTGTGATGAGAAATTCCCACCAGAGCTGTCCTCTAATAGATGTGTTTTGTCAAATTTCACCACCTTTGTGAAGCCCCGGAAAGAGAAATTCACTGCATAGTCCCATAGTGCACAAGAGACCATGGAATTTTATTGTTCAATTTAATTTCTACTCTCCTCCCTTCCCTCATCCTGAGTCTTATTTGTACATTTATCCTTTGAGCACATAACAAAAGATCTTGTGATTCAATGACGTTTTGGCCAACAGCTGCTATTTATTAAAACATGTGCTCCTTAGGCAGTTGTCAGCAAACGGTTAGACTGTTGAGTCTCTGTGTTCCCTTGTTGGCCTTTCAAGCTTTGTATCTTCAAAGGATTTATTTGAAGCATTAACACACTGGTTTCTCTCTTGCTAAAACAATGCACTACAGTGATTCCAGCAAGAAGAGTCTTACTTCCAATCTGCGCTTCTCTTTTTCTCAGTAACTTACTAACAACAGATCCAGATGTATAATAAGAAACCTTGAAGTCTATGACTAAGGCACTTGTTACGAAAGTAATGCTTTTTGGCACTAATTTTTCTCAACATGTATGGTGACACAAATGAAGCAACAGTGACTTTCTGTATTTGGGCTCGCATTAGTTCTTACCTGAGTAATTGCTTGCTGAAGTTTTTCTTTCCCTTTTTTTTGAAAAAAAAAAGAAAAAGTTTTCTTTTCTATTTTTTTCCTATTAATGACACACAGCCCAATTAGAGGCATTCATCCTTGAAGGCATATACTGGCACCATGGCAGTTTCTTTTATCCAACCATTTCCCTTACTAAAAAGAATTAGCAAGAATCTGTTGTGTTAGTTGGGATAACAGGACAATTGCTCATGATGAAAAATCATTGCTAGGAAAAGAGACCAACAGAAGGTGGAACCATATTAATATAGCCCTTTACGCATAAAAGCATTTTAGTAGGTTCAACTTTAAATTACTTGCATCCAACCAAAATATAACAACTATAAATTACATCAATTATTATTAACTACACTACTGCACTATTAATTAAACTCAAAGGTGTTATTTTTGCAGATTTAAAGAAAGGATGTGCAATTTGAAAGTAAAGATGTAAGGAACATATATTATTTATAATATTCATAGGCTTCTAAAGAGATTTTTAAGAAGAATGGTATTTAAGATATTTGGGGGGATTTTCTGTGCAAATTTCTAGTTGTTATAGGTACTTGTTTTCAGGACTTCTTTTTAGTAACATTAAGCAATAAAGGAGTTAATTGGAAAGAAAATGGAAATTTTTGAAATGGTTACAATCATTGTATTTTTCTAATACCTGTAAAACTACTCTATGAATCTCACCATCCAAAGAAATAAAGGTGTAAATTAAAAATACTAGTTTTCTTTTTGATTAGCATGTGTTTGATCTTTATGTTTCATTGACTAGGCATTGATACAGAAATAATCTAAAATATATTTTACTAAGAATAGAAGAATAGGAAATAGAGTGCATTTTTCTAGTTTATATATATTTTAAATGAATGTAAATAATATTTTCAAATATTTAATTTCAAACACTGCTTGGAGTACATACACACTTTTGATATACTTAGCAAAACTCAAGTGACTTTTGAAAAGTAACTTTTAAGATATATGTACTTGAGAAAAGAAATGTACTGAACAGACACAATTTTTATTATTGCTAAAATGCAAAACAATTGGGTGAAACTAGGTAGAGCTTCAAATGTTCATTATCTCAACAAATTCAATCAAAAGATGATTAGGGGCTTCATCTAACTCTTAATGTCTTCATAAATCTATGGAAAATTTTATTGTACTCCATGTATGACAAAAGGAAACTAAGAACATCTATTTTTCTCTTCATGAGACTGAACTATAAGCAGAAGAAAATGCTTTACATAATGTACCTTATTACTAAAAGAAGGACTATTGCATCTGACTTAAGTGTAAGGCCAATAAATTGTGAAACACAGGTTAAGTGAATTAAAACAAAATGAAAGAAACAACCAGAACACTTTGAGCAAATAATCCTTCCCTGTCTTCTCTCTTACACACCATATTCCCCCATCAATGCCCAAAATCATTCCTTCATTTTAACATAATGGATCAAACATGATAACAAATAATAATTTCACAATATGTTTTTGTTCATCTATGGGCAATGCAATATACAATGAGAATTATACAAAAAATGTTAACAGAATAGTTGGGAATGTGTTACTTTCATTTTTTATTCTGGGTGTTGTTAAATTCCCTAATTTTCCCCAGGAATAGTAAACAATGAATTGTTTGGTTGTTTTTTTTTTTGTCTTGTATATGTATGTTCATTGTGAAAATCGGCCTCCAATATTTGACCTTTTTCAGAGTAAACAAGGAGAAAAGGATAGGACACTGAGTGGATTTTGGGCCTCAGACTGGACTTGGATTTGTGCTCATGGCTGGCTTTTTACCACTTAAGCCAGACCTCCATTTCTGGCTTTATTCTGGTTAATTAGAGAAAGAGTCTTCATCAGCCCAGGCTGGCTTTTGACCTCAATCTTCAAATCTCAGCCTCCTGAGTAGCTAGAATTATAGTCATGAGCAACTAATATGCAGAAGTTTTTCTGTTTTCTTTTTTAGTGTTGTATCTTTGGAATTTTTAAAACTTACTACTTAACAATATTTAAGCATTATATATTTATTATCCGCCATTAATATAATGAATACATTTTAGTGTCAAAGTTCTTTTTATTATTTAGTTCTATCTATAGAGGGATACTTTCATTCCAGGAAAAAAAAACACATTATTTATAAAGTTAAAGTAAAATTAGAGAAAATATTGATCGATTCTTTTTTTTTTTTTTTTGTCGGTCGTGGGGCTCAAACTCTGGGACTGGGCGCTGTCCCTCAGCTCAAAGCAAGTGACCTACCACTTGAGCCACAGCGCCACTTCTGGCTTTCTGAGTGTTTTATTGGATATAAGAGTCTCACGGACTTTTCCTGCCCCGGCTGGCTTTGAACCGCGATCCTCAGATCTCAGCCTCCTGAGTTGCTAGGATTACAGGCGTGAGCCACAGGTGCCCTGCTTGATCGATTCTTTTACCTTTGAATCAATTAATACCAAAAGCTGAGGTTGTACATTTAGTTTTATTGCAGTAATTTTATAACGAGTACCATTGGGTTACCACTAATTTCTATGAAGTTAAACTACCTGACAAGTTGAGCTCTTCTTTGAACTGTGAAACAAATTCACTATAATGGAGTCCTGAAATATTTTGCAGTATTGTTGCTTTACATTTAAGTAATTTTTACACAGGTGAGATAAAAATATTAACAATTAAAGATGTATCATTAGTAGGCAAAACCGCATTAAATGTGAAAACATTTAACCAACATTTAAGTGCATTTATTTATTTTTGAGACAGGTTTTTCCTTCATATATTCCATAGGATGTTCAAGAACTTTTTATGAATTCCAATCTGGACTCAAACTCAAGATGCTATTGTCTCTACATCCAGAGTAGTAGGATTATAGATTAAATTATTTTATTTATCAGAAGTTAGTGTTTGGCAAGATGCTCTTCTAGAAATAATTATTTTACTATGACACTCTTATTTAGCTACAATTTATTTATCCACCACAATTTTAATATGTATCACTACAAGAATCTATAATTTGATCCTCAGTTGCTTCTTTGAACTTCAAATAATCATAACAGATGTTGAGAAGTTCCTGAGCTCCTCTTTGTTGACTTTTTAAAAAATGTTGATTTTTGCCTTTCATGTATGTTTAACCTGTGCTCCTGAAACACATTGCAAACATAAGCTGAGATGTACTTACAATTGTATTTATTGACTTTCAATGTTTCTAGATATTCCTTTTCTATTCCCTTTCAAGCACAAACCTACAACTGGCTGACTCACACAATCCTGTGCAGTGTAAGACCTTCAATAACACGGGGTGCATTAAAATTATTTATTCATAGTTTTACGTCACTAAAATACTGTAGGTCCATGTCCTTGAACCTACAGTCAAAATAGAATTTCACTGCCACTGATCCAGTATCCCAAATATAAATGTCAATAGCTCAAAATGCACACACCACAAAAGTACTTGGAGTTCAGAAAGGTATGTTAATCCATCCTCTCCTGAGCAGATCTATCTTCTTGCAGGTCTTGCACTTCTGCTGGGTGTTAAAGTCCAGAGACAGGAAGAGTCTTGGAAAATCTGTAGTCTAGAATAAAGGGTGGTGCCTGAATATACTTTGCTTTTATCCTGTGTGGATTCTGATGAAGAAATTCCAGAAACTCTATAGAAAGTCTACAAAAATATTTTATAGCCTACTTATGAGTTGCCCTGAGTTAGGGGAGCTTTTAAAGATGGAAATTATCTTTTAATGACAGTGGCAATATTTGTCAGATTCTGAAATAGCAAAAGAAAGAACCACGTTGTGCCATCATTAACTTCGATTAATTAAACAAAGCATGCAATACACACATACATGGTCTTTTTGCTCATAGGCATTGTGGTCCACTTTTTTTTTTTAAATAAAATTCAAGGCTGTGGACATGGCTACTATTTTTCCTGGTTTCCTCTTGTTTGTTTCTGGGCTTTTCTTGGATATGTAATTTCTGCACTACACAGGCACACAGTTACAACAGAAAACCCTGTCCTGAACTTTTCTTTCTCTCTCTGTCTCTCTTTATCTTCTTTTTTAACCCAGTGGAATCTTATAGGACAGTGTCATCCCTGCAAAATGTAATTTTATCCTCGAATTTCGTCGAGGGGAATAGTCACCCTGTACAATGAGAGCTTATGCAGATCCTCAAGGAACATCTCATCAATCAGGGTCGTGTGGGAGGAACGCAGCCGATCGCTGAATCCGCTTCTGTGGGAATGCGTGCATGTGTCACAGCCCGCTGCCGGGATGACATCACAGCAGCTCCTGGTCCTTGAAAAGTCTTGAGGATGATTAGCTGAAGGAATGGGCTGCTTCTGCCAATCATAATCCGGCAAGAGCTGCCTTTATAGTTGTGGAGATAGGAGAGAGGTGGGGGGAAGGAGGGAGGGAGGATGGAGGGAGGGAAGGACCAACTCCAGTTAAGCAAGAGCCACAGCAGCAGTAGGAACAGCAGAGCAGCAGCAGCTGGTATTCCGGTGATTAAATAGTTCTCCTAGCCTTTTTGCTGTACCGGGTCTGCTCCCTGGCGTAATTCTCCTGTCCACGAAGAAAGCTGAATTTTTAACGGTGTGCTGAACAGAGCTTTTGAATCATTCCAGCTGGCTGCTTGTTTTGAAAACGACAATGTGTGTATAAAAAAAAAAAAAAAAGACTCTGCTGGAAGAGTTCAGACTGGAGCTCGAGTGTGCTTTTCCGAATATTGTTCAGACAGATTTTGTATGAACTGAAAACTCCTAATTAACCTGGAGCCAAGTGAACTCCGAATCCTGGATACCTCCTTTTTCCTAACTGGGGATAAATTCAAGTTAGCAAAAGAAAACAAAATACATATATGTATCTATATAGCCAAAATAACTGAAATGCTTCTCTAGGTAAGTTACTGTTTCATTTGCTGACAGCAAACTATATACAGTAAATAGATATATGTTGCTTAGCATCGTAAACAAGTTAAACACAATCAACTTTTGTTTGTGAAAGATTTGTGTAGAAACTGATAATATTTTTAAGCTGAACTCTCCCTATATGGTGTACTTAGCTGTCATTATGCTTGGTAGAAGTTTTATTTGCACTACAATGGGATATATATATATATATATATATACATATATATATATATCCCTTGCCAAAGAAGATATTGAAGTTGAGATATTTTAAACAGTTGTCAGAAAATTTGAACAAAACCACTTCACCTGGTAAGAATTTAATTTTAGCTTTTTTTTCTTAATATGGAAATGACCAGTTTTACAGATGCCATGTCCAAAGCTCTCTGTGGGCTTTTAAATGTTATCTGAGAAGTGTGACTGAGACCCTAGCATTCATTGCCCAAAATGACAACTCTCTCTCCCTTCTTGGGACCTGAGATTTATAGGCATGCTCTCTTCTAATGGTCTGCTTTAGTAAAACAGCTGTCACAGATGTTTAGGATTCTATGACAGAGTCATAAATTGCTTCTGTAGAAAGAGATGCTTTCCTCCTAGCTCCTGTTAGGAAAGAAAAAAAGTAAATAAATCCTTAGAATAATCTATGTCATGGATCCACAAGCGTACATTTTCAGGAGGGTAAAAACAGCTTTGTGCCATACCTATGAATTCCTCCAAATAAATGTCTTACCTGCAGAGTAAGATGTGGGAAAAATGTTACTTAAATATGGCTTAAATTACCCTTTCTAAGATCTGTGTCAGAGGAATCGCAAACCTTATTTTCTTTGTAAGTTGTCCAGACTGATAAAGCAATGTATTCTTCATAGTTACTATAGTAGCTTCAGATGTAGGGATAGGTTTTTTATTAGAATCCATTATCCTACAAAATCTCATATATCTTTTTAAAAAGTTTCAACACTTCATTATATCTCTTTCTAACACATCTTGGTTTGATTGCACAGTGCCTTTTCTGAGAATGTTTGTCATTAGCTCATGATCCTGTGTGTTTTAAAGTTAAAGGCACACTATGTTGTGGATATATATGAATGATGTATCTCAAAAATACATAAAATTTGAGTTATTCACTTTGTGTTTACCTCATAGTTAAGGCCCTATGTGTTACATGGTAAAGACAAAGTTGGTGAAGGGAAAAAAATTATCATAATCCTTTGAATTTCCCCCAAACTCAGAGTCAGTGAAATTTTCTTCACAAGGATTTTGAAGTTGTTTTTCCGCATCAAAAGAATGCTTTTAATATCTTTTATTAAAAGGCCTCCAGGTAGTTATATCCAGATGCTAAAGAGCTGCTATGTTGATCATGATTTTTTCAAAGCAAATATAGGCAGAGAACATAAGCTTCATTGACCAGAACAGTCTAAATCTTTCACTGGAACTCATAAAACTAAATGGTTAATGAGTGAAATATACCTGTCAGTCAAATTTACCTCAGTATATATATTTGAATGGAGATGCACTCTGGACATTTCAAAAAATCCTCTCATTATCTTATAATAACAAAGATGCCTATTTACATAGAAAGATACCTATAATAAACTATAGGAAGACTTTGAAAAATTAATGCTAAGCAGGATAGGCTCTTTTAGTTCTATCTGAATGTTACCTTGTCATTAGCAACACTGATTCATAGGAAACCCTTTGAGAAAAATTGTAATGTATATGTCTTATCAAGTATAGCATAAAAACTACACCTAAAAATGAAGATATATGTGCAGCTGTAAAAGACAGGCATCATTCTTAAATAAAAGTAAAACATCATGAAAATTTTAGGATATATTTTCATCTATCAAACAAATAGGCAATATATCTGATTGTAAATATAAAACTCATCATTTAGAATTTTTTATTTGAAAATTGAGAAATACATATTCATATGTATTTACCTCAGAAAAGAACCAGTTTTCACATTTTATCTGTATGCTAAAATTGTTTTATGTATATGATACTTTTTTACTTTTCTCTATCTAAGCACTTGTAATTTAATTTAAAAAAATCAGTGTCTTAATTCAACCTACATACTAACATTAGCTCTTAGATATTCTAAAAACATATTTCTAACCCATAAAATATCTGTCTGCAAGAGGCTAAATATGTATATGATCTGTTTGAGTAGAAAAGGAGTCTTTGAGGAAAAAAAAAACAAAGATCAAACTTTCTAAATTGCATTTACTAGCACCTACTCAGGGAGATGAGGGAAGCACTGAGCATCCAATGTTCAAACTAGAAGACTCTGGCTGGTGCTCCTCTCTAGATCTGGAAAACAGCTGGGGAAACTTAGAAAACAAAGCTAGACTCTCAGCCCTGGCCGGAAGCCAAGACTAAGAAGCTATGCACCCAGAACGTTAATTCTTTCTGGGCTGAAATTCATTGATAGTGTATTGTATTTTAACTCTAACCTGTAGTGTTATTTTACTCTCCTACTGTAAACCATAAAGGTATTTAAAGAGTAAATATATTTTCTGGGTAAAATAACATTTTAAAATCACAAAAGTTTCTTCCTGATTAAATATTTCTGTAGCATATATGTATACATATTACTAGCCCCCAAAATCTCCTATAATTTAGTATGTACTCAGAAGCAGGAAAATAAAGATGCAATGCATTGTCCAGACATAATTTTGGGCATGCCATACGGTCCCAAACCAAGAAGGTGATGATTTTCCTTATGCAACTGGTCTGAGAAATTTTTTTTTAATTTAAATTTTATTTTATTTGTGAACATGCTGTACAGAGGAGTTACAATTACATGGGCAGGATAATGCGTACATTTCTTACCAAGCATTGCAGCCTCCTCCTTTGTTTACCCTTCACATCCCTTCC
>NW_012267286.1:2336772-2399910 GCF_000151885.1 Dipodomys ordii
GAAGGAGTCACCTAGTTTGGATTTGTTGCTAAGAATTGAAATTATGTGATACCTTGTTTAAAATATGTATTGTCCAAATTAAAGACCCTTGTTTGTGTGTGTTTGTGTGTGTGTGTGTGTGTGTGTGTGTGTGTGTGTGTGTGTGTGTGTGTGTGTATTGCTGTGGATCTACCTTAAGGATTGGGGATGCTTGGGGTAGGGTCTACAGCTGAGTATTGAAAGTCAGCTATACAGGCTTAGTATGTTCAAACAAAAGGTAAATTTAAAAATGCTACCTTAATTTCTCTTCACCCACTCCTTTCTTCTCTTTCCCTCCTTTACTTTTTTGCCCCTTTATCTTCTCTTTCTTTTTCCTTCATTCCTTTCCTCACTTACTTTCCCCTCTTACTTCCCTGCCTCTTTATTATCTCCCTTTACTCCTCTCCTCTCCTTCTTCCTTCCTTCCTTCTCATTTTTACTACAAAAGTTTTAATGGTCTCTTACACAGCTGGAGAGCAAGCCAGTAGGTTTAGTGTGGAAGCAATTGTGAATATAGTGGCTTGGTTTGAACACATAGGGAGGAAGATACATGACAAAAATGAATTGAAAACACAAGCGATAAGCAAGAAGTTCATCTCAGAAAAGTAGTTATGTCACCCTGAAGATACAAGCTCTTCTCCTGCCTATGGATTCACATTCAATATAATAAATAGTTTAATATGCTGGCCCTGGGGCTTGAACTCAAGGCTTGGACACTGTCACTGAGATTCTTTTTGTTGTTGTTGTTATTCAAAGCCAGTGCTCTACTACTTGAGACATAGCTTCTTATTTGGAGAAGAGTCTAATAGACTTTCCTGCCTGCCTGTTTTCACATTGCAATCCTCAGATCTCAGCCTCTTGAATAGCAAGGATGGCAGATATAGGTCTCTGGTGCCCAGCTGAATAGCTTAATTTTCCCCTTTGAGTTGTCTTTTCATTGTCAGTAGCATTTTTTCCATGCACCAAATACAGTAGAGTGATTAAAGTAAAAAATGATAAATGTGAATAATCTTTTCCTTATAGTTTAAGTCGCTATAAACCATCTTTACTTTAGGTAGTTTAAACATAGTAACATTCATATACACCCTAAAGGCCAACTCTATGCTAATGGAAAAAAAAAGAGAAAGGAAAGCTACTTTGCACCTTTAGAAGCTTTGGCTTGACTCCATTCCTGAATCAGAAATACAGTTGTAGACTGCTGATCCACAGAATTTGTCATATTTCATCAGATATCTCAAAAGTGTTCTTCTTGATGCACTGAAGAGTCTTTCACGCCTACGTAAAAATCATTCAAACCTCAGAAATAAATATAGTGACACTAAAGATTAATATAAGGAAGGAAACAGATGCAGAGATGCATATGCTCTTGTGAATACATAGAAAAGCCCTAATTCTGTTCTTTATTCTGAATTGCGAGTGAATGATTAGATCCAGAAGTAAAATCTCTGGCTGATCTTACATTGAGATTGTACATACTGTAATAAGTAAAAATAAAACCTAATCATTTAGAAATTATCCTTATTAATCCACTTCAAGCATTATAGATCTTGATATCTCACTTTGTAAAGCCACTTTCCTTGGAATAATCACTACATAAATGATGGCAAAATTAATCAATTGGAGTTAAATTCAATTTAGAACTTAAATTACACTACTTCTTGATCTGGACATATTTTTCCCCCTTCGACAGAGAGAAATAGCTACTTAATTTTTTCCATAATGATCATAACAATTGTGATAATAAGTATTATTTTCTTTTTAATATGTACCAGGCACTCTTCAAGGTACTAGGGCAAATTTAATAGCTTTCACGAGGCTAATATTCAGGTGGGAGAAAACAGCAAGCAAAGAACTGCCCTCTCAGTACTCTGAGCGGAGCATGGATAATTCAAGATGGTGGGTCAAAGGGTGTACATGAAAGCTACATGGATATTTAAGTGATGCCTTTCTGCTAACTTGTCACTCAGAAAAATCTGTTTCAAAGCTACATGTCAAATTCAATGCTAATATTGTTTTATCTTTTGAAAAAATTATGATGAGGACCAGCAACTTCTTGTAGATGCAAGCTAAGGGGCTGAATTTTGCTTTTTTTTCTATTTATTATTCTTCCTGGCTCTACTAAGGTGTTGGAGATACGCTTGCTATTTGGTGCTCATTTATTGGAGAATAGAAAGATGAGTTGTAGGAATTTCATTCTGGATTATGCTGGTACTGTTTGCAGCTCTAAGTACTTAAAAATAGTGTGAGAAGCTGGGCTCTGGTGGCTCATTTCTGTAATCCTAGCTACTCAGGAGTCTGAGATCTGACTATCATGGTTCAAAGCCAGCCTGGGCAGGAAAGTCCATGAAACTCTTATCTCCAGTTAACCACCAGAACACTGCAAGTGGTGCTGTGGCTCAAGTGGTAGAGCTCTTGCCTTGAGCTCAAGGACAGTGTGCAGGCCCAGAGTTCCAGCCCCATGACTGACAAAACAAACAAACAAAGTGGGAGAATAAATTATCTCACATTGTTTTATTTATTGTTCTTACAGCCTAAAAATTAGTCAAACTTAAGCCACAGAGGCACTTATACACTATCTTATTTTTTTCCAAATTGTTAAGACCAGGAACTAACACACTAAGAGATCACTTGATTAGTTGGCTGGCATTACAGATTTAGCCAACTTAAAAATGTAATTCATGTGTGTGTGTGTGTGTGTGTGTGTGTGTGTATTTCTGGTAATGGGACTTGAGCTCAGTATCTCATACTTGCTCAGATGTCAATCTTATACTTAAGCCACTGTGTAGACATATTTTTTGCAGGTTATTTTGGAGATGGAGTCTAGAAAATCTTTCTATCTGAGCTGGCTTCAAACCATGATCCTTCAGATTTCAGCCACTGAGACCATAGGTATAAGCCACCAATGCTCAGTTTATATTTTCTAATTCCACCAATTAAGAAAGCACTTCAATCTTAATAAAAAGTAAAAGTCTGATAAAGATCACACAATCTTAATACAAAAATAGAGTATGTTACTAGAATCATAGTGTTTGCATCAACAATTTTCAACCATCCTATGAGGAAAAAAATATCTGACATCCTTTCGTTGCTCATCTGGCTTAGCGTCCTGATGTGTTATATTAAGAGTGTAGACCTTCCTCTCTCTCAGGATAAACATGTGTCCTTGCTTATCAAGGAACTTATCACTATTTAGTAGTAAGTACTTGATGTGTGTGTGTACATATGTCACCCTCATTTAACTAAAGGTATCTTATAGTGAGAGTACTTAACCAAAAGTAGGAAGGTATCAAGGTTTTGGTTGATGCAAATTCAAGAAGATATCCAGGTCCTATGAACAATAGCTGAAATATTAATGCTATTGAAAGAAGAGAAACAATAGCTGTGTGCAGGTGGTTCATGACTGTAATCCTAGCTACTTGGTAGGCTGGTTTCTGAGGATCCTGGTCCAAAGCTAGCCCAAGAAGACAAATCCAAGACATTCTAATTTCCAATTAATCAGCAAAAAGCTTAAGAGAGAAAAAAGCTAAGAGAGAGCATAGCATAATAATTAGATGAATAGACAGATAAACAGATAATTAGATGCTAGACAGATGAGATATAGATAATGGATAGATAGAGGGTAAAGTGATGGGGAGAAAGAAAGAAAGAAGGAAGGAAGGAAGGAAGGAAGGAAGGAAAGAAAGAAAGAAAAAAAAGAAAAAGAAAGAAAGGAAGGAAGGAAGGAAAAAGGAAGGAAGGAAGGAAGGAAGGAAGGAAGGAAGGAAGGAAGGAAAGAAGGAAGGGAGGAAGGGAGGAAAGAAGGGAGGAAGGAAGAGAGGAAGGGAGGAAAGGGGAGAGAGAGAGAGACCACAATGAAGCAGTATAGCTACTTTTATATGTTGAAGGTACTTTTGAAAAGTTTTTATGAAAAATGGATATTTATTGACTCCTGAGAATATAGACAAGTAGGAGCAATAGTGGGAGGTTTTTCTCTGCAGTATCTAGATGAACAATACTTTCTACAAATAATGTAATTGGTTCTAACATCTGCTGGACTGCTATCTGGCCAGAAGATGGCTGTGGAAGAAAATTCTGCCTTCAATGAGAGGCAAATGGTGGTTACCGGAGTTTCTTGCTGGTTTTTATTATATGACAATAAAATGTGAACTTGGGGAGTTCAAACCTTATAAACACTTGGTCCAGCTTCCTTTGCTCTTTCAAGTAGCTAGAAGACAACTGAGAAAAATAAAATAAATAGCATTGTAAAGCCTTTTACATGGCAGGAAACTATTGAAATTTTTACAAAGGACTATTTACAAACAGGAATGTTTCTTAGTTGGTTCGATCTTTGAATCACCTGCTATATCACAGTTCTGAGTAGACAAAAGGTCTATTCTAAAGTCTTTCTTTTCTCTTTTATTATACTTTAATGTTATTTTAGAAGTGACATACAGAGAGGTTACAGTTATGTGAGTGTAAGTTTTTTTGAAACATGTTTCCCCTTCCTTTGCTCTCTCCCAGTTTTCCCCTCCATTCCTACCCACAAGATGTACAGGTCATTCACCATATAGTGTCTAGTAAGTATCACTGTTGTTTCCTCCTTTGTCTCACTTTTTCTGTGGCCCTCTTCACCTCCCAAAGACAAAAACTAACAAACAAGACAAAAGGTGAAGACAACAAAACCATCAATAACAACAACAAAAAGTCCCTTGTTTCCATTTCTTGGAGTTCATTTTGTAATATATTATTTTATATGATCATATGCACATAGCTATTGAGCCTGTGTGATCCTCTCCTATGGATATTCTCCTTTGGTCTCACTGCATGAATATCTAGAGTTCTGTATAACTTGTTATGTTCCAGTGTATTTTTTTTTTTACCATCTAATGTGTTTACTTGTAGATTTATAGGCACCTTCTAGTTACCACAAGTGAAGGAAACCATGCAGCCTATGTTTCTTTTGGTCTGATTTGCTTCACTTAATATAATTTTTTTCAAGTCTTTCCACTTCCTTATGGATAGTGCAATGCCATTCTTTCTGATGGATGAGTTGAATTCCATTGTGCATATATACCACATTTTCTTGATCCATTAGTCCACTGAGGGCTATCTGGGTTGGTTCCATATCTTGGCTATGGTTAACAATGCTACAATTAACATGGTTGTGCTGATGGCTTTAGTGTGGCCTCATTTGTGTTCTATTGGATAAATACCCAGGAGTGGAATTTCTATATCTTAGAGAAGCTCCATGTGACTACATACAAAAAGAGACAGCTCCCTAACTAATATCTATTTCCAGTTAAATCAGCAATCTCCACAGAGGCTTTTGTATAATGTTAAGAGAAATAAAATCATAAATACTTTGAAAAAACAAGTACTTTGTCTTTTAAAATTTAAACACATTGTTTTGGTCATTCATTTTTAACCAGTTCCAGAAATAAAATGAAATAAATAAAATAAAAAAGAGAAACATTGCTAAGATGTATATTTCCAAGATTTGTTCTATTCATAACTGCTTTGTCCAAATCTAACATCTTGGGCCAACTACTTAAAAAGAAAAGGAAGAATATTTGTGCTTTCTATGAACTTCATTTGCTCATAGAGATTTTTAATGAAATATGAACATTATTATAAAGAGCTATGGTTAAGTAAACACACACAAATCAGTCTAAAGATGACATTGTATATAGACCTAGTACAAGTCAGGTGATCACATTGAGTTCAATGAGATATGGATTTTAAGTCTACATTTGCCTATAATTGTGGCATAACCTGAAGGAGGCTAATTAACCTTTCTGTGTCTTGGATTCTTGATGTGTGAATGGGGGTAATAGGACCTACTTGTTAGAATCACGGGGAGAGTTAAATAGGACAATAAATTCAAAGCACCCATTATGAATTTGGAAACATGAGAGATTTTTAAATTAATGGAGTTAAGTTTTAATTACATGCATCACTACTCTGACTTTGGCCTGCAATACATTTCCTACTGCTTTGAAGTAACCTCTGAATGATGGAGACTTTCTCCAATCTTTGCCAATCCCTTTCACTTGGAGATAATGATCCAAATCACCTCTATACTGTTTTTCGATCATGAATTTCAATATCCATAACATTAAATCTAACACAAAGGGTCAAATTTTATTGGTGAGCAACTTGGGTCATCGTGATCTTGAGCATCAACCAGCATTTAAGCATCTTAAGGAAAACGGACCGAAAACCAGAGAAGGGAAATGTGTTAAGAAAAGGATTATTAATAGTTTATCTTAATGCAATCCCATTTGTCCAACCTTTCTTTGATTTGTTGTGCTTCTGGGTCTTTATTAAGAAAATTTTGGCTGAAATTTCAGCTCCTTAGCATTAGAGTTTCTCCTATTCTTTCCTGTAATGTTTTCAGGATGTCTGCTTTGATCCAAGGACTTTGATCCATTTGGAGTTGATTGTGGTGTAGGGTGATATGTAAGGATCTAATTTTAGTTTTCTACACGTGTATAGCCAATTTTGTGAGCACCATTTACTGAAGAGGCTATCTTTCTTCCATTCTATTTTTTTAACTCCCTTATCGAAGGGGTCTATGGGTTCATTTCTGGGTCTTCAGTTCATTTCTGGGTCTGTTCTTGTGCCAGACCAAACTGTGGCGTTGTAGTAGAGTTTGAAGTCTGGTATTGATATTCCTATTTTCTGGTATGCTATCATAAGAAGGAATATAGAATTGGAATAAGATAAGAAGGCAAAGTTTCAACAATGTAATTGGAGTCAACAAAAATATATGGATGTTCCTTAGATGGTCTGGCCTTCTAGCTACCTGCTGGATGAAAGTACTTGGGAAAAAATCTATGTTCTTCATATACTTGTAGTCACATATGCAAACACAAGAGATACTAGCGACCCTCTATATGCTACACAGGATAGTAATCTCCTCCATAGTCGGCTATGGACAATGTATTATGATGCTTTAAGGAACAGATTGCAAATTGATCTACACGATTGGTTAAAACATACTAAGAATATACTGTTTTGCCACAAATCTATTGGAGGTTTTAAGTTGACAGTCTGGATCGATATGTAAAATAAGGTTACTTTGACTCCTCTTCTACTTTGTTTTTGTTTCCCCTAATACATTTTGGGGAAAGATGAACAAAATATTGTACATTTCAGAATATTCCATTGTTTTCTACCAAATAGACTTATAAGGGAATTATTTGGGTACAGTACTGAAATTTTTTCAGAGCATTTTTGATAATAAGTCTAGGTCTCAGTCATTAAGCATTGCAATAGGAATATCTTAAGACATGTCATCTCTAATAAGTGACAGAATGTTTGAAATCACTCCAAATCTCAACAGTTGTAATAATGCCCTTCCAAACTGGATGACATTGGTGGGGGGGGCAGGATAAAATTTTTCTGCAGGATATTTTTACATGTGACCATTCACATTATGCCATCTGACAACAAAATTGCTCTTTCATTTTGTACTGTCTTAAAAAATTAACATGGGTGACATTGTTTTGATTATAAATTGTTAGGTTGAATTGTACAAATACTTAAAATAATTTCAAAATATGTAATACAACAAAAATATGGAGCAAATCGATGAACAGTAGCAATGAAATTGAATGAGGTACAATTCTCTTTGATAAAGAATTATTCAATTCTCATGTTCTCTAAAGTGAAAACAAAGCTGTCTGTTGAACATGATAAAATAAAACTGTAGTTAGAAAACAACCTACATTGAAAACTTACTATTTCATTTTTTAAATTTTTTAGTATATAAATACTGTACAGAGGGATTACAGTTACATGAGCAAGGTAATGAGTATATTTCCTATTGAGCATTTTTACCCCCTCCTTTGTTTTTCTCCTACCATCCCTTTCCTCCCCACCTCCCCAACTCGTCCTTCCCCTCCAAAGTTGTAAAGTTCATTTTCAACATAGTGTCTTATACATCTTGTTGTTACAATGGGTCATCCTATATCCTTATTTCAGCAAAACAAAAACAAAAACAAAAAACTTACTATTTCTTGTTTCAATAAATCTCAAAGCCTAGTCCAAGGTAATCAAATTTCTACTTTCTGGTGTTTAAGAGAATGAATACAGGACAGCAGGAATTCAGTATGATAGAGAATTTATCAGAAAATATGAATGTAAATTGTCTGGATGAGACTATATTGATCAATCAACCTCCTAGGGTATTAAATTATTTATATTGTCACTTGTTGAATCCTTTATATAATAATTGAGGCAATGGGAATTTGTAGGATTTTTAACAAGGTAAATAATGAGTGCCCCTTTGAAGCTTACTTTTCTCTACTAGCAGCTCTAACTTAGTAGTATAGAACACTTTACTTTTTACTACTAGCAGCTCTAACTTAGTAGTATAGAACACTATATATATTATTTCATGTTGGTAAGAAAAGATAGCAAAGGAATCCAAGTAGATCTTCTGGTAAATTATATAATAGACTCCAAATTGACCCAAAATTGACAAAACTGATTCAATATTGTCCTTAGGATTTTACTGTTGACTAGTTTTGATTTCTGTAGATGAGGAAGTCAGTGGTACAAAAATGAGAAAATTAATTTTAAGAAAAATTATTTTTTTACTTCTGATGCAAGTCCATTTCATTTATATAGATAAAATGATAACTAAATTCAGAAGAAGAATGATTAAAATAATTACAATTTCTGGGAGCTTTAGAATCTTATTCTGACTTTTAAATGCATTTTCAATTCTATCAGTAGCATGTTAAATTTGCATAACAAAAAGCCAATTAAAATAAACTTTGGCTATTTTTTATTTATATGTTAAGGATCTGTGTGACTTCTTAAAAGTATACTTCAGTGTAAATATTAAACCTCCATCCACTTTTTTTCTTTTTCCTTTATTTGTTCAGTGATTAAGAAGTACATGTTAGTATCCTAGCTTCATTCATTCATCCCTATTTCTTTCATATTTTTAAATTTTATTTTAAAGACTCTATGGAGGGGTTACAATTACATGATTAAGGTAATGCATCCATTTCTGATTGAGCATTGTTACCCCCTCCATTGTTTTCCTCCTACTATCCCTTCCCTTCCAACATCCCAATCCTCCCTTCCTTGTCAAAGTTGTAAAGATCATTTTCAACATAGGGTCTTGTGAGTATCATTGTTACAGTGGGTCATCTTGTGTCCTTGTTTCAGCATTTTGTTATTCCTCTTCCCCTCCCCAAATTAGATAAATGTATATACAAGATGCAGGGCACCAAAATCCAATACAGTGACAACAGGGGATATACCATAGGGGGAAAAAATCATACAAAAAAATCACGTAGTACATTAGAAACAACAACAGCAAAGAACCTCTTGTGTCCATATCTTGCTGTTCATTTCATCTTATATGGTCATATGTACAGAGCTTTTGAGCTTTTATGCTTATCTGATAAGATTATCCTAGATGTACACTAGTTATTGCACATAAGGGAACCCATATGACCTATATTTCTTTCAGTCTGGCTTACTTCACTTACCATGATTTTTTCCAAGTCTTTCCATTTCCTAACAAATCTTCTTTGACTGTAAGAATACAAGGACCAAGTGAGCATTTTATGTTTCATGGGTAGCTACTTCCCTACTTAGCAATATTGGTTTTTGAAGAATGATTATCGAGCTAAATCAAAGCCATGGGATGTTGGAGACAATCATTTTATAGCTTCTGACTATAAGTTGAATTAAGTATCTAGGAGAAAAATATAGAAAATGAATATTTCATCATACTTTGACAGAGAAAATTGGTCTTATCATTCCTCTGCCTCTTCAAGATCTTAGTTTTCCCTTCTGTTTCAGAGCTCTCTTTTCTCTCTCTTCTTCATAATGCAGATCTTCTCTTCAGTGATTAAGACAATGCTCTGATGTCCATGGGAACATTCCTCTCTCTGTTCTCATAGCACTTACTCTTTGTGTCCTCGTAGGTTATTAACACATGGCATCAGGTTACTGATTGCTCATTCCCTTCCTTTTCCCTTATCTATTTTCTAAGCAGCTAATCTCAGCTTGCTCACTTCCTCATCCTCCTCAACAAGGTTTTATGTCTTGTATGCCATTATGACACTACAACATTGATGGTACTAAGGCTTCCAGTGTTTGCTTAACCAATAAATTCAAGGTAAATTTTCACTTGTATTTCATGACTATGAAATAAATGTCAGTACTTGACCAGAAACATTTATAGCCATTGCATCCACAGCCCTCATCCACCAACCCTAATCCATGAAGTGTTTGTTCCTGAAAGTCTCATGGTGAGCACAATAGTCTTACTGTACCCCTTGTTTCTTTGTGCTTGCCTTCAATTCCATGGCTAACAGTGTTAACATGAAATTTAAGTTTCTTTCTTAATAGATTCAACATCCTAGTGGAATTTCCTTTTGAATAGCTTATGGACTTTCTAAAAATATTATGATCTACTCCTTTCTTCTCCACACATCTTCATTGCTTCTATAGAAGTGTGCATGTTCCCTGTTACTACACTTAACCTTGTTCTAATGGCTCTTTAATTCTTAAATGTCATAGGACTTCCCTAGATTTTTGAGGAGCAAAGACAATGGCTGTTTAGTGGAGAGAGAGTATGTCTGACACTTGCTAAGCGTTCAGTCGATATTGAGTGACTAACTTGGAAAGCCTGAAGGTTCTGAATGATTCATTTTTTTTCCCTTTCTGTCTCCAATCAATCAGCAAGTCATGGCACTTCTATTTTCTATGTGACCCAGCAAAAAGCAATTCATATGAGAGCATCCACAACGTCATCCCTCGAACAATCATTTCCTTTTCTACCTGAAGGGCATTTTGAGTTCTGAATGTGAGGCTAATTGATCAACACAATAAAGAAAGTCAGAAGAGGTGAGAAAGAGGAGGAAGGAAATGAGCAAAGCAATAGGTAGGAAGAAAGATTGCTATGGGGAGGGTTTTCAGAGTTACTTTGACATTTTAGAAATTTCATTTTGTTTTATGAATTGGAATGATTTATTGTTCAGGAAATATGATTGGAGAACATAATTCCATTTAGGTGAAGTATCACAGCTCTCAAACTCTACTTCTATGATTCTCCTACTGATCTTTCTAGATAGAAATACAAATTTATGAAAGCTAGAAAGAGATGTGTGTGTGTGTGTATGTGTGTGTGTGTGTGTGAGAGTGTGTTATGGAAGAGCTCTTTCTTTACTTAATAGACTATTTATGTAGAGTTGTTTTAAGTTCCTAGCAAAACTGGGTAGAAGTTACAAAGAGTTTTCTTAGAATCCTTCCACAATAATGCACAATCCCCCATAAAGCCATCAACATTTCTTATAATCAGTGAATCAATAATGACATATTACTGCCAATGTTCATACTTTATATTAAAGACCATCCATGTTTTTTTTTTAAGTTCTATGGGTTTTGACAGTTGTTGACCTCCTGTATCTATCATTATAACATGAAATAGGGTATTTTTCCTGCAGTTAAACGTTCCTTATATTTCATCTAATTCCTCTCTCTCCCACCAAATTCATTGTTTACTCTCAGTAGTTTTGCATTTCTCAGAATTTCACATAAGTAGAATCAGAAAGCATATTCAGGTTTCCTGCTTTCACAATTTAAGTTCCTTGCATGGTATTTTGTGGCTTGACAGATCATTTCTTTTGAATGTTAATATTACATTGTTCATATGCACCAATGTTTAGCCGTTCATCTACTGAGCAATCTCTTGGTAACTTTCATGTTTTATCAACTATGAATGAGCCTGAAATATTCATGTGTAAGTTTTTATGTAGACAGAGTTTTTAATTCATTTGATTAAATAGCATTCTTGCTTATTGGACAACATATGATTGTGGGTGTACCTAATCTAAACTTTCTTATAGTTAGCATTTTGTCGTTCCAATAGCAATAGATAAGAGTTCCTGTGCTCTACGTGCATTGCAGAACCCGATGTTATCCAAATTTGTGTTTTAACCATTTTAGTAGATGTGCAGCAGTATCTTGTTATAGTTTCATTTGTAATTATAACAATATAATTTACATATGACATATTTTGTGGATCATCTCAGATTCTCATTGTCCATCCTTAGATTGTCATTCATGAGGTATTTTGTTTATGCCTGTTGTTAATAATTAAATTGGGTTATTTTCCTACTATTTCATTATAAAAATTCTTTACAAATTTCATATAAATATTATTTATAAGATGTGCCTGATGCAAATATATTCTACTAACTTAGAATATGTCTTCTTATTTTCTGACAATGTCTTCACTGAATGAAAATCTTTTATTTTAATGAAATGCAGCATATAAATTCTTTATTTCATAGATTGTTCCTTTGATGTTTTGTCAAAAAATGTCATTTTTACATTGAAAATCATCTAGACTTCTTCTATGTTTTCTTTTACAAGCTTTATAGTTAGGCATTTTACATCAATTCAAGCTTTTAAAATGGTCTGTGACCCATTTGAATTAATTTGGAAAAGGATGTAAAGCCTTTGTATATTCTGTCCTCTCCCCTTTTAAAAAAAGTTTAGTTATTCAAATATTATTTGTTGAAAAGTTTTTTCTTCACTGATGTGCCTTTGTTCTTATTTTAAGCATCAGTTGACCATTTGTGTATGTGTGTGTGTGTGTCTGTGTGTGTCTGTGTGTGATTGCTTTGGGATCACTGTTCTGTTGTCTGTACCATTTCTCAGTACTTTGGTTAATATATCACTGACTTGATTGATGCACCTTTTATAGGAGGTACTGAAGTTCATCAGTATTGGTCTCTGTTGTCCTTCAGTATTGAATTGCTATTGAGGACTTTTGTTATCTACAGGAATTTTGCTTGCTGTTTTCAACCCTATATCCAATTCCTGAAGTCTTCTTCTGGACTTTTATAATTAATTCTAGTCTCCTACTCATGCCTCTATCCTTCCTCTTAGTCTCTGTAAGCGTATCTTTCTGAAAGATAACATTTACCATGCCAGTCTTCAAATTAAAGATTTTCATTATTGTTTAAAAATTTAGCTGCAGATGGAATTTTTGGACTTAAGACCAGGAGACAATGCCTGACCCACAAAAGTGAGCGAAAACAGGAAATCAAAGAAATAAGCCCTTGGAAATCCACACGTAGAGTATGACGAGATAGAAAAGAATTAAATTATACAACCAAAAAGCCATTAAAAAACACAAATGTATGAAATCCTGAAGATTAGTAAGATCACTTTCATGTAGTTGACAATTAGTAGTGTACAAGGCTGGTACTAGACAAAGCAGGATAATAAATTGAATTTCTTAATGACAATTATATCAAGGAATTTTGATGAAATAGTCAAGGCAAGCCTTGTTGAAGAAAGTTTCAGAGAAAACTAGAGTTTTACTTTCATGGACTTTGAGCTAAGTGAAATATGATAGAAATAATCTAATATTTTAATGCTGATATGAATATTTCAATAGATCAGGAAAGCACAGCTACATGGAACAACAGAGAGTATTCATGGAACTATGATTGGATGAGTAGAGATAATGCATTAGAACTTCTGTTCACATGGATCATTGTCTTGAGCTACAGGGGATGATGCATAAAAAGAGAAATAAATTAAATGTGTGTGATGGTGGTGTTTGTTAATGGGGGTTCTTTTCTGGTCCTATTGTGTTCAAGAAGTAGACAGCAAGAGCATCAGAGATGTGTGATGAAAAGAAAAATATATTAGAAGTGTTAAGACAGTGGATGTGCTGTGAGACAGAATCTAGGGGAAGAGATAGGAATGTCCTAAATGTTGTAATATAATGGTTAGCAGCATGAGTCCAGTTGTGGTTAATTATCATGAATTTAAACATCTAAGTGAGGTCCTGGCCATCCAGAGAAATGTAAGCTCTGATTCCTTGAAATGTGGAGTTCAGCTAGTGGTGGTGTTTAGATAAGCGTGAATTATGAAATAAAAGATGGAAAAGTATTTCAGTATATGAAATAGGTAAATGTAAAGGTAGTTGTGGAATTTATACTGCATGAGGAGCATTAATCTTAGTGTGCATGTGCACTCTAGAGCGAGACAGAGACAGAAAGAAGAAAGGTTAATGGCAAGAATTTCAAATACTGTTGATCAGAATAGAAGATCAAGAGAGGGAAAAACAAGATCACCATTAAATAGTAAAATGTCTAAAATCAATATGATACATCGGTTGCAATGACACAGTTATTAGTCATAATGTAAAGCTAAAGCCGTAGCATAAGACCATGAATCTCAGTTAAAAGAGGAGTGAGAAAAATAAAAGCATCAGAGGGAAGACTTAAATTCCATTGAAAGTATAGCTGTGTGAAAAACTGCCTTTTCTATCAAAATGGCCTGGTGGTTTGGCTCTTATTCAGGAAAAGAGGAATGGTTTGGGATAAGAAAGGATTTGTGAAATATAAGGTTTTATCTTAAATTGGTTTCTTTTCAAGATGAAATGACAATATGCCCCAGACTCTTCAAAGAACAGCAGAATTTTTGAAATCACCTATTGTAAATGCATTCAAACTAGCCAATCAAGACCAAATTATGAACCTGAGATCAACCAATCAGAGTAAAGGGGCGGTGCCTGCTGTGTTAGGGATAAATAGGGGAACAACCTGCCTGCTCTAAGTACTTGCTTTCCAGGTTTCTGGTTGGTGGCCGAACCCTTCTGCAGAAATAAATTTTACCTTGCTGAGACAATCTTTATTTTTGCATCTATCATTGTGACTCCTTCGGTTGTTGGAAAGCATATTTATAACATAGTGTGGCTATTTTCATTATCAACAACTATTGCATGAGAAGTTTGTTTTACACAATAATGTTATCTAAAAGAAGATTTATCAAATTAAAAAAATATAGAAAATAAGAAATGTAGATAGCTAATGAAAGAATTAGACTGGTGATTGCTCCACGGAAAGCTACTTCAATAAGAAGGAAAATCAGAGGCTCTTTGGAGAGTAGGAAAGGAGCCTAATCTAGAAGTAAGGGTGAGAAATCAGTAGGTGCCATCACATTCCTGGGTTAATGCAGGAGAACTGGGAGAGCATCTATAACTCCAGCTAGCTCCAGACTTCACGTAGGGCTGGGAAAATGAAAACACTGTTCAACGTAGCAAGAGTTCACTATGCCAGCGACACACATTTGCAGATGAGGGCCAGGGATTCAGGTTGAGAAGGAGAATCACCAATGATGAACAAGGAAATTTCCTAGGAGCCTCAGGTATTTTAAAGCAACTATATATATATATATGTATATATATGTATATATATATGTATATATATGTGTGTGTGTGTATAGTTCATTATGTGTATATCCTGCAATTTCACTTTAGCAGTTTTCAATGTCAAGATTATTTGAGCCTCACAAAGTGAGTGGCCAGGCTATACTTTTTCCCTTTCTCAGAAAACACATTGTTTATTTTTTGAAGTGTGATGGGATTTTTTTGTATTATAAGTGACTGAAATTCCTTCATGGAAAGATATTTTGATGATTCAAATTATTTTCTTTCAATTTATTTTTGTTGAGGCTTCTTGATTCTTCATTTCATGTTTTATGAAACTACATTTTCTGCAATATTCATTTGCTTGAATGCATTTCAAAGAAAAATATTATTTTGCAAATCATTCAATTTGTTTTTACCTGTAAAATCATTATTACTTGTGTAATTAGATGTGGTTTCTTTTATTTAATCTTAATGTCAGGATATGTTCATCAAATTGATTAGCCATCTAAAGGATGTCAGTTTTTGTTATTTTTACCTGATTTGTTCCTTCTTTCTTCTTCTTTCCTTTTGCCATTTTTGTGATTATTTCTTTTTTCTAGCATCTTGAGCTGAATTTTTTTATTGTGAAAATACCATACAGAGTGGTTACAATTACATGGGCAAGGTAATGAGTACATTTCTTATCAAGCATTGTTGCCTCCTCCTTTGTTTCCTCTTCCCTTCCCTTCCTATTCCCTCCCCCCCAAAGTTGTAAAGTTCCTTTTTCAATATAATGACTTGTACATTTGAGCTGAATGTTTATATTTTAACATTCAGATTTTTCACTTAAAGTCAAAGTTTAATGTGTTTAGTTTCTTTAACTCATAAGTTATTAAAATATGTTTTAACAATACTTATATTTGAAGTAATGATTTTTGTTGTTTTTTAGGTACATTGTATTAGGTTTGTAGTACATACTCCATTATTTTTCAACTTTTAAACATTTATTGCCAGGGTGGAGCACTAATTGCTCACACCTGTACTCATAGCTACCTAGGAGACTGAGATCTGAGACTTATGCTTCAAAACCAGCCCCAACAAGAAAGTCTCTAAGATTCTTATGTCCAATTAGCCACCAAGATCTGGAATTGGACCATGGCTCAAGTGGTAGAAGGTTAGAGTTGAGCCAACAAAAGCTCAGGAACAGTGGCCAGTCCCTGAGTTTAAGCCCCAGGACTGAAAAATAAATAAATAATAAACAAACAAATAACTAAGTAAATAAATAAATGAATATTACCAGGGTTGGTGTCTCATGGTAATAATCCTACCTACTCAGGAGGTTCAGATATGAGGATGATGATTCAAAGCAGCCTGAGTAGAAAAGTCCACGAGACTCTGGTTTAGTCCAGGGATATAGAGCCACTGAGCAAAAAGCCAAGCTAGAGTGTTAGGCCCAGATTCTAAGCCCAACACTGGCACAAAAATAAATGAAAATAAAATAGTAAAATAAAATACATCATGTTAATAGTTGTTTTGAGACTGACTGTGGTTAGATTTTATAAGCACCCTTTGAGGCTAGAATATTGTCTATAGTTATTGCATATCATAGTTAAAGTGTGTTTTCACACCAATTTTATTAGCTTTGTTGTTTAGATCTTTATCCTAAATAATGTTCTAATAAGTTTATCAGTTATTGTTAAAATATATTATAACTCCTACATTTGACAATTTAAAAATGTCTGTCATTCTGTGTCTTCTTTAATACATTAAGTCTATGTTAGATGAATACAAATTTAAACTTTTCTGTCTTGCTGATGGCCTGGGATTTTGTCACAGAAATATTTCTGCAACTTCAGCAATTCTTTATGCCTTATTTAAATCTATTTTTCTATTATTTATATAGCTTTATCAATTTTCTCTAATTAGGTTAGTCTTGATATAGATTTTTTCTATTCATTTATTTTCTTGCATTCTCACTTGTAATCATTTGGGCTTTATGTTTTGGTCAGTCTAACAAACTATTTTAGAAGATAATATAGATCATTTACATTTAATGTAATTATCAGCATGAACATATCTATTATTTTGCTGTTTTCTTTTACTCTTGCTTGGCATAGGTCTTTCGTTTCCTCTATATTCTTTACTTAACATAATATTTTTATCTCAACATTTTTTATTTTCTACTAATTTTGAAGTTGAAATTGTGTGTCGATTTATATTTTCAATATATTTCAGTAGAAAACACAATATGCTTGAGTTAGCAATATTACAAGTCAATTAACAGCACAAACTTCTTGTCAGAAAATGTGAAAGTTTGCAAGTAATTTTATTCCATTTACATGCTCCTCTCTTTCAGCGTTTCCTTATTTATTTAAATTAAATTTTTATTTTATTTTTAGTCCTGTAGAAAAGTTCTATTAAAACTATTTTGTACACCAAGGTTCATTTAGATTAACTCATATTACCAGTTTTTTTAGTCTTATCCAGCAACTTGAAAAATCTTCTGACATTTCGGGAAATCATGAGCTAATGAATTTCCCCCTCAGATACAGACATTATCTTTCTGTATTCTTCCAGCCAAGTCCTACACAAGCCAGCTGAAAGTGCATAATCTAATGTTCTCCTAACAGGTTTTGGGTGGAAAGAAATGAAATGAGGAAGGGGGGATCAAGACAATTTCCTCTGGTTACAGATCTTCACATACATTCCTTCAGGAGAGACATCAACAGCACAGCACTGGAAGAATTGCCAGTTCCAAGAGCAGCAATACTTACTGCACCATATTGGGTCACTGGCCACTTTTCAAAATAAACACATGCATGTGTGTGTGTGTGTGTGTGTGTGAGAGAGAGAGAGAGAGAGAGAGAGAGAGGGAGGGAGGTAGGGAGGGAGGGAGGGAGGGAGACAGAGAGACAGAGACAGAGAGGGAGAAACAGACAGACAGAGAGAGATCTTAACTCTAACTTCAGGGAACTGATGTTACTAGACTTACATGAAGGCTGTATTTTGGGATGTATGTGTGTGTGTCTGTGTTTGTGCGTGTGTGTGTGTGTGTGTGTGTGTGTGTGTGCAAGCTGGTACTGGGGCCTTGGACTCATTCCCTCATGCTCTTTTTTAGCTGTTTCATTCAAGGTTAGTGCTCTACCGCTTGAGCCATGTCTCTAAGCTATGGATATTTGGAGGTAAGAATCTCATGGATATGTCTGCCTGGTCTGACTTTGAAGGGAGATCTTAGCTAGTTTTACAGGTTTGATCCACCAGCAACTGTCTTAGACTTATATTTTTGTTCATCCCAATTACAATTCACTTCTTAGAGCATGATGTTATTCAGAGCTCATTTGTGGCAAATTTTCAGTACCCCAAAATACTTTTCTTTGACCCACTTTTAATGGTATGTTCTTGGAAAGGAAATTGGAAGAAAAGCTTCACCAGTAAATACAAAAGGAGACTATTAGGTTTATATGTTTTACTTGAGATGATTAATTTCCACAACCTCCTAACAATCCATTATCTTCCAAATCATCTGTAAAGCAGTTCCATACATATAGGTATTTTTACAGATTCTCAGGAAAATTATAAATCATAATGGAAGCCTCTAATGCTGCAAATCTAAGTTAAGTACAGCAGTAGAATTTGGTACCCAAAAACCTCCTTGGCAAATAAATCATAATACCATCCCAAATGGCACTTATAATCACAATTTCACATTTTTTCCTAATGTAGTGATTGTGTTTTATATTCCTTCCTTGTGACTGTGAAATAAATTCACATACAATCTAAATCATAATGCACCCATTTCTTTCATTATTGATTTAATGTCAGTTCTTTCCTGATGTTTAGGTTGTTAAATATTTAAGTAAATCCATATGTTTCAATCCATGTCTTGTTATGCAAATGAATTATTATAAACACATTTTTACATAATAGAGTACTGTAAAATAGAAAGTCCAGAAAAACAGTTAGAAGTAGCCAGTGCATTTTATTATATATACTAAAGAAATAAAACAAATGTAACCTACATAAACAGATGAGACTATATTATATGTAACATTCTCAAGTTATGGGTATTATACCTTGGTTCCCTTAAGAAAAATATTTGTCTTAAAAGTTCATAAAATTTAGCAAAAGACTAACCACAGATGATATCTAATCTTTTATTCACAATAATAGCAAACAGGTATGTATCTAAAATCCAGAAATGCAAATTTAGAGACAGTGAACTGTACAAGGAACAGAAAATTGATGCTCGTTAAGATAATTGTTTATAGGATTGAAATGATGATGGTTTTGATTATGATTCATGAATATTTCCCTAATACCTATAGCACGATATATGTCCCAGAGTAGCAATGCCTGCACTATATGAACTCACCTTCTTCACACATTCTTGTGTCTGATAAGTTGTAAATGAAGAACAGGTGCTTTTTATTTTGTAATAACAGCAAGAATATATCGCCCTCTAGTGTTGAAAAAGTTGGGAGACCCTCCCCCCCCCCCATGGTTAGCCATAAATACACATTTTTAAAAAGTAAATCTTATTTTCTCTTTTCAATTACATGTAACATCAGTAAACAGGGAATTTTTTTCCTAAAACTACAAAACAAATGCCTAACAACTGGTTAACCTTTATTTTAAGGTAATAATTATGGAGTAAAAAGTTCATCATATTGAAAATAAATAATTTTATTGTAATATTTTATCCTTTATGGTGTTAATTGCATCCTATTTTATTATTTTTTAATTTAAGTTAATTTTATTGCAAAAGTTACACACAGAGGAGTTATTTTCATATGTAAGGTAATGAGTACATTTCGTGTCAACCATTGTTACCCCCACCCTCGTTTTTCTCCCACTTTCCCTGTCCTCCCTTCTCCCTCCCTCCCTTATGTTTCTGATACTTTACAGCTCTGATGATGACAAGTAGTTTATAATATATTATTTTAAAAACTATTTATAGGTGAGTTTTGCTTTTATTTTTAAAATTGGCTTTAAATATATATAATATATTACATAAAATAAATATATTATAATATTATAAATATTATATATATGGAAAGAGAGAGATTTAGGTCCTGGGGCTTGAGCTCTGGGCCTGGGCACTGTCCCTGAGCCCCTTTTTGCTTAAGGCTAGTGCTCTAACACTTGAGCCACAGTGCCATTTCTGGTTTTATTTAGCCCGTAATTTATGGAAGATCATTGCCTCATGGACTTTCCTGCTTGAGCTGGCTTTGAACCACAATCCTCACATCTCATCCCCCTGAATAGATAGGATTACGGATGTGGGCTATTGGCACCTGGCAGTTTTAATTGTTTTTTCAATTATTAAAAGTTAATGAAAATAAATGTTACAACTTTGGGAGGGGTGAGGGAGGAGTTGGGGAGGTGGGGAGGGCGGGAATAGTAAGGGAAAAACCAAGGTGGAGTATCAATGCTTGATAGGAAATGTACTCATTACCTTACTCGTGTAAATGTAAACCCTCTTACAGTATCTTCACAATAAAAAAAAATTCAATAAATTTTTTAAAAAGTTAAAGAGCATACTCTGTGGCAGGCTCATTCATCTGAGAAAGGTGATATCACAAGCTCTAGGAATAGAATTTTCCTCAAATACACAAGAGAAGAGAGAGTGAACACTTCATTAGGAAAAAGGATGATAGAAAACAAGGTTGATAGAAAGTTAATGATCAAAATAGAAAGGACAATGCATTTACTGTTGCACGGTTGCTTAAAATCATCAGGAGGGTAGATTTAATTTTGTGCTATTATCCAAACCAAACTAAAATTAATATAAATGAATTGTTTTCATACAATGATATGCATATCAACCCTATTTCCCCAGTCCTCCACTTATGGAATAAACTGGCAACTGCCCATCTTTCATACCTGGCACACGTAATCGTTTTAGCACCCAAGTTCTGACCTGAATAGAGGGTTGGCAAACCCGGGTAGTCCTGCACTGCACTAACCTCGCTATCCAGAATTATTACATGTCTGTTGGCAAAGCTATCCCTTTTGGACCTCTCTGTGGAAACACCCATGAGCCCATAAAGCTACAGCTTGCTAAACCTCCAATATAGTGTGTGCACATGGCTCATGAACAAATGTGCTGCCTGTGAATGGATGTGTTTGCCACTGTCAAAACAAGAGTGATCAGAGATGCCAGCAAGTGTCTGAGTGGTAAACTAAACATAAGCTTTGAGGGATCCTGCCAGCAATTTTATTCAAATATTTACTGTTTTGGACGAGGAGTTATAGGCCAGGGACCATGGTGCAAGCCTGTAATCTAAGCTATTATGGAGGTAATGATCAGGATTGCAGTTTCAGGTCCATCTAGCTCTTAGCCAAAAATTAAATTTAAAAAAAATAGTAAAATCTCAATCTCAACAAGAAAGTCAAGCATTGTGAGCTGTGTCTCTGATCCCAAGGTATCTTGGAAGCCAAAGTAAGAGGATGGCAGTGTGGGGCTAAACCCTGCCCCCCTCCCACGAAAAAAGAAAAAAAAAAGAAACATTGCCTGAAAAAAATAGCTAAAGTAATCAAGAGATGCAAGCTTTACCCAAGTAAGAGAGAACCTGTCTGCCAAGTATTAGGTTCTAGGCTGGGCACCAGTGGCTCACGCCTGTAATCCTATCTACTCAGGAGGCTGAGATCTGTGGATCGTGGTTCAAAGCCAGCCCGGGAAGGAAAGTCCATGAGGCTCTTATCTCCAATAAAAATTAATCCGAAAACAGAAAGTGGCATTGTGGCTCAAGTGGTAGAGCTCTATCCTTGAACTGAAGAGCTGAGGGACAGTGCCCAGGTCCAGAGTTCAAGCCCCACAACCGACCAAAAAACAAACAAAAAAAAAGAAAGAAGAAAAGAAGTATAAGGTTGTGAGCTCAAGCACTGCTATTACAAATGTAATATATTTTCACATATGCTTAAAGATAGACATATAATTTTCTCTCATAAATTTGGCCTTGCTGGAAACAATTATGATAGCCTCATAACAAGCAAATATATTATTTTGCAAACATTTTCCAATTTTGAAAAACTTGGGTTTGAATTCAATGTGCCAGTAGAACTATTACAAAACATAGCATTAGTTTAACTAACGTAGCTGAGATGATTGTTCATGTGTTGTGTTTCGAAGTTAACATTGATTCTTCTTGAAGAAAGAGCTTCAGATTATTATTTAAGAAGAGAAACAATACACTGTTTAAAAGACAACATATAAAGTTTGGAAAACATACCCTGATTTTATTAGAAAGATATACAAAATAGTTAATAAAAGACATGACAAAAACATAAAGATAGGCCACTCTACAGAATGTTAGAGGAAGAGAATAGAGAGAATTGGCATGGATGGGGAACACTTATTATGCAAAGATAATGAAATATTAATGTTTGAAACACACTTATCATACTCACCCCCATTTAATTTTTTTGTTTTGCTTTTTCAAAAACCAAAAAATTCCTCACAGAAAAATTAAATGATATAAAGAAATTACCAGACAGAAATAATTGTAATTAAAGCATCCTTCCACATCTTCATTGATGGATGCACTTGTAGATATATAGAGAGATGTAGGTATGTGGATAGATTGATAGATAGATAGATAGATAGATAGATAGATAGATAGATAGATAGATAGATAGATAGATAGATAGATAGATAGATAGATATGTAAGTAGAAATAGTGTAGCTGGGCCCAGATGGCTTGTGCCACTGCTACTCAGGAGGCTGAGATCTTGGGATCATAGTTCAAAGTTAGCCTGGACAGGAAATTCATGGCTCTTATTTCCCATTAACCACAAAATGCTGAAAGTGGAGCTTGGCTCAAGTGGTAGAGCTTTTGCTTTCATCACAAAAGCTCAGGGTCAGAACCCATGCCCAGAGCGGGAAAGAATAAAAGAGAAATACTTATAAATTTATTTATTCTTCCAATGAGAATACCAAAGATCAGAGTTGTGTTCTGTCTTTCACCCCTACCCAAAGGCTCTGGTGAAGCCATCTGACTTAGAGGTATTTGTGGGTAGGGAAAGATAGTGAATATACACCAGATGTGAAAAAGTTATTGATTCTGCATGATGGCTTCATGCATTATATATAGTTATCTAAAAAGCATTGACTTCTTTCTGAGGAAAGCTGCCTTCCCAGCAAACCCATGCTAATTAATCAATTGAACCATAATGTGTTGCATGCTGTACCAGAAGAGCATGGCGGACTTGCACTCAAGAAAGTGGCTCTGCATGGTTGGGGACTCTTCTGGAGGCTGTTTAATCTAAGGTGAATTTCTAAAGATAAATAAGAGCTAGTCAGAAGAGAGAGGGAGCTTTGGTCATTTCAACACTGACAATGATTTCTCTGCATTAAAAAAGTACTCTTTTGAAAAGCAGTTCTAATGTTAAATGTGAAAAGAAGATGCAGGCCGTGGCTAAAAGTGAAGGTAGAGGTGAGCATGACTAAAGGGTGGACATAAGTTAGCCTCACTAGGGAGGTTACTCTTGAAGTGTCAATGAAACTAAACATAAACATACCAGATGAGGGGTGTCTCCCAGGAAGCCCATGGAGATATTAAACTATTGTAATTGTCCAACACAATGTAACTGTTGTTTTTGAACAATTACTGAAGAGCCATTGTCTAGTTTTGTCTAAGTCCCCAGGAGAGGAAGGTTGATATTTTAGGAAAGAGTCCAGCATAGAAGATGAATAACTAGACCAGACACTTAGTTTCTGGGGCATGAGGAAGCATCAAGAAGTACTGTGAAGATTTCCTTGGTTTGTGTTTCAACTAGATATATTTTAGATTATTTGAGAACGTTCAATGCTCGCTCCATGTTTCCTTTGTGAAGTATAATGTTGCAGATTTACATGGTGGATTTAACAGTTTTAGCAAGTTATTAACATCAATAAAATATAACAAGTTGAAGAAATAGAAGAGAAAAAAGTGACAATAAATAATTTCCTTTCCATTATAACCACTCTAATCACAATCTTAAGTGGAAAGGCCAGATTAAAATACTGTTGTTATTGTCTTTTTATGATGACAGCTATATAAAAACAAATTAAGGACTAGAAATGAGAGGGTTTTTAATGAAATACATATTCTATTTAAATGTTTTCAGTTTGCAATTTTTATAAAGCTTTCATACTATAAAATATACACAGATTCTGTTAAAAATAACACCTATCTATCCATACTCTCTCTCTATATGTACATATATATATATATATATATATATTTCACATCACTTTTGTTGGTGGAACAATTTACAGAAAAAGAACATACTTTCAAGAGAAAATTACCAATAAGATTACATCAAAGCAAGGAAGAACATCACCAGGTTGTACTTATCAGTCATCTTTTGTAGCTTCTATACAAATTGTTGATATTGAGAGCAAACAGAATGAAAGGGCTAAGCAGGACTACCTATGTCTTTAATCCCAGCTACTTGTGAATTAGAAAAAGGAGGATTATGGTTAAAGGCAAGCCTGGTCAAAGGAAAGTTAGGCCATGTGGGTATATCTATAATCCCAGCTTCATGGGAGGCAGAGGTAAGAGATCATAGTGTGAGACTAGCTCCAGACCTAATACCCTACCTGAAAATTAACTAAAGCAGAAAAGAGGTGGGGTATGGCTTACATGATAGAAGGTTAGTGACACCAAGAAAACCAAAAAACAGAAGATTTTTGAAAAAGAAACAAAAGAAATGTAGTTGGAAACATTATTCTATAGGTTGGCTAATTATATCCATTAACACAACATTTAGATCAGTAATTTTAAAACCACCTCCTGTCAAAGGAAACTAAAATTTAAAGAAAAAGATAATTTTCTGGATCTGTAAGATAAAACTAGTAAATAAAGAAAAAAATGAAGAACAGATTAAAAATTTTTTAAATATGGTATTTTCACCATGCTAAGATGCAGTTGGATTTGGATTTTTACTTGCAAACAGTAGACTCCTTAGTAAATAGGCATACTTTTTTATCTAGTACCTTCACATCTTACATTGATAGAAAAGCTAGAAGCAAACCCAAAGCTGAACTGCATTTTAGCTTGCTTGTCTGGTTCTTTAAAAAATTTGAGTGTCTCACAGTTAAATATTCTTCCCAAAGCTGTACAAAATGAGACAGATACTACAGATTTATCACAGAGTCATGTCAAAGTCCCAAGGGAAATGCTCGAATTTTGGGAATCCCTCAGGAGAGGCACAGACATTCCAAAACCATTTCATTCTATTTAATGCTGGTCTATACATGCTGGAGATCATATTTTAGTAGAGCAAAGGGAATAAAGCCATGATGAAATATTAAGTGTTACAATAAATGCAGTTTAAAGGGATGATGATCAGATTTCTCAGCTTAACCATCAATATACCCTTCCTACTTCCATGTCTAAATTTTGTATAGAAACCATGAGGTTTACAAAAAAAAGTTCTTTATTTTTTAAAAAAATTGTGTTATCTCTCAGCTTTAGAAGTCTAAGAAAATAGTAACCGGCACTTTATGTATCTGTAGGAAATGGTGATAAAAGAAATCGCCTGACATTTGCTCTTCTATTTATTGAGTTGTTTCATGATCTTTTGAAGTGTGCACATAGCTCAAAGCTCAGAGCTATGCACCTAGCATAATATTATGTTACAATATAATATTGGGGGTGATAATGGTATCATTATGTTTGAAATGACACTTTTAGGAGTTTGGGCTGGTAAAAATATATACTTGGAGACTAAAATAAATTTGTATTTTGTGGCTAAAATCAGGAAAATATGAAGGGTATAAAAGTTAGGTGACAATCAATTGGCTATTTTTTGAAATAGAAAAGACCATGTTTTTCAAAAAATTACTATTTTGATTTTGAGTAAATGCTGTAGTTACACATTAAGTTGTACTTTGATTTTGGAATAAGTTGTGCTTTATGAGGTGATATTTGTTGTCAAAAGTAATATGTGAATGTTTTATGGACTGGAAGTGGAAATAACCAAATCAGATGATATCAACCAATTCCTAGTCTCAACTTCTCCTGAATAGATAAAAGATGTTTGCAGAAGGCACTCAGAATCATAACAGATGACATTGATCATCAGCCTCAATGTCTCTGGTTCTTATGTAATAAACCAGTTTCAATCATTAAATTAGCTGTTCTTTTACAACAATATTCTTGACCATGAGTCAGAATGGAAAATAATCTTATTTTAGGGCTTGTGCTTGAATCATGAAACAATTAGAAATAAGATACTTTTTTATTCATTATGTTTCCCCTTCTACTATCATGAAAACTCAAAAACTATTAAATTATTGCAAACCTTTAAGCTATACCAGTTTAGAACAGCTCCTTTCACAGGTTCCAATTTACCTCTAGGATTTCTGCATTTTTGGCAGATATGTCAATATGTAGATGTTAAAAGTTTAAAATATAACTTCCTTCTATAAATTGTATATTTTGCATACTGATGAAATTTTGCCTTCTCCTAATTTAATCCTTGATTTTTCTCAATAATTGCCAGAAAATGGAGCCTGAACATTGCAATGTTTAGGAATATAATCTTAGCCTCTTTTGTAAACAGGGTAAATCTCAGTTTCAACATTTTAAAAGTAGACTAGCACTAAGAGTACAGGGTGATGAAAGCAAATAATGTACCATAGTGGTTGAACACTAGTACATGGTGTTGTTATGGGTTCTTTTCCAATTTCAGCTAAATTTTGGTGGTCTATGGATCTCATTAGATTGTCTCAAAGAAATAAATAACCATATATATATATATAATTGTAATTTGTATCTTTAAGGTTTCTTAGGAATTTCTATTCAAAAACACAAAGAATAGCTATACTAGAATCTACAAATGCTTCACTTAATAACTTCTCTGCTAATATAGCCAGCTAGAAACTTATAGTGATTGGGAATATTTGGCAAATGGACTTGGCAAAGAATATCCTAGATAAATCAAAGGATCATTTCAAACATATATTCAAATAATGTGTTCATATTATGCAATCTAAACACACTGCAGCAGTCATTTCATAATTTCTCAGAAGATAAATCACACTTGGATCAACCACAGGGATACTTCATTTGGGGAAAGGCTGTAGTGACCAAAATAGTTGGCTAGTTTTCAAACTCTGTGTGTGTGTGTGTTTGTGTGTGTGTGTGTGTGTGTGTGTGCTGGTCCTGAGGATTGTACTCAGGGCCTGGGTACTATCCCTGAGCTACTTTTCCTCAAGTTTAGTGCTTTGCCACTTGAACCACAGCTCTACTTTCTGTCTTTTATTGGTAGTTAATTGGAGAGTCTTATGGGCTTTCTTCCCTGAGCTAGCTTCAAACCATGATCCTCAGATCTCAGCCTCCTGCTTAGTGACGATCACAGGTCTGAGTTGCAGGCATCAGGCTCAGACTCCAAACTTGTAACATTAGGTTTATTAACACATACAAAAGTTAAACTTAAAAAAATTGAAACAGAATCATTCTTTATCTTACTTGGTGCTGGAATGTTGAGCTTTCACACATGCAGTTCACTCAGTAATCTGTAGGTTGTCCATTATTTCACCAGGAGAGGCTGACATGGGCTGTGAAGGAAGCATGTGAGAACTCCCGTTTGTTCTTCCCAGTGTAGTGCTATCTAATCTCAGTTTCATTCTCCAGAGGGGACGAGACTGAGGTAAGATTAAAATTACACCATGTCAATTTAGAGTCCTGAACTACACAAGGAACATAGTTTTACATATTTGGAGTTGTTTGGATAATATCTTTGCCATTACACTGAAATTAATTTCCTTAATTTTATCTGACTCATTTAACACATTTTTCTTTTTAAAAATGATCGCAATTGCTAGTGAAATGATGCTGAACTATGGTCTCCAGGAGGTGGGGGTTTATACAATTATAAGTTTGAGGCTAATCTGGCCTACATAGAAAGACCATGTCAAAAACAACATAAAAGTAAACAAGAGAAATAAGAGAAACAAACTAAAAAAATCCTAAATTGTCATACTTAACTTTTATAAGTAATATAAGAAACTTTGATTAGTTGGTGTTCCTACCCCCCCAAACATTCTCTTGACTTTTTTCCTTTTTTAAAAAAACATATTGAATCATTTTAAGGTGATATACAGAGGGGTTGTGGTTATTTAAGTCAGGTAAAGAGTACATTTCCTTTGAACCCTGTCACTCCTTCCCTCGCTCTCTCCCAGTTTTTCCCTCCCATCCCCATCTACAAGCTGTATAGTTCATTTTCCACATAGTGTCTAGATACTACCACTGCTGCATTTGTTCACCCTGTTCACCTGTTGGGTGTCTTCTTTCACCATCCCAAAGACAAATAAACTAACAAAGGGATAAAAGGAGAACCCAACAAAAACAGGAACAACAACAAAAGCTCTTGCTTCCATTTCTTGGAGTCCATTTCAATAAATTTTATTTTATATGATCATATGCATATAGGTATTAAGCCTTTGTGATCCACTCCTATGAATATCCTCCTTTGGTCTCATTGTTTGAATGTCCAGAGTCTGTGTAATTTATCATGTCCCAGAGTGTTTTTTTTAACGTTCTAGTGTGTTTACTTCTATATATATATATATATATATAAGTAGAGTCTAGTTTCCACTAATGAGAGAAATCATGTAACCTCTTTCTTTCGGACTGCCTTACTTCATGCAATATAATTCTTCCAGGTCTTTCTGTTTCCCTATGAATGGTACAATATCATCCTTTCCAATAGAAGCATAGAATTCCATTGTGTGTATGCCCATGTGTGTGTGTGTATACATATATACATGAAAGAAGTACAATCAACCCCATTTCAATTGTGTGATTTCAATGCCATTACACTACTTCTGATCTCCAGTACTTGTAGGCAACTTTGTTGAGTTGGCCAACTTTTGTTAAGGGGAAGAAGAAAGATTGAGTAACTCCTAAAGTTATACACACACACACACACACACACACACACACACACACACCACATCTAACATTATGGTAGATGTATCTATCATTCTTCTAACTCTGAACACATTAATCTTAAATAAATGTCACATTTAAATTTTATTTACTCTTTGGGTTGGCAGATTCTCTTCCCATATGCTTTTTTTAACTTCATTTCCACCATTGCACATTAGGAGTTTGAATATGAAAAATAGATATCTTTTCCTTTGTACATTAAAAAAAATCACATTGTTTTAATACAGAATATGTAATTTAATAAAGTACTAATATGTACTTTTTCTTTAGATCTCTAGTGAAGTTTATTCGTGTGTATGTGTGTGTGTGTGTGTGTGTGTGAGAGAGAGAGAGAGAGAGAGAGAGAGTGTATAGGGCCTGGGTCTTGAACTGTGGGCCTACATGATGTCCCTGAGCTTTTTTTGCCTTGAGTCACAGCTCCACTTCCAGATTGTTGGTTGTTAGTTGGAGATAAGAGTCTCATGGGAACTTTCCTGCCTAGGCTGGCTTTGAAACACAATCCTTAATCTAAGAAGCTAAGATTACAGACACGGCCTAAAGTTCTTCAGAAACTACTAAACAAATTTCTAAATTTTTGGATTAAATAAGCATCTATTCCTACAAGAAGAAATTTTGGGTCAGAGAGGGGTGACACTAATTCTGAATTTGCTTCAATGAAGTTTGAAGTCACATATGGGAGTTTAGAGAAGTCCAGGGAAGTTGGTAAGAATAGATAATCCTCTTTGATATAATATACATGCTGCTTAATTAACTTAATGCTCACTTAAAAATATATCCATTTCAATATTTATAAGTATTCACAAATGTCAAGGTACAACATAATTGGTTTACATATTTTATGCCATAACCAAGCTTTTTCATTGCTGCATTCCGTTTACATTTAGTAAAATAATATATAATTTTTTAGGTGGGGGCTAAAAAGTTGGCTAAATCATTTTCAATAGATTACAGAGCTCAGATTCTAGTACTGGTAAAAGTGGTAACTTTCTTCTGGTACTGGAGATCGAACCCCAAGCCTTGAGCATGCAGGGCAAGCACTCTACCACTAAGACATAGTAACCAACCCAATATTGACTTTTTTTAAAAAGAGAGCAGGCTTCAAAAACCTTGATAGGTTTTTGTAGCACAAATAACCGTGGCTCATGCTTGTAATCCTAGCTATGAAAGAGACTGAAACCTGAGGATCATAATTCAAAGACAAATCCAGGAGATTCTTGTCTCCAATTAACCAGCAAAAAGCTGAAAGTAGACATATGATTCAAGTAGTAGAAAACTAGACTTGAGCCACAAAATCACACGAGTAAGAGGCCCCTAAGTTAAACCCATTGCCTACCTCCTTCCCAAGAAAAAACTGTATTTATAATTGAGTTTGAGTCAATCCCTCATATGCAGAATTAATTTCCTCTAACTGAATATGAAATAATTTATATGTTTGAAATTGTAGAAATAAAAATAATTTAAAATATAGTAGACATTTTTGGCTGGAAATGTGGCTTAGCGGTAGAGTGCTTGCCTAGCATGCATGAAGCTCTGGGTTTAATTCCTCAGTACAACATAAACAGAAAAAGCCAGAAGTGGCATTGTAGCTCAAGTGGTAGAGCATTAGCCTTGAGCAAAAGACAGGTACAATTCTCAGGCACTGAGTTCAAGCCCCAGGACTGGCAATAAATAAATAAATAAATGAAAACTAAAAATAAACTAGTACAAATTTCAAGCTAACAAATTTTGAATGTTTGATACACTTTAACATAACTTTTGAAGCCTTAAAATAAAAGCAAACAACTCCACTGAATATTGAAATTTTTATTTTAAGTAAATAACAAAGAAAATTTTAGTGTATTAATGGTATTATTGGTGTATTAATGGTATTAATGATGATTAATCATTTTATCTAATAACTTTCAGTTGTTTTTAATAGTAAGCAGTCAGATTTACAAAGTAAAAAATAAAATATAGCAACATAACATATTCATAGCATAATGTATTGCAAAATCTTCAGAGAACAAATTAATTTGATTTTCTGTGAGGTACATCAATATATATCTTTTCAATATAAGTATCACAACTTGAGAGTATGAACTATTTCAAGTACTTTCCTAATATCACTAAGTTGGCAAACTGGAAAAGAAATTTTTAAGCACTCTAACCCAGCTTCTAAAAAATGAAGAGACTTAGATTAGAATGGAATTTACTGACTAATAATAATTGAAAGTTATACCCACTTGAAGAAACAATTTTGGAATGATTAGTATTTCTTCTTTACTGTCTTTTTGAACACATATATAAAGACTGGCAATGTAAAATTCCATTTTCTTCTTAGGTAGGCTTCCAGTCTCATTCAATTTCATTGGTCTAAAAATGCTAATTTCCCTTAGGTTCTTTCTTCCCTACTTCTCTCTAGAATAGAAAAGGGTTATCCTATCTATTTACTCCAGCTGTCATGTTAAGGGTTCCCTTTGAGTCTAGATACTTTTTAAAATCTATTACTAAAGGGAAAATCTTATAACTGTCATAAATGTCAGACAAAGAAATCATATATTCAGCCTGACACTCAAGAGAATTACGCAGATACTGCACCAACTCCCCTACAAGTACCTAATGTGTACATAATGTTTGCTATCCTTGGAAAAAATATTTTTACAGTGCATTAAATTTAACGCTTCTTGGGCTGGGAAGGTGGCTCAGTGTTATAGTGCTTGCCTTGCATGCATGAGGCCCAGGGTTTGATTCCTCAGCACCACATAAGCAGAAAAAGCCGGAAGTGGCGCTGTGACCCAAGTGGTAGAGCACTAGCCTTGAGCTGAAGAGCTGAAGGACAGTGCCCAGGCTCAGAGTTCAGGCCTCACGACCAACACATATAAAATAAAATAAAATAAAGCTTCCTTTTACTGACATATTGAATTTGCGCATTCAAACAATTACTTTTATGGACATATTGTATTTATCCCCTCCAACACTTACAGTTCCTTGAGCTGGCTAGTTGAAAATTTCATATCACTATATATTCATCTGAAGTCCTATATTCTGGAGGAGATTATAAACAAACATCTATCACTCCTATAAGCAGTAGAATATAGATTCTCACTATCATGCTATTGGTATTTTAGCATATTAACGGGACTAAGATTTTCTTAGGTATGTTTTCATGTTTTTTCTTTTTTATAATATCAGCATGTTTGCCAACATGTGGATATGTTCCTATTTTTGTCTTAGATAGATTTCTCCTCCTTTTCAGACCATGATCAAAGGATTCAGTAGGGATTCTTAATATTGGACCCAGTCAAGAATCTCTTCCAACTTTGGCCATCCGGGCCTACCGCCGTCTGGTTTTAGCTCGTTTGTGATTCCTTCTGCTATTCTACATGATTGGCAATGGTTACATGAACTTCTGGGGAGTGGTACTGGCACCATCTCCTACGGCCTTCACCATGGCCCTCTAGGCAAAGACATCAGAAGCGACTTTCAAAGAGCACCGTTTTCAAGAAGATGAATCTGATCGTCAGACTGCGGAGAAGTTTTCGCACGTTGGTTGTGCTGCTGGTCACCTTCTGCTTGGCGAGCATCGTGGTCTCCGCTTACTTCCTCTACTCGGGCTACAAACAGGAGATCGCCCTGATCGAGACCACTGCAGGTGCGGACTGCGCTGACCTGAAAATCCTCCCTTACCGGTCGATGGAGCTGAGGACAGTCAAGCCCATCGACACCTCCAAAACCGACCCCGTTGTCCTCCTGTTCGTGGAGAGCCAATACTCTCAGCTGGGCCAGGATATCATAGCCATCTTGGAGTCCAGCCGGTTCCAGTACCACATGGTCATCGCCCCGGGCAAGGGGGACATCCCTCCCCTTACGGACCGTGGCAAAGGCAAGTACATCCTAGTGATTTATGAAAACATCCTCAAGTATGTCAGCATGGACGCGTGGAACCGAGAGCTTTTGGAGAAATACTGTGTGGAGTACAGTGTCAGTATAATTGGTTTTCATAAAGCCAACGAGAACAGCTCGCCAAGCACGCAATTAAAAGGCTTCCCATTGAACCTTTTCAATAATCTAGCACTGCAGGACTGTGTAGTCAATCCGCAGTCGCCACTGTTACATATAACCAAAGCCCCGAAGGTGGTCAAGGGGCCTCTTCCCGGCGAGGACTGGACTGTCTTCCTCTACAACCACTCCACCTACCAACCTGTGCTGCTAACCGAGTTACGGGCAGACCCATCCACAACGCTTTTGCCCAGCAAGACGCTCTATGCGACCGTCATTCAGGACCTGGGCCTCCACGACGGAATTCAGAGGGTTCTTTTTGGCAACAATTTGAACTTTTGGCTGCACAAGTTGATCTTCATCGACGCCATCTCCTTCCTGTCGGGGAAGAGGCTGGCCTTGTCCTTGGACAGGTACATCCTGGTGGACATTGATGACATATTTGTGGGGAAGGAGGGGACGAGGATGAATGTGAAAGATGTGAAGGTAAGATTTCTCCATAACGCTATGTAGAGTTCACTAACGTTGGGGGGTATTGGTAAAATAGGATTTTGGATATTTAAGATATTCCTAATCACTGATTTTTTTAAGGTTATGGTATGTATGAAGTAAAACATACTACTTTAGTTTACAAAGAATTCAATGAATTCTTCATTACTGCATATGCATACACATACACACATGCACACATATGCCTGTCTTCAGTAGGGTACCAAGTTAGAATACCCCACAAAGTAATTAAACTTATTATCCTCATGTCTTGCCATGGTTTGCCTATCCCAGGAAACCCTTTAGCATAACCTGTATATATATTTTTAATATGTGTGTCAGTGAGCAGAATGTAGTCATCAAACTCTACTTCTGAACTGATCACCTTGCCAATATTGGGATTGATCATGGAGGTTAAGATAGAAGATGGAGACATCATCCAGGAATATTCTGGAACTGGAAGTATAGTATTGTTTGGATCAAATAGCCATTCACTAGTACGTATAGCTACTGACAAAAAAAATTTAGAGGAATTTGACTTTAAAACTCCCATTCCATTCTGTTAATCTATCATATTACTTTGGATAACACAACACTGTTACTGCCATCACTTCTAGATTATGCCTAGTGGAGTATACAAAACATTCATCCTGTGATCACTTTTAGAACAAGGAAAAGCCAAATATGGAGCTGGGCAGGGAAGTGCATGCCCTTAGTCCTAGCTAGTTGAGAGACTGAACTAAGAAGAGCAACTGAGCCCATGAGTTCGGTGCCAACCTAGATACTCTAGGCAGGTGGAATTTAAAAGATAAGTTAATACAAAGAAAGAAAGACAGGGAAAAGAAAAACCTAATAATGATGGCCACGAATAAATAGATAATTCTGCCAAAGTGAGAATAATTCTGTTTAGAACTGCAGTTTGATGCTCTCCTATGCTCTTTCACTTGTGTTCATGTTCATTCCAGGCACAAAGAATTATAGCAAAAATAAACAGGAATAATAGGACACAAATTAGAATCATAAAAGCAACAAAGATTATTGTGGTCTTATTATCTTTTTAAATCTTCTGTTATTAAGCTGTTTATCTTCCAGAGATGAAACTTGGGTGCTACTTCAAAATAATAGCTTTCCCCCTGCCTATTGAAACTTGATAATCATTGTAAGATGTCCATGATTGAAGCTAGTGAATTAGATTCATTTTTAAAGAATCTCCAGAATACAGGTGGACCAGTGAACTCTATGCTCCATGAGCCACGGACTGAGGCTTTGTTTCAATATGATGAAAATATTTCATTTCAGAACCCCACAAAGGGTCCAATAGGTCACAGTTGATAGCAGTCTAGATTTTTTAGTTTTGGGCTATTTTTATTTATAATTCCTTTTAATTAATAAGAATGTTAAAATTTTCTGAGTGTTGATACCCTGTATGATCCTGTAGAAAGATAAGTTTTTCTCATTTCAACCTAAGGGACGATATGAATTTTATAAGTCTTTATTATGTTAAGTACATTTGACTTGCTCAAATTTAGCTATGTCACTTACTCCTCATAGACAAACTAGTCTATTCACTAGTATTCATAAAATACTCCAAGATCAGTGATAGCTTTTGAACTTACAGAACCCCAAACAAAATAAGTGAATAAAGAAACTTAATAAATGATTGAGAAAGGCACATATAGAGAGACTTAGAGAGGTTGTGTATATTTACAAATATGTGTTAGGGTGCATGCTGTATGGATATGACATGTGTTTATATACTGTATGTCATGTGTTATATGTACAATGCATGTACACAACATGCATGTTATATTCCATTTGTTATGTATTTTATGTTTATTGTACTTATATATCGTATGTGTTACATATATGTTGTACAATGTTCAATGGTATACTTACACATAGGTAATTTAACTCTCACTTTGAACAATATACTCTTTTCTGTACTGTTGTTTTTCTGAGTTCCTCCTCAGAAACGATTTATTTATTTTCAGTTTTTAACTCACTTAAAATGATAGGTATTTATTAGATAGGTGCCATTGGCTCATGCCTGTAATCCTAGCCACTCAGGAGTCTGAGATCTGAGGATTGTGGTTCAAAAGCAGCCTGGGCAGGAAAGCCCATGAGACTCCTATCTCCAATTAACTACCAAAAGGCTGGAAGTGGAGATATGGCTCAAAGTGATAGAGCACTAGCCTGGAGCACAGAACCCCAAGGTCATTGCTCAAGCCCTGAGTTCAAGCCCCAGACTGGCACAAAAAAATTGTATGTATTTATTATATACATACACTTCTCTCTATCTGAATTATTATATGTGATGTATTTTTAAAGCATGTATGCATGCTTTAAAATATGACAATGTAAACAGGTCTTGAGAAACAAAGGACTGCCACTCATTTTGTCATATCATTATTAAATGACTCCATGTTATTGACCACATATATATGGCATATATATGCACACAAAAACAACGGAAAGAAGCTAGGAGAAGGACACAGAATCAGTGGGAAATGGGAAAACATACACCAGAAGGGCCCATCAGCTGCTTTGGACATGGAAGAAAATGAACTAAGCAACCCAAAGACAGTGATGGGAAGGGAGGAATGAGAGGGAAAGAGGGAACAGCCTACACTAAGCAAAAGGAAAGAAATGTAATTATCACCTGATGTGCAAGAAATAATTGTATTGTCAAAACTCATAGAATTCACAAACTTTATAGACCATGATAATGACAACATGCTTTGTGAAGGTTAAAATGTGTTTGTGACTTTAACTAAGTATCACTATTCCACAATACTGTGAAACATGTGAAAATTATGTAATCCCCTAACCTCAATTAAAAAAAGAAGTAGAAAAGTGAGAGAAGGGGTGTGTTAGGAGCAAGAATGACAATGTTATTAGATACTTTGTATTCATATACTGTTTTGTAGAATGGGAACTTCTTTGTACAATCACTTAAAGATAATAAAAAAAATTAAAAAATAAAGCATGTATATATTCTGGAAAATTTACCATGACAGATGTGTACATTCACATACTTACCTTTTTGTGTGTGCTGGTAATGTGACTTGAATGTGGTGCTCTCCTTTATCTTTTTTTTACTCAATGCTAGTGCTCTCTTATTTGAAGCTCCACTTGTTGCTGTTTGCTTGGTTACTGGAGATAAGAGGCTCCCTGACTTTTCTGCTCAAGCTGGCCTTGAACCACAATCCTCAGATCTCAAACACCTGAGTAGCTAAGATTACAGATGTGAGACATTGCACCCAGCAGCCTATTTATCTTTGTTTTGTTGGAAATCATATATAAAATTCATCCTGTTACTATTTTTCCAATAGCGTAACATATTTCTATTAACCAGAGATACCATGTTATACAACACATCTGGTGAAATCTCTTTTTGCTAACTAAGTGATCTATTGAATCTTTCTTTCCTAACTGAAATTTCAGTTTGCTTTTCTTCACACCTCACGAACGCTGGATAACCATCATCTTTGTTGATAATAATCATTCTTACATGTCTGAAATAAAATGAAATCTCTTTTTGTGGTCTGGGTTAGTATTTTCCTGATGATTAGTGTTCCCCTTGACAAATTAGTTCCCCTTGACAAATTGTTTCTAATAATTTTGTTTTTGAACTTCCTTACTACGCTATACAGTTTATATTCCACCAATCCATTATATCCTCTGAATTTGATTACATACTTGTTCTTACCAGAAAGTTGTATACTGTTATATGTTCTTTCAGTTGTTAAGAAAACTTTTCTTTCAACCAGAAGAAGATTTCTGTATGATAAGTCTAGTGGTGATGAACTTCTTTGGCTTTTGCTTATCTGAAAAATTTTGCAGGATAGTTTAGAAAGTACTTTCACCTTGCATTTTCCTTTGATGCATAAAATATTTTATATCTCTCTCCCATTCTATATGGTTTCTACTGAAATGTCCACTTTAAGCCTTATTAGAAATCTGTTAAATGCAAAATTCTTTTAAATTGGTTCTTTCAGTAAAATTCTTGTTTCCTTTCATGTTTGGCATTTGGTTTACAATACATCTTGTTATCAGCTTGTTTGAATGTAATTTGTTTAGAGACCTTCATATTTCTTATCCCTTGATGTTTACCTTTTTCCATATTTGATAAGCTTCTGAATTATCTCTTTATTTATGTACCTCTTCCTATTTCCCCTCCTTAAACTCTGATGAAGATAGTCTTCAACTTATAATAGTCTACTTTACAATAGTGTAAATGTGTAACACCATTCTGATTTCCATTATCAATTTAGTATTGGATCAATTATATGAAGTATTCAACATTTAATTCTAAAATAGTCTTTGCATTACATGACTTTGCCCAATTTTAGAATAATTTGCTTTGAGCATGTTTAAGCAAGGCTAGGCTAAGTTCCAATGTTTAATATTTAAGTTCTCTATAACAAATGTATTTTTGATCTTTGGTATTTTCAACTTACCTGGATTAATTGGTATCTAACCTCAGGGTAAGTCTAGGAGCATATGGGGGTCAAATGTTTCCCTCAGAGCTATTGCCAAAAAGCATGAAAAACTTGATTTAAACTGAAGACTTGTTCACACCTTGGGTTGCTTATAAATCATTAGAAAATATTGATTTTTTAGGGATAAAAATTCTAGTCATCCCTATTGCTTTCACATTAGTTTCATTTCTAACTTTTTTGGATAAAAATGCTCTGTTGGGAAGGAATTTCAAGTTTTCTGCAGGAAAGTTCTGGATAATCTCATGTTTTTCATCCTTGTGTTTCTTTTCTATGAGTGCAACATTTATTCCTTGATTAGTAGTTGAGACTATATACATCCTCCTTAAAGCCAGCACTAATATTTTTTTAACATGAGAGTGTGTTTATGAGAATAGAGAATACAAATGTTATGCTCCTCAATACATCAGGTGTGTTTTCCATTGTTGTGGATGAAAATTTTTCATTATGTATGTGATTGCATTCTCTTCTGCATGCTTTGACTGGTAATATTTACCCATATGTACAGATGAAGCCTGGGTCTGCAATGCCACTGTACCCTGTGAAGATGTGTACACACACAGTGCCATATTTTCCTTTTCTGCCCAATGTCCTAGTTTGAGAAAGAAATTCTATAACATAGCATTAAAATAAAAGAAGTTAACTGTGTGCTTTTGGCTCAAGCCTGTAATCCTAGCTACTCAGGAGGCTGAGAACTGAGGGTTGAGATTCAAAGCCAGCCCAGGGAAATAGTCCCCATGAGACTCTCATATCCAATTAACCACTCAAAAACTGGAAGTGGAACTATGGGTCAGAGTGGTAGAGCACTAACCTTGAGCAAAATGAGCTCAGGGACAGCACCCAGGACCTAACTTTAAGCCCCATAACCAGAATTTTATATATATATATATATATATCTATATATATATATAATTTTACCTAAGCATGATTGTCTCACACCTATAATTCTAGCTACACAAGAATCTGAGACCTGAGGATCTTGGTTTGAGTCTTGGGCAGGGAAATCTATGAAAATTCTTTTTTTTTTTTTTTCGTCGGTCGTGGGGCTTGAACTCTGGGCCTGGGCGCTGTCCCTCAGCTCTTCAGCTCAAGGCGAGCACTCTACCACTTGAGCTACAGCGCCACTTCCGGTTTTCTGGTGGTTTATTGGAGATAGGAGTCTCATGGTCTCTCCTGCCCGGGCTGGCTTTGAACTGCGATCCTCAGATCTCAGCCTCCTGAGTAGCTAGGATTACAGGCGTGAACCACCAGCTCCCGGCTGTCTGAAAATTCTTATTTCTAATCAGTCACCAAAAAGATGTGGCTCAAGATGTAGAGTGCTAGCTATGAGTAACTGACAATATCCAGACCCTCAGTTCAAACACCAGTTTAAAAAAATGAATAAATAATATTAAAGCATTCAATGATATGACTAGTATATGAGGGTCTTTTGTTTCGTTTTTGTTGTTGTTAACTGTTTTATTCCAGTCCTGGGTCTTGAACTCAGGGGCTAGGCACTGTCCCTGAGCTTCTTTTACTCAAGATTAGCACTCTACCACTTGAACCACAGCTCCATTTCTGTCTCTTTTGGTGGCTTAGTGGAGATAAGTTGCACAGACTTATGCCTAAGACAGAATCTTCCTTTTTATAAGACCTGCAAGTTGCCCAGTCATTTTCTTATTTTATTTACTATATTTATTTTATTATTGACCTCAAAATATGAAAGATCATGCATGTATAAGAACATCTAGAAACTAATCCTTACCTTAAAATAGAAGAAATATTAGAAATGGATGAAGGCAGAAAGATCCCCATCGATAGCCAGCTACCTTCCACACATGTGAAGTTCATGTATGAACACGACTACTTTACGTTTTCCAAAATGGGGGATGCCTATGAACACACTGAACCTCTTGTTCTCCTGTTCAAGAATCATCTCCTACTTGCATAGAAGCCTTAATGAAATATGTGCTATGGCCTCCCCCAAACTAACAATGGGTCAATAATACATTGCTAGGGAACATTAATTTTTTTTAATTTCTAAATTGCAAAATAATCTACTTTTTAACTATGTAACTTGTAGGGGAAGATAGGATGGGAAAACTGGGAGAGAACAAGAAAAAGATGGCAATGTCTAAAAAGAATTGTACTCATTTCTTGACTTATGTTACTGTTTCCCCTCAGTACACCTCTATAATAACAATAAAAATATTTTAAAATGTAATACACATGCCAGAGGAAGAAAATAATAAACCAAAAAAAATCTATCTTTTGTGCTGCTCTTAGCATTTAACTCCTTTTCAATATGCAATGTTTCTGATGGGTTATTCCTCCTCTGTGGGTCTTCAAATCCACCTGTTTTCTCTGCTTCTATGCCTTGGACAAATGCTTACTGTATTCATTGTGAAAGTTATATTGAATAGTACAGTCATAATTAGTAGAGGCTTGTGGGGCTTGAACTCTGGGCACCATCCCTGAGTTCTTCAGCTCAAGGTTAGAGCTCTTCCATTTTGAGTTACAGCCCTACCTGCAGTTTCCTGGTGGTTAATTGGTGATAAGAGTTTCTCAGACATTCCTGCCTGAGCTGGCTTTGAACTGTGATCCTCAGATCTCAGCCTCCTGAGTAGCTAGGATTAGGTGTGAGCCACTAGCGCTTGTCTGAGAGATATTTCTTAATGGGTAGCGAAATGCAATTAAGAAGGGTAAGTTCCAGTTTGTTACAGCACAGTGAGGAGACTATAGTATACAATGAACTATTATATATTTTGTGACCAACTAGCAAAGAGAAACCCTGATGTTCCAAACACAAATGCATAATAGGAAAGTGGAAAGGCTAATTATATTAATATAATTATTACACATTAAACATATTCATTGGAACCTTTCACTATGCCTATAAACCAATCATATGTTATTTGAGAAGACAAACAGCCAAAAGCATGACTCACTCTTATTTATTATTTTTATTGTTATTATAGAGGTGATTGTTATTATAGAGGGATTGCAATTATACATGTCAAGTAATGAGTACATTTCTTTTCATACAGTGTCTTCTGATCCCTCATTCTCTCCCAACTCCTCCCTCCCATCTCCAACCATGAGTTGTGGAGTTCACTTCCATCAATAGCCAGTGAGCTCCACTGATGCACTCTTCCCCCTTTCTGTCTCCAGTTCTATATCCTCCCCTCAATCATTCCAAAGATATCAACACAACTACACCATACATAAGGTAAAGAAGACAGAATCATCAAAAACTAAAAATCAAAAGGTAATCAGCCAAAAAGAAAAAACTAAAAATCAAAAGGTAATCAGCCAAAAAGAAAAAGATGTTTCTTGCTTCCATATCTTGTAGTTCATTTCAATATACATATTATTTTATATAAATATGTGTTTCTCTCCTAAGACTAGCCCCTTTTGGTCTCACTGTGTTAATGTCTAGAATCCTGTATAATTCATCATATCCAAGTGCATTTTAGAAATAATTCAGGATTCACTCTTGCAATCTCAGCTGCTCAGGAGGCAAAGATCCAAAGGCGGTGGTTCTAGGCCATACCAGGCAAAATGCTGGCAAGACCCGGTCTTTATCAGTAACCTGGAAGATATGGTACACACCTGTGAACCCAGCTATCTGGAATTTCACAGATAGGAAGATTTTGGTCTGAGGCTGGCTTCTGGCAGACTCTACCTGAAAAATAACTATACATAGGTGTTAGGTTTTGCTAGGACACAGAGCTCCCATTATGTTGTATGGGTTGACTTTTATTCTATAGAAGATGGTGTGCCATTTGTTTGCTAAAGTTTTTAAGCTAGAAAGTGACATCTTGGACACTAAGATGGAAGGAAGTCCTGTTTGAACCACAGACATGTTTTATAAGGATGTAGTTAGGGAATCTTAATTTTATATTTAGATATATATATATATATAAAACCATATATAGCTATAGAATCATATTATTACATAATCATATAAGCATATTAGTGGTAACTTTTTAGAATATGGTATTTAGCATATTAATGTTGCTAAGCAATCTGCTAATCATATACAGGCACACAACACTAATTGGTAACATTTTGTACATTTCTGAATGAATAAAATGATGAAGCTTGGCATTATTAAGAAACTTGAAGAGACTCTGACTAATAAGTAGCAGCACAAGAAATAAACACAGAATTCTGAGTCTTGACTATCAAGCTTTATTTTAGAGAATGCAAGTTAGAGTTTGAGCTGGCCTTGAACCTATCTATCTATTTACCTTTTGAACTCTCAGATAGTAGAAATCTGTAATTCCTATGGAATGCCACCCAAGTTGTAGTTGTGTATGAGAAAGAGACCAAGAGGGAGAGAGAGAGAGGGACAGAGAGGGAGGAAGATAGAGTCAGAGACAGAGACAGAGACAGAGAGACAGAGAGAGTTGATGCATGTAGTCTGGGCCAGGGCACAATCATTTGGTTTCTTGCTCCAAGCTGGGACTCTACTACTTCAACTACACTTCCACTTCCAGCATTTTGATGGTCAATTGTAAATAAGAGTCTCATGTACTTTCCTGCCTTTGAACAGAGATCTTCAAACTCAGCCTCCTGAGTAACTAGGATTACAGGGGTGAGCAGCCATCAACCAACAAGTTACACTACTCTGATGACCAGCTAAGAGGAAAATAATGAAAAGGGGTTCAGACAGTGCAGCCACTAATGTAAAGACCATCAGAGCACTGTGGCAGTCAAGAGGAACCAAAGAAAGTGGGATTCCACAGGATCAGTACTGATTTTAGCTTGAGTGTGTTCATCGACCAGTGCAGAAATGGGTGGACTCATGATACTGGAAAGACTGCAAGTTCAATTTTAGGAGCTGATGAAATTTTTAAATTTTATTTTATTGTAAAGATGCTGTCCATAGGGGTTACAGTTACATGAGTAAGGCAATGAGTACATTACCTGTCCATCATTATTACCCCTTCCCTCTTGTTGTCCCACTATACATTCCCTTCCCCACCTCCCCCACTTCTCCCCACTCCCCTCCTGCCCCCCTCACCTGAAGTTGTAAAGTTCATTTCCAATATACTGTTCTGTGGGTATCATTGTTGCAATGGGTCATCCTGTGTCCTTGTTTCAGGGTTTTGTTATTCCCCTTCGCCTCCCCAGATTAGACAAATGTATATACAAGATGCAGGGTAGGTACCAAAAACAAGTACAGTGACAAGAGTAGGATAATCTTATCAGATGAGCTGAAGAGCTCAAAAGCTATGTACATGTACATATGACCACATAAGATGATGCTAAGTGAAATGAACCCCAAGATATGGACACAAGAGTTCTGTGTCTGTTGTTGTTGTTTTAAATATACTATATGATTTTTTTGGTTTCCTTTGTATGTTCTTCCCCCTATGGTATATCCCCTGTTGTCACTGAGCTGATGATTTTTTTTTTGTCGGTCGTGGGGCTTGAACTCTAGGCTTGGGCACTGTCCTTGCGCTCTTCAGCTCAAGGCGAGCGCTTTACGGCTTGAGCCACAGCACCACTTCCAGTTTTCTAGCGGTTTATTGGAGATAAGAGTCTCACGAACTTTCCTGCCCCGGCTGTTTAGAACCAAGATCCTCAGACCTCAGCCTCCTGAGTAGCTAGGATTACAGGCATGAGCCACCGGCCCCAGCCTCAGCTGATGATTTTTAAAGTAGTGTCAAGTCTATTTAATATGGGACATTCCTATTTGGGATTTTAAAGAGAAAAATTCAGGTATTTCTTACACTGTAGGAGTGGCACCCTGTTTGATAATACTTGCAATCATGGTGATCATCACTAAAGTGCAAAAGAACCAAGTAAAAAATCAACACAGGTCAAATGAAGCAATTGGGGTGCCATAATAAATTCCTGGTAAGTTGGCTTCATCATGAGGTAAATTTTTACCACGTACAGCCTTTGTAAATCTTTCCTTGGTAACAAGGAAGAAATCATGAGAAAAGTCAATATGTACTTGAAGTTCTCAGAGAATAATTAAAGAGAAAGCTTGTGTAGGAACAGTGCAGTGTTCACCAAACAGAAGGCACAATGATTCAGATGGAATTTAGTATTTTGAATTCAGATTTCTTTCTTATTTCTGTCACTGTGAATAAAAATTTCCATATAGCCCCCTCTACTGTAAAATGAACCAATTTATATCATCCCATGACTATCCCCTGAATTGAGGAGTGTTGTATCCTGCTCATGTATCAAAAGATCAAGAAAACTAAACTCTCCCAATGATGATGCTCAGATATTATGGTAATCAGCAAGCATCCTATTTAAGTTTCGTGTTTCTTTTCTTGATGACAATGGTCTTTATAAGCATGTCTAGTTGTTGTTGGTGGTGGTGTTAGAAACAAGGGCTTTACAAGTTTGTTTTCATTTAAATCTCTTTCCTAGCCAGACACTAGTGGCTCATACCTGTAATTATAGCTACTCAAAGAGACTGAAATTTGAGGATCAAGGTACAAAGTCAGTTTGGGACAAATCTGAGAGACTCCTACTTCCAATTACCAGCAAAAAGCTGGCAGAGCAAGAGAGGCTCAAGTAGTAGAGTTTCAGCCTTGGGCAGAAAGACAAACAGGAACAACAGGTCCTGAGTTCAAGCCCCAGTCGTGGTAAATCTGTATCTTGGGTCTCCACCAATGATTCCTATTTTATAATTATTTTTTATTTTATTTTGTGTTTGGCCTTTGCAGATCTGAGGATCTGATTTCCATGAGAAGCACAAGTTCTGGCACATAGTGACATCACTGGCTTTGAAAAACAAGCCCAGTGCCAAATGAGGATTTGGTGCTCAAGAATAACTTCATATTTTGATTTGCCACTGGATTTCAATTTAAAGACAGGACAGTCCCTTTGTACTCAAAACAAGATCTAACACTAATATTAATGCTCACTGTGGTTAGTTTACTGTATAATTATCTAGCAAAGGGAAATCTCTTGAAATCAGGGGAAGAACGTCATTAAAGTCCATGAGATCCATTTTATTTCTCAAGTTGTAGTAATTGTCGCCATGGGAAAGAGAAAATATTTCAAAGCATTTTGATATGTATATTAATAAAAAAACAGCCAAGCTGTCTAAGTCTCAGCAAGGTAGAAAAGTAACCCCTTACTAGAGCACTTAAATCTTAGAAAAATGCCGTAAATCCCATGAGACTATCTATGAAGATATTTTCTGATAAGTTTCTTCTTTATTGTCATCTCCATGATTAATTATTAAGCGTAATTAATGAATTAATTAGACAATTAATTGACACAATATAATGAGCCTTCTCACTTAAAGCCATTGTCTGTGTTTTGATAACTGTCAGGATACCACAAAAATACATTATATCTAAAAAATGATTAAAGAGAGAGACAAACAAAACCAAACAAAATACATCTTTTATATTTCTGGTAGAAATATATGGTGTGTTTGAATAAAGTACATTCCATAAAATTGCATCTTGGTTATATAATCTTGAGGGAGCTAGAATCTATTATCATTATTATCATTCAGAAAAGAAGTTAAAAGGCTAAAGCAACCATGGACATTCATTCATCTAGTCATGTGTGTTTAGCCTGAACTACTCTTTAGCCCATTGCTAGAACTACCTATTTCTAACCAGCTTTTCCCCTTCAAATAACCAAAATTCTCTCTGATGTATTTCTTAATCATCATAATTCTTTGCAACATTTGATAGAGTCTAAAGAGTATATTTAACATATATTCTACAGGAACCATGGAAGGATGGGGTGAGAATGTTGAAAGAGGTGAAATTTATCAAGCTGTATCCATAAAATGCTTTGTTAAAGGACAACTCCTTTGTACAATGTGATATATATATATATATATATATGTATGTATATATAATGGAATTCTATGCCTCCATCAGAAAGAATGTCATTGCCCCATTTGTTAGGAAATGGAAAGATTTGGAAAAAATTATGTTAAGTGAAGTAAGCCATACCCAAAGAAACATAGGTCACATAGTTTCCTTTATTTGCAATAACTAATAAAACTAGTATATATCTAGGATAATCTTACCAGACAAGCAGAAAAGGTCAAAAGCCATGTATGTATGACTATATAAGATGATGCTAAGGGACACAAGATGTTTTTTTCTTTGTTGTTGTTGTTTTTAATGTACTATGGGATTATTTTTGTTTCTTTTGTATGTTCCTCCCCTATGGTATGACCTCTGTTTTCACTATATTTGATTCCAGTGCCCTGTACCTTGTATATACATTTTTCTTACTTGGGGAAGGGGAAGGGAAATAGCAAAATGATGAAACAAGGATATAGGTTGACCCATAGTTAACTATGAGGTGTACAAGACACTGTATTGAAAACAAACTTTACAATTCTGGAGGGTGGAGGGAGGAGTTGGACGGGTGGGGAGGGAAGGGATAGTAGGGGAAAAACAAAGGAGGGGGTAACAATGCTTGATAGGAAATGTACTCATTACCTTACTCATATAACTGTAACCCCTCTTACAGTATGTTTACAATAAAAATATATGCAAAAAAATTACCAACTAAATATCACCTATCTCCACTGGACAGCAACTCAGCATCCTGGATTTTGAATGTACAAATTTATTCATTTTTTCTTAGTTATTTTCTGTGAAAATGTTCTTAAACAGCAAGCTATTTAGCTTCTTTGATTCTTTTCAATTTGTATAAATTCCTATAATATATTAACTGAACATGTTTTTCTTTTATTGTTCTGTTTAATCTACCTTAGTTCCTTTTTGCTCTCAATTGGCATAAAATTGAATATTGTTTTTTATATTATCCTGATTATTAGTCTGAGTAGTATTTTACATATTTGCAAACACTGTACATGCTTTTCTTATTTAATTTTAGTTATTCTATTATTGATTTTGAACAATTTTTACATAGACTACACTTAATGTCATTTATTTGTTTTCTAGCCAGTTTCTAGCCAGTTCTAGGGCTTATTCTTAAGGCCTGGGTTGGAGCATATTTTTCCTAAGCTAGTACTCTCTCACTTGGGGGAAGGCTCCACTTCTGTCTTTTTTCAGTAGTTGGTGTTGAATCATAGTTCTCATATCTCAGGCCCCTAGGTAGCTAAGATTACAAGAATGAGCCACTTGTACTCAGACAGAACTTAATGTTTTATGATGATGTGTTTCCTGATATCTCTGGGTATATCAGATACCTTTTGATATCTTTTAGTGTCATCACTGATTCAGAGAAATGCTTAATTTGTACTATGTTTGTTATTTGTGCCTTTGTTTTATATTATATGTATTTGTTTGTTTTTTAAATACTTAATTTTGTTGGCTTTGTGAGGGGGGATCTCGAGACTGGTCTCTAATTTTCAATCCAACAGCCTCAGCCTCTTGCATATCTTCCTGTAATTGCATACATACCTTACCATACCTAGTTTTGTGGTTGTTTTCTGTTTCATCTTCTCTGGAATTTTGTATAAGCCTGGACTTATTCTTTATTGAAAGGTGCCCTAAAACTAAAATTTGATATTTGACTTGGAGATGGTTTACAATGATCATTCTTTTTGTTTCAATTGTAGTATATTGTTCTTCTCTTAAATTTCTTTTTGAGTTACTTTTTAGTTTGTATGTTTCCTGAAATTATTCAGTTGCATTTCTTGAATTTCTTGTTTCAAGTTGATCTTAATAGACATTATTTTATTATCAAGCATCTTTTATTTGATGAGGTCACCTTCTGGCATCTAATGATAGTCGTTTATTTCCTCTCATCTATTGTTTTAATTGATCCTTTGAGAGATTTTGACTCAATTTTATTTGCCTTTTCCTCATCCTCTCTGGTTACTGTTTTCTTTTTTTATTGTGAAAATACTGTACAGAGGGGTTACAATTACATGGGCAAGATAATGAGTACATTTCTTATCAAGCATTGTAGCCTCCTCCTTTGTTTCCCCTTCCCATTCCTTCCCATCCTCCTTCCCTCCCCACCAAATCCTCCCCCCCATCAAAGTTGTAAAGTTCGTGTTGCAATGGGTCCACCTGTATCCCTATTTAAACGATTTGTTTTTCCCCTTCCCCTCCACAAATTATACCGACATGAAATACAGTGAAAGCAGGAGTTATACTGTGGGGGAGGGACATACAAAGCAATAAAGAAATAATCTTATAAATGTGTTAGAAACAATTGCATGAAAGAAAAAAACATTTGAATACATATCTTAGGGTTCATTTCCATTTCCACATTGCCATATCTTTGCATATTCTTCTATAATTTTTATTTTCTTCTGATTTTCTTTTCCTGGCAATATAAACCACTTGACTAGATCATAAATGTCAACCTTTTCCTCTAATCAAAGCATTTAGGGTCTTAAATATTCCATGGTTACAATTTTCACTAAGCACACATGTTTTTGAAAAATAATATAACTCATCCTTTTGTCACACACATTGTCTAATTGTATCATGGATTGTTTCCAACTATTAAATCAGTTACGAATGTGTTCTTAAATTTTCCTAATGTATGAAATGTTGTCAATTTTTATTCTTTAAACTTAAGCTCTAACTCAACAAGGACTCTAACTTTAGTGTATACTAAATTGTTGAAATTTGTGTAATATGAAAATATATCATTTTTTGGGGTGGGGACATAGCTTCAAGTCTCAGTTTCAGGAATCTAGTTATCATCTTTGCATAATGGGCTGTTAAATCCTTCAGATTCTTTCTAAATTTTGGTCTGTTGATCTATAAATTTATATCTGTTCAATCTGTCTCAGTATCTTCATTGAATAAGGCCAATCTTTCTGTATTTTACTAGTGCATTCAATTTGGAAAATACTTTCTTTGCCATGTAAATGTTTTCTTCAATTTTTAAGAAATTTAGAATTAGTATATGTACCTGGTGAATTGAGATGCTATCATTATGTAAGAACAGACTTACTTCATATCAGAAACACTTTTTTCTCTGAATTTTTTATTTGATAAGATGTATTACCACTTTAGTCCTTTTGCATGTTATTTTACACATATTATACACGTGTTATTCTCATTGTCTCTGTACCCTATGGACTTTGTGGTGTCTCATACAGACAGAATACAAATGATTTTGTTGATGTTTTCTTCAATGAAATATTAAAGTGAGGTTTTTTTTCCTAGTGAATCTAACCAAATTTTCAGAACATAATATAAAAAAGGTATATTCATTGAAAATTTCATACCGGCATATGTAACTGTAATCCCTCTGTACATCACCTTGGCAATAAAATTAAATTTAAAATTAATTTTAAAAAACAAATATACATTTTTTAAAGTGAATACTCAAAGAGATAAAAGCTACAACTTTTTGAGAAATCAATGAATGACAGCTTTCCAACACATTCACCCTATTCATAAAGTCTGAGGCAGAATAAACCAAAATAAATCCCAACCTATGTATGTTTTAAGTGATACAAGATAACAATACTGATAATACTCTTCAAATTGTAGTCTTCAGGGAGAAATGTTAGAATGACAACTGTCTTCTCAAAAGCCTCAATGTAATCGGTGTAATTATCCTTTCAAAGACATTTTTGGCATTTTTCTTTATAAACCAGAGAGAGTTTCTTGTTTGTTTGTTGAGATGGGAATTCTTTTCTCTCAGAATCTGAATTTTATAGAATGATTTTGATTCTAAAGTTTTTAGGATGCTTCTATTATCTTTAAGTAGTTGTACAAAGAATTTCCTTTCAACAAAGCAATTTGTGAATACAGTATGTCTTGATCAATGTCATCCCTTTCAACATTCTCACCCACCCCTTCCAACCCATCCCTTCCCTCACCTTTCTTAATTTTTAGATTATATATTGAAATTTTGCCAAAAAAGTTTATGTATAATATGCATCTTTATCTGTATCAACTCTTCAACATCTTCATACTGCTTCTATCTATCCCTTCCCTTATATTGCTCGTGTGTGTGTGTGTGTGTGTGTGTGTGTGTGTGTGTTGGTCCTGAGGTTTGAACTCTGGTCCTGGGCACTGTCCCTGAGCTTGTCAGTGCAAGGTGAGCATGCTACCACTTGAGTCACAGCAACTCTTATGGTTTTCTGGTAGTTAATTGGAGATAAGAGTCTCAATGAGTCTTTGAACCACGGCTTTCAACTGTGATCCTCAGATCTCAGCCTCCTGAGTAGCTAAGAATACAGATGTGAGCCACCACCAGTGCCAGGCTATATTTCTCAATTCTATGGTATATATAATGAATTCTTGACTGAATTCTGCCCCTTTATCCCCTCCACTCATCTACCCTCTCCCCTTGTTGCCACCCTCCTCTTTTGCAAGTACCCATTTCCTGTGGTACTTATTTTGTTGGGCTTTGAATTCATCGTTCTAAACAATTGTACTACTTGAGCTGGTGCTAATTTTTTTTATTGTGAAAATACTGTACAGAGGGGTTACAATTACATGGGCAAGATAATGACTACATTTCTTATTAAGCATTGTAGCCTCCTCCTTTGTTTCCCCTTCCCATCCCTTCCCATCCTCCCCCTGCCCCCCCAATCCTCCCCACCTCCCCCCCACCAAAGTTGTAAATTTCGTTTTCGACATAACGACTTGTACATCTCATTGTTGCAATGGGTCCACCTGTATCCCTATTTAAACGATTTAAATTTTGTTACCCCAAATCTGACATAAGTACAATTCCTTCTGATTTTAGAAATTTTTCCTGAAGAAAACTTGATTTGGGTAGGAAAAAAATCACTGGTAATTCAAAATAATACTTGAAATATTATTTTGAGGAAAGGACTGAATCTTAGCTCCAAATTCATATCACATAATCCTACCTAAGAACTAAGCCTTGTGGGGCTTATTCTCCTCATCTTCACAGCAAGACCTCATAATAACTGGCATTGGACAGTCTGCTATGAAGATTAAGTGCTATAATCCATGGAGTACACTAAAAAATGTTCCCCCCAAATAGCAAGAAACTGCTAATTTCCTTGATAATAGAGAATTCAATAAAACTTTGTTTTGATTTTTAAAATTAATTTGGCTATTTTTTGTTGTTGTTCTTGGTTGTGGGGTTTGAACTCTGGGCTTGGGTGCTGTCTCTCAGCTCTTCAGCTCAAGGTGAGCACTCTACCACTTGAGCCACAGCACCAGTTTTCTGGTGCCTTATTGGAGATAAGAGTCTCAGGGAGTTTTCTGCCCAGCATGGCTTTGAACCTCGATCCTCAGATCTCAGCCTCCTGAGTAGCTAGAATTTACAGGCAGTGCCCGGCTTTGGTTACTATTTTGTATTGATTCTATTAATTCATGTTTAGTGATACATTTTTGCATCTTGGACAAGTAAGACAATTTCAAATCCTTGAATTTTAATAACAAGTCTAAAGATATCACTTCTTATCACAAGGATACCACTCTATAAAGTAGAAGTGTTTCTTTACATTGCTTATAATAATGATATGGGAATATTTAATCCATCTCTAATGGTCCATTTGGTGGTGTTGCAGATAAATGCTATGAATTTCAAGGGCATCAGAATTTAGTCCATATTGTAAATGACCAAAAACACTCTATTTATTTAGATATTGAGACACAAAAGCAGTTTCTGAAATCTCTGTATCAGGGTTAAAATTTTCATAGGGATTTAACTTAATATTTGCTGGTGTCAAGACATAAACATTAATTTATTTCCATTGAACTGAAATGTATATAAATATGTCTGAAATACTTGAGGAAAGAGAAAATGTCCGCACCTGAAATTACAAGATTTGAGGGCCATAGGAATAAGTTGGCTTTTATATTGAAGATGTAGAGAAATGTAACTGGATAGGATTTTGTGTGTATCAGAATCATTGTTAGAACAATTTCAAGAATTCATTTTAGGTGTAAGCCTTTTGGAATTTCTTCCTTTCAGTTACTACTGAAGATACTTTAAAACTTTAAAATTAGTCATAATGGTGACTAATTTCAAGGGTTAATGGTGAATGAAAGAATTGGGACAATGTACCCAACACTTATTTTAAAAAGCAAACTTTGATGAATTGTGTGCTAACGGATTAGAGAAAGTGGGAGGAAGAGAGATCTTCTATTAAAAAGTGATTTCTTCAGAAGGGACTTATAAGGAAAACTTATTGAACTTTGACTTTTGCTAATACCGATCTTTGGACTACACACATATGTGTCCAAGAGTTCCAATGCTTTTGGAGGGCCACATGAATTTTTTTTGTAATTCTCACAATGGCTGGTGTGTGGCATGTGTAACAATTAACATGATGAAGGAATAGCCATAGAGGGAAGAGATTGTGTGGGTGTCTGAAGGAATGTGAATGGGAGTCTTTGAAGAAAAATGAAATAAAATATAATTTGTGTTTCTTTTGGCTAAATTTTGACACTCTTCCCTACCCTTCTGACTATTCCTTCCAATTAACTTCTCATCCTTTCATCCTTTGCTTTCTTTTTGCTTTTGATCAGTTCTCACTCTACCATCTTATCAATGTAACTAGCAATTAGGTAATTGCCTCATTTTATTTTAATTAGGAATGATGCTGTTGTGCCTCTGTAGAGGTTATCATCAGACTAAATCATGTCTTAATATTTTTCTGTTGGGAAAATACTTTTCTATAGGATGATAGAAAGAATAGGAAGTCTTGGTTCGTGGCCTTAATAAATCTAAATTGGAGTGAGTATATGTCTATTCACCCTCCTCACCACTGTCTCATACTCATTTCTTCAATTCTATAAAGTCTTTTAATTTTTTAAAATAAAAAACACAATTAATTTTACTCCTTTCTAAGGTCTCTTTACTAGTCTCCTTTTAAAAAGAAATAATAAAAGTTTGGAGCTCCCGTGGAGTACATTTTCACTTTGTATCACTGTAATTGGAAAAAAAGGAAATTGAAAGAGACCTTGAAATTGAAACTGGTTCTGAAAATGTTTTGTTCAGTTGTTGCATTTATCTCAAAGCAAGAGAAATCAGTTCAAAGCTTTAATGTTTCATAGAAAAGAATTTCATGGTTACCTACATATGTCCTAGATGTAAAAATATAGATAAATAAATTGATTGGAGTAGACAAAATCAACTACATTTAAACACACCAAAGCACTGAAATTTAACAAAAACCCAAAGGATCTATATTTAGGATAGTACATTTAAAAAAGAAAAAAATACCCTATTTTCCTAGAATAACTATCATCCAAACTTAACCAGTCATCTAATGATTAGCTTGAAAGCCCTTTGCACAGCAATGCAAAGCTTTTCTATATACTGTATTTCAATTGTGATGGTATTATTGAAGTTGTTCCTCCTTTCAAATGTTATCGAAGGAAGGTGCTTGATGGTAGAGTGCTGGCCTAGCATGCATGAAGCCCTGGGTTTAATTCCTCAGTACCATATAAACAGAAAAGGCTGAACATTGTTCTGTGCTTCAAGAGCTAGAATTCTAGCTTGAGCAAACGAAGCTCAGGGACAGTACACAGGCCCTGAGTTCAACCCCAACACTAACAAAAAAAATTCAATGATTATCCTACAAAATTAAAAAAGTAAAAGACAAGGTAGTTCGGGAGGGTTCAGTGAGGATGTTGAAAGGGTTGATACCAATCAAGATTCATTTTATTAGTGAATTGCTTTGTTAAATGTCAACTCCTTTGTACAATTACTTAACCATAATAAAAAAAAAGAAAAGAAAAAATAAAAGCAAGTGTGATAACAAAGCCAAAGGGAAAACAGCAACAAAACTCTTACAATATCTATACTATATAAAGCATTACTAATTGTGTTCCATATGCTATAAATCTTTTGATCTTCAAAATAAAAATCATAAGTGCTTTTTCACCCCCAGTTTTACAGTAAGGGAATCAGTGATGAGACAAACTAAAACAAGTTGTCCATCACAGAGCCAGACAGAAGCAAAGTTGTTACCTGAATTCCTATTAAATGCTGTAGACTATCTTTTTTTTAAAGCTACTTTCATGGACTATGATTTTATTTATCGGTTGTGGGGCTTGAACTCTGGGCCTGGGTGTTATCCCTGAGCTCTTTAGCTCAAGGCGAGCACTCTACCACTTGAGCCACAGTGCCACTTCCACATCTCAGACTTTTGGTCTTGATTCCTCCCTCCCCCCGACACTGGTCATTATGTTCCCAGATTGTTTTTTTTTAATTGTTATTGCAACAGTGAGGTACAGAGGGATTACAGTTACATAAGTCAGGTGTATTTTTTAATAGTGTCACCCAACCCTCATTTTTTCTCTCTCCCAAGTTGTATAGTTCATTTCCAACATTGTGTCTAGTAAATATCACTGGTGAATCAGTTCACCCTTTGTCCCACAATTTCTGTGCTCCCTTACCAACCCCACAAAAGATAAACTTACATACATACGGTACAGAAATCTATGAAGATGAATAGGACAAGAGAATGTGTTATATATACACAATGGAAATCTAGTAATCCAACAGAGTGATATCATACAATTCATAAGGAAATGGAAATACTTGGATAAAATTATGTTCAATGAAGTAAGCCAGACTCAAAGGAACATTGTTTCTGTGGTTTCCCTCATTTGTTGTAACTAAAATGTGCCTATAGATATACAACTAAACACAGGATGATAAAAGACAAAAATCAAACTGGACATGATATAAAGAACTCTATGCATTCACACAATGAGAACAAAGGAGGATATTAGTAGGAGAGAATCACAAAGGCTCAATAGCTATGTGCACATGATCTAATAAAATTATGTTTATCAAAATGAACTCTAAGAAATGGAAACATAGTTGGTTTTTGTATTTTGCTTTTTTGTGTTTTTTTCCTTTTTTGCCTCAGATTGGCGTGTTTATATATATTTTACTATATATATATATATATATACATATATATGTATTTTTGTACTACATCAGATTTTTTAAAATTTAAGTCCCAAATGATAAGATGCGACCTTTACTGTTTACTTACTGTATATTTTTACTCTACTCATCAAATAATAAGCTAATGAAGTTTTATCTGAAGTAAAGATTTAATCTCAAAACCATTATTTGAAGGAAGAGTTCATTATTTTAAACTAGTTTATTAGAATTTAAAGCATTTTTCACTACTAAGCCTTAATTTCTAATTTCATTTTTTTATTTATCTATATTTGGCTGGTCCTGGGCCTTGAACTCAGGGCTTGGGTACTGCCCTTCTTCAACTTTGCTCTAGGCTAGTACTCTAGTGCTTGAGCCACAGCACTACTTCTGGCTTTTTCTGAGTAGTTCATTTAGACCTAAGAGACTCATGGACTTTTCTGCACACTCTGGCTTTGAACCATGATCCTCAGATCTCAGCCAACTGAGTAGCTAAGATTATAGTTATGAGCCACGGCACATTGACTTCCTAATTCTATTTTTAATGGTATTGGAAGTTAAACTATTTTCTGGAAAATATCCTACTTCCTGCATCTTAATTATTTTGGACTCATTAAATGCTGATTCAAATACAAATAACAGGTTTTCCTGTAAGTGAACCAGAAATGAATGCTAAAAGTAATATCATTAAATCAGAAAGTAGGTTGAGGAGAGGAACCTTCTTCCAAAAATATATCTGGTTTTCTTGTATCCTGTATCTGTGTAGAAATGTTAAAGGGGGCTGCCAAGTAATTTTTGGAGTTCTGTGGTTATGCATTTCTTTTTTTTTGGGTCCAGTTGTGGGGCCTGAACTCTGGGCCTGGGCGCTGTCCCTCAGCTCTTCGGTTCAGGCTAGCACTCTACCACTTGAGCCACAGCGCTACTTCCGGCTTTTTTCTTTTTGCTTATGTGGTGCTGAGGAATCGAACCCAGGGCTTCGAGCATACAAGGCAAGCGCTCTACCACTGAGCCACCTTCCCAGCCCGGGTTATGCATTTCTTTAATTGAAGAGTCACTGTATGTTTTTGTTGTCACTGTTTCATTTTTTTCAATAGGAAATGAGCCAAAAACGTTTGTCTTAGAAAATAACAATGTGTGATAGATGGAAGGAAGGAAGGTAGGAGCTAAGTCCTCAGAGACCTGGTTCAGGCTATTGTGGCCATGAATCATGATGCCAGTAATAAGAACTTGAATGAGCCCTGTGTCTGTGAACTAGCCAGGAAAAGGAAGTTACTAAGGACCTTCAGGAGGTGAACATGAGCAGGTCTTATTTCTACATGGGCAAAGGGTAGAATGGTGAGCATCTGGAAGAAAGGGAGAGGAGAAAAGCAGTTTTATCAGTTTCTAGGATTTCAAGCTCAGGTGCCAATACAAGAGAAAAAAAATCTCTTCATATAGTTTGAAATCACAATGAGGTAAGAGATGGAGATGTAATAAAGCAATTCAAGCACAAAATAGTAGATGTATGGTTGTTTACAATTAAAAGGAAATGAAACGTTGTTATCAAAATTAAATCCGTTCCAGGAAACAGATGACTCCTGAGCTAATTGTTCAAGAGAAGTCTAGACACAGGGAGAGGGAAGAGGGGAGAAAGGAGAGGGGAGAGGAGAGAGGAGAGAGGGAGAGAGGAAGGACAGCGGGAGAAAAGAGAGAGAGAGAAAGAGAGAGAGAAAGAGGAGGCACATGGGATGTCCAATAGGTAAGAAGGTGAAGAGCAATGATATGGAGAAAGGTTACATCACAGATTGAATCAGGTAAAGGGCAGGGTGTTATGGCTTTAAGTAAACTGGAGGTTGCTCCTAATGACCTACAGAAGAGCATCGGAGTAGCTTCCTCTGGAATGACTTTCAAGGAGGAGTTGTGGTATGTAGAAGCAGGAAATTGGACCCACTGCGATGGATGTGAAAGACAGATTGTAGAAAGGGCACCACACAGGAACAGTTTTTTCCCACTGCTGGTGGGGGCTTCTTTGAGAGTGGCCACATTAGGTACTGGGAGGAAGACATAAATCTGAGGTATCTGAAGGACAAATCTGCTGAAGTTTTGAATTGCAGCTATGGAACAAAGAGATGGAAAGCACAAATGAATATAATTCTGAAGTTACGCGGTGAATCAAGAAAGGGTGATGGAGGATGGTCCAATGACACGGGCTCAGCCAGAGAAGCAATTCCACTAGGCAAAGTGTTCCTTTTCAAGCAACTGGGGTCAGTGCAAATCAAAGCACCCTAGAGAAAATATGGGTCAAATTTTATACACACTTATTAATTAATGAAAAAGGAAAAACAAATATTGAGAAAAACATAGCTACATATCACCATTAAGTTACTCTTGTTAAGGAGATGAAAAATTGTTTTGAGTATGTATGTTAGCATAGGCGTATTATGTACCTTCTAATTGTCTCAGCATTATTAAGTTGGTTGTAGTTACTTATGACCAATATGAGACTGAATTGTTATTCAGTGGTTGTTATTTATTATTATTACTGTTACTATTATTATTATTGTGTGATTCATTTAAAGCCACACAGTTGGAGAATGACGGAAACAGAATTGGACATATTGTAACTATTCCTGGTTTGTGTAGTTTCCTTTAATTTTTTTCAGATACCTCCTAGAGAACATACTTGCAACAGTACTTATTTATAACAGGTTTTGATAAAGTTTTGTAAAGGAAAGCATATTTCAACACTACATAACAGCATAACAACAATGACTACAATTTAATGCTTTGCATTCAGCATTTAAACATTTCTTTAATCTGACTAGCATTGTTATTTTTAGGTTCTTTGTACAGTGCCAATTACTGGATCCATTTTATTCTTCCTCTCCTGTTCCGTCTTCCCTGACCACTCCCCCCTGTTCTTGGTCTTCTGAGATGGCCTCTTCCTCTTTTTGTTTCCCTTATTTCTGCTTCTCTTTCCTCCATTCATTTGCTTGATGTGCGCATCTGAGACCTGCAAGTTTGAGATGATCTCTTTGTTACAAAAATGTAACAACTGTTTTCTCTCTCCTTTTACCTTCCAGACTCAGCCCTTTCACAGACTGAAATTGCTTGTTGACTACTGTACTTTTATTAAGATAATTGGTACCCAAGGACTATTTAGACCACAGAAAAATAATGTATATTACAAGTGAAGAAACGATGCATTCAGTACTAGATATATATGTTATTGAATTCCTACAAGTGTAAGTCACCTTGGTATAAGGAACTATAATGCATATGAATATTTATTAATAGTCTTTCCCATCTAGAAGTATATAAGTGCAAAATAGAAACTGGTAAATAATTATGTACACTGGACTATAAAAAGACCTCACCCTTTATTTAGCCTTCTTCAATAAGGCAGTGTCTCTTTGTTTTGTGTTTTTTACTACATATTTTCCCATCCTTCCATGATCAACATTCTATGATGCTTTGTTCATCAAACTAGATATTACAGTGTTATTTGGTCATATGCTTATTAATAATAGAAACGTTGACAATCACAACTTGCTATATTAGAGTCTAAATGACAGGTGGAAACTCATACTTGATGTGATTATATTTATGACAATTAAATCCTACCTATTTTAATAAGAATACTTAAGGATACTTTTTCTTTTTATTCTTTTTAATTAGTCCAGGTTTTGCTCAGCTTGCTTGTGAGGCTGAGCCTCACCTCGAGTCTGTTTTTTTGCTGACTAATTGGAAAAGTATGAGATTTTTCTGCTCAGGCTGGCTTTGAACCACCATTGTCTGGATCTCAATCTACAGATTAGTTAGGATTGCAGGTGAAGCCATCAGCATTGGCAACAAGAACACTTTGTAAATAAATTTATGAGTGGGGAGGAGATCAAATGCAAATAATAAGCCAGAAGCATTGAAATACAACTGTGTAATATGATTGCAATTAGACCTACTGTAATGTGGGAATTTAAACCATGTCTCTATTTGTGTTAAAGAATTTAGAGATATAAATTCTGTTTGAAATTGCATGATTTAGGAGAATTAATAATTCCAGTTCAATTGAACTTTTAATTTCTAAAGATAAATAAACCATACAGGAATATAAAATTGAGAAAAAGAAAAAGTACAAAAAAAGTAAGTGAATCAATCTGAAACAGTGCAACTTTTTCTTTTCAGAATTTTGTCTTCCTATTGTCTTTAGGACTTTCTACAGCAAGCTTTTACAAAGGATTGGTTTCTATACTATAAAACTGATCAATTAGTCGCTGGAAATAAGAAAATTGTATAAGGCAAATAGGTCTGACCTTGAAGGTGTGTAAACGATGCATCAATCATGGTATAAATATTTACTCACTGAGCATGTTCAGACATAGAGTGAAGACACTGACTTTATGGCAAGACAACAATTTCCAATAAAAATTGTATGGCACATTGTGAAAGGAACATTCTATCAAAGTCTGGATAGAGGGAATCTGATTTCACGTTTATTTCCTATGGCCAATGAAATGGCCTTTCAGAATGCTTTATGAAACTACAAATCATTTCAGCTGCTCCCTGGTTGAGAAACTTAAATTAAATTGGAAAGAACCTAAAGGCAAATCAACAGTCTTCAGACACTAAGTTATGTCTGTAAACATCACCAGAAACATGACACCATTACAACTTAGAGTATTATATGAGCTGTTTAGATTTTTTAAAGTATAAACTATTTGAGTGCAACAGACTATGTATTATTAATCAAGCCGTATTAGTATTTTTAAAATGTGAATATTTTACAAGTTCCTTTGAAAGAGAAACAATTATGAACCCCTAATACAATTTAAATCATAATGAAATATTTAAAAGATATTTGAAAGTAAAAATTATATGTAAACTCTTGTGAATAATTTTCATTCAAGGATAACAAAGAAGTTTTCCATAATTAAGATGGAAATAAAGTAATCTCCAGTAATCCCAGAATTAACAGTATTCTTTCCATGTGATGGATAATGCTGCTGCTTAAAACGAATGTTCTCCATGCTAGGAGTGGCATGAGCAGCAAGAACTTGGCACTGTCTGCTCTGGTGAGATTCATTCTTCTGCAGCTTCTTTATCCTTTCTCTTAGACTTATTGACTTCATAACCACAACCTGCTAGCCTTCCCTTAAGACCATCCTAACCACTTATGTGTCTCTGTTCACCTTCTTTCTCACTTACCTGCAGTCCAAACTAAACATTACCTTGCACCAATTAAATTAGATGCAAACTGCAGCCAGGGGCTGGTGGTTTATGCCTGTAATGCTACCTACACAGGAGCCTGAAATCTGAGGATCTAGTTTTAGACCAATCAGAAAAAAAAAATCTCTTATTTCCAATTAACCAGCAAAAATCCAGAAGTGGAGCTATAGCTCAAGTGGTAAACTGCAAGCCATGAGTGAAAAAAGAGCAAGTGTGCAAGAATATAAGGTCCTGAGTTCAAGCTCCGATTTTGCACACACACACACACACACACACCTTAAATTAGGCCTTTTTCTTCCTCCTACTAGACCCCAGAGTAATAAATTAAGACCCCCCCAAATCAAGTTGCCATGAATGGCAACTTGAATTAAAGATAATTATTTTTTTATCCCAAACAAGCCATACAAGGATTTACACAAGGCTGAGATCAATAGGATTAAAGTTACAAACTAGTCCTGGCCAAAAATGTCCATGAATTTCCATCTGAGCAGAAACAATGTAGTTTATGATGCCTTGTCAGCCGTATTTCCTGCTCACTGGATCTGAGAGAAATGTGCCTCTTGCTGTTTTATCTTCAATGCCTTTTGCTCCTTGAACTTATTAGAACGTTTCACTTGTGATATCCACTGAAACTTATCCATGAGGGTAAAATACACAATAAAAGTCCTTATTTCCTTATATAATAGAGTGAAATTTTGAAATAAAACATTTCCTTTTAACTTGTTTCTATCTATATTGAATATCAGCTTTTATTGGAAGATTTTTCCATGGTAGCCATCACAACAAAAGTTCCCAAGTGACTATCCTTTCTTAAATAAATTTCCCTGAATAGAAAGTGAATAATAAGTTAAGTTGATATGAAATGTTGAATCCTGGATGATGCTTTTAGCATTCACCCAATGTTGGTTTTAATTAATTAATGTAGGTAAATTAATTATTGTATCCAAACAAAATAGATTCTTTTGATAAAATGTTTATCTATAACTTAAATGAAATAAAATGCCATTAAAATCTGGTTGCCTACTTGTGGCTTGTGGTAAAAGCATAAATAACACCTAATTTTCAAAAATAGAGTCTGAGGAAAAAAAGTATAACATTTTAGGTTAGGGCTAATGACTCATGCCCATAATCCTAGTTACTTAGGAGGCTGAAATCTAAGGATTGTTGTTCAGAGTTAGCCCAGGTAGACAAATTTGAGAGATTGTTATCTACAATGAGTCATGAAAAAAATCACGTGAACATATGGTTCAAGTAGAGGAAAAAGCTAACCAAGAGCATGAGGTTCTCAGTTGAAGCCCAATTCAAGCACAAGAAAGAGAGAAAGAGAAAAAGGAAGGAAGGAAGGAAGGAAAGAAGGAAGGAAGGTAGGAAGGAAAGAAGGAAGGAAGGGAAGAAGGAAGGAAAGAAGGAAGGAAAAAAAGTGTTCTTTTTAAATTCATGGAAATTCATTTGAAATTTTATGATTCATTTAAAGCTAATTAATAATTGAAAAGCTAGGGACAGTGTTCATATATAGTTTGTAGAGAAAAATACTTGTATGAATTTAGAAAGTAGAACAAGGTGCTGTCGAATTTAACTACAGATGTGAATATATTTAAAATGAACAAAATCATAGAGACAAGTAAGAATTTAATAAAACTAGAAAATCGTAGCCAGGCAACAATGACTCATATCTATAATCCAAGCTGCTCAGAAAGCTGATGGCTGCCCCTGAGTTCAAATCCTAAGGCCAGCACGTTCCTCCCCCAAAACTAGAAAATGTAAATAGTAATTCTTATTGGAAAAATATTTTTATAAAAACCAGTGAAAATTTCTACTTCAATGAAATTGTGCAATTTTAAAAAGAATTCTCCCTATAAAGTTGTTAAACTTGAAACAATAAAAGTTTATTCTTATTTAAGTAAGTTCAGAGGTGCTTAAAACCATTTTCTAAAATGCATACAACCTAATAAAATGTAATATGTTGCTCTACAAAGCTCTTTTCCACTGGCTAATCTGGGGATTTACCCCTGGAATAAGATTCTGTGTGTTACAAACTCATAATATCTTCCTGTTTGAGTGAGATTCTATTTTATCAAAGCATGTATAATCCACTTATATCTCCAGTCATAGAATTTAATGTAGTGCAACCTCTTACATACTAAATATTGTGACTATTACCTATTCTTTTGAAGGGGAACATGCAAATGAAGACTGTGAATCTTTTATAAGCCTTCATTCTCATGTGTCTCTCAGACATTCCCAAAAGAATTCATGAACACAATAAGCAATCATAAGGATTTTACAAGCTACAACTCCTCACGATTTATTACTGGAGAAGAAAACAAATTTTCCCATAAAATGAGATCATCATTAAATTCTATCAAAGCTAGAATCACACTTCAAGATCATCAGGAGACTGTTGTAACTCACTATGTAGCACTGTGAATATTTCTTGGTAGATAAAAGCATTTAATTTCATCATAAACTAACAGACACATTCTGATAGGTATGTATGTATGTTATATACACATGTGCATGTGTAGCTGTGATGCTTCATTTGGAAAGTTACGTATGACTATAATTTATTATTGATTACACTCTTAACTGATCACACACATGTAGAAAATCCCTTTCTAATTTTTTCCAAGTGAAAATTTTCTCTTTTTTCCTTAAGTCAGAGAAGTTTCTTCTTTTTTTATTTATATTTTGTTTTATGATTTTGTAGTTGTACAAAGGGATTACAATTCCATGAATCAGAGTATAGAAACAATGCTTCTGGGTCAATGCTACCCCTTAGTTCATTCTCCCTCAGTATTCTTCTCCCACACCTACCCTTTAATTATGTAGTTCAATTATAATATAGTGTACACTGAATGTAATAATTGCATTTGCAATGCACATTGAGTATAGTGACTGACTACATTTGAATGAATTTAATGATTCAAAGTGTCATTTCACCCCAATTAGGATGGCTATAATCAAGAACTCTAATAACAACAGATGTTGAAAGGATTTGGCCAGAAGGGAATCCTACTGCATTGTTGGTAGGAGTGTAAACTTGTTCATCCACTTTGGAAAGCAATAGGGAGGTTCCTCAAAAAACTCCACATAGAGCTCC
>NW_012267286.1:2400348-2417437 GCF_000151885.1 Dipodomys ordii
AGTATATGTCTGGGACAAGCAGAAAAGGTCAAAAGCTATGTACATATGACCAGATAAGATGATTTTAAGTTAAATGAACCCAAAGATAGGGACACAAGGGTTTTTTTCTTTCTTGCTATTGTTTCTAACGTATTTATAATCTACCATGTGTTTTTTTGTTGTTGTTGTTATTGTTTCTTTGTATGTTCCTCCCCACAGTATAACCCCTTCTTTTACTGTATTTGAGGTTGGTGCCCTGCATCTTGTAATTTGGGGAGAGGAAGGGAAAAAACAAAATGCTTAAATAGGGATACAGGTTGATCCATTGTAACAATGAGATGTTCAAGACATTAGGTTGAAAAATGAAGTTTACAATTTAGGCGAGGGAGGGGTGGTAGGGGGGAGTGTAGTTGTGGAGGTGGGAGGGAAGGGATGGTAGGGGAAAAACAAAGGAGGAGGCAACAATGCTTGATAGGAAATGTACTCATTACCTTTCTCATTTAACTGTAACCCCTCTGTACAGTATTTTTACAATTAAAAACATATTTAAAGTAATTGAAAGAGTTCCAGCCAATGTGTAGTTCTGTGTTTGCAGTACCTCTTGATCAATGACACCCATTTCAAATAGTTGTATTTTTTTTTCAAAGACGTTTCAATGGTGAGTAAGACATACTTACAGGTCTGATATGTGGTTCTTCAGCATCGTGAATAGCACAAACCCCACAGGATTAGCACGTGTGCCATTTCTGCCCAAAGAAGAGTAAAATTTCAAGAAATTATTACATTTAACATGAAAGAAAGATGGCAAAATAAAAGGAATTACTCTAGTGTTAACAAAACAAAAACCATACAAACAAACAAAAACTCACAAAGATCTGCTGGGTGCCAACAACTCATGCCTCTAATCCTGGCTACTCGGAAAACTGAGATCTGAGGATCATGGTTTAAAGCCAGCCTGTGCAGGAAAGTACATGAGACCCTTATCTCCAATTAACCACATTAAAAAAAAATACTGGAAGTGGAACTGTGTCTCAAGTCGTAAAGCCATGGTCTTAAGCAAAAATGCTCAAGGATAGTGCCCAGGCCCTGAATTCAAGATCCAGAATTGTCAAAAGAAAAAAAGTGCTTCAATAATTAGAAAAGTCTATCTTTGTCCTTAGCTCTCATTAAATTTTAGGTAAACACCTCTCATTAATATAGCTTTATCCTTCTCTCTAAGTTAAATGTAATAGAGTAGAGGTCTTATAATGAACTATTAATCCTCTTAGAGTCCTACAAGTTATTTATGTGGGCATATAGTATAGAACAAGTGTTCATAAGACCAAGTTTCAAAATCCCACATTAATGGTATTACCTCATGTTTGTCTTCTTTATCCCAATTCCAATATTTTTAAACCTCACTATCCATTATCCACACATTCTCATTTCAAAATTAATGTCCTGTGTGTTTCATTCCTTCTATGCATCTTCACACCTTCAGCTTTGGTCTGTGCATCTCAGGGCTCAGATCCCATAATATAGCTCTCTAGTTAGACTACCCATTGGTTTGTAGAAAAGAAGAAAAGGAAAAAAGAATCACACTGTGATTCCATTTCCTGATGCCCCATCTTAAAAAGATGCTTACTGATAGATAGCGATGCTTACAGCTGTAATTCCAGCCCCCTGAAAGATGGGAGTTTGGAGAGATCACAGTTGAAGGTTAGCTTAGACAAGAGTTAGCAAGGCCCCATCTGAATAAGCAGCACCAATCATCCCAGCTATACAGCATGCCTAAGTAGGATCATTGTCTAGGCAAGTCGGGGCAAACCTGCAGTGCTAAATTGAAAAATAATGAAAAAACAAACTTTACAACTTTGGTGGGGGGGAGGTGGTTGGAGTATGGGAAGGGATGGGAAGGGGAAACAAAGAGGAGGCAACAACGCTTGGTAAGAAATGTACTTGTTGTCTTGCCCATGTAATTGTAACTCCTCTGTATGGTATTCTCACAATAAAAAAAAGAAACTAAAAAAATAATAACATTGAAAGCCAAATGAACGGTATATGTGGATCAAGTGGCAGAATGCCTGTCTAGCAGATGCAAAGCCCTGAGTTCAAATCCCAGCACTACCTACAAAATGTTAAGTCACACCTGTCATGATTTTCTAGCCTATGGGTCTGCTAAACATTTGAATGCTGATGTACAGGGAACTCACCCAAGATTCTCACATTTTATGGATCTCCTTTACCACTTTTAGTTCATCATGAGCCAATACTAATCTGCAAATGGTGCATACCATTCCTTTTTGTTTGGGGGGGGTGTCCGGTAGTGGGGGTCTGAACTCTGGGCCTGGGCGCTGTCCCTCAGCTCTTCAGCTCAAGGCTAGCCTCTACCACTTGAGACACAGCACCACTTCCGGCTTTTTTCTTTTTGCTTATGTGGTGCTGAGGAATTGAACCTAGGGCCTCATGAATGCAAGGCAAGCGCTCTACCACTGAGCCACCTTCCCAGCCCCCATACAATTTCTTATCCATCTAAATTTAACCATGCTGAAGGGCTATCATCAGTGGGTGGAAAAAACTAATAATACTCCTGTAGTGTTGGCATTAATAGAATGGACTGACTTTAAGTATCAGGCAATGCATTAATTTACAAATCAAGTGGTTCTAATTATTACTTTAACAAAAAAATGACCATACTCAAGCGTTAAAGAAAAGCCTTAACAGCCATGAAGAAACCTTTCTTTGACATTCAGAATTGGATGGTGTTTGTTTTCCTCTTACTGACTTGTTCCACTGGATTGAGTGCATGCAAAGATACAATGTGATTTATGCATGATGTTCTTTTGTTGCGTATAGGCAAAAATGCAGCAAGGAAATTATGTTGATTTCTATTTTCTTTTTCTACAAAATTCCAACCCTCAATGAAGTTGGCATTCCTACTAGTATGCTTTTTATCAAAATTCAATAATCTTTCATACTTTAAAAGTACATTAAATTGGTTGACATAACTCTCTGTAAAACAAGTGGTACCAATGAAAATGTGAGAAAAAGAGGAAAAGTATAAAGTGAATATTAAAATGTGTCTAAATAAATTTAATGAACTACTTAGGATATTTTTCAACGAGTTTGTTTTCCTGGATGAATGTTACTTACAGACAAACTAAGCATTATGTCTCTTCTTCTGCTATTTTAAATGTAAGTGACAAGCATTTTGTTTATATGGCTTAGAAATAAGTGGTGAGGAACCAGCGGCTCATGCCTGTAATCTGAGGTACTCAAAAGTCTGAAATCTGAGAGTTAAGGTTTGAAACTAGCCTGGACTCATCCAGAAGTACAGAAATGGAGGTATAGCTCAAATGGTAGAGGAATAGCTTTGAGCAAAAGAGGCTTAGCAACATCACCCAGGACTACACTTCAAGTCCTGGACTGGCAAAAAAAATAGTACAGAACTACATGCAGTAAAATAAATATGTTTACTGTTAAAACGTGAGTTTGAAATGAAGTACTTGACTTTTTGCTGCTGTTTAACATATTTAATATGCTAGATATTTCATGAGCTAAAGCAGATGATTACACACTTTCATTAAATAACTATCAATACTTGTAACCAATTTCCTACTACATCCAAAACAAAATTATACAATTTTTCAATTGGGTGTTGTCCACTGTATCTTGCAAAATTTTAAAAGTCTTGGGAAACATGTCAATTAAATGTTAAAGTATAAACATCTCTGAGGTTGTAAGTTATTATCACAGATTTTAACTTCAGCTAAAGGAACAAACTATATGAAATATATTTAAATATGTAAAATGGAAATCATTTCAAGGGTTAATATTTTATTCCAACTCTTTTATTAGATTTGTTCTCACTAGACCTTTCTTCAAATGTGATGAATTCTTTAACAAAAAAGAGATAAAATATATTTTAATAAGAAATTGTAATTCTACCTTACAATCCCATGTGTCCTTTTCTGAACAAAGAACTTTTCAATGTAAGTTTAAGAAAAATGGCCTATGATCAAATCTCTTTCTCCCTCCCACTCCCCCTATTTCTCCAATTCTTCTATCCCTCTACCTGTTTCTCCAACACACACACACACACACATCACAAAGGCAGCAATAAAAAATTGCCAAGTTTAGAATTATTATAACTGCCTTGATTAAATAGAAGAGATGACCAAGAAATCAATATTATGTTATCTCCTTTTGCTTTCCCATATTTTAACCTTGGGGAAATATGCTTTAGTTGGACTCAATCGAATGATCAGATGTGAATTTCTTTGAATGAATAGAAGAACTCTCATGAATGTATGAAAATACAGGTGTGTGTGTGTGAGAGAGAGAGAGAGAGGGAAAGAGAGAGAGAGAGAGAGAGAGAGAAATGAACAAGTGGATTTCTTCAAGTTACCTTAGTTTTAGATTACTTGATGTCGAATCTAGGAAGAAGATTCCTGATTGGGACATTTACTGAGGAATTACTTAGGTACAGGGCAGAATTGAGCCCTTGGGAAAGCTATGGAAGAGAGGGATCTGAACTAGAAATCTTTGCAGACATTGGTCACAGGCAGATCATGGCCAGCAGGTGCCCAAGATGACTGTCTAGTTAATGAGGCTCCTGTGTAGCCTAAATTACAGGTGAATCCAGGGAAAAGTATAACTGTGGGCCACTGACAATCCTTGAGCTGTTGTGCACTTTTTGGTAAAAGTGCTCTGAGACTGGTAGCTCACACCTGAAATCCTCACTACTCAAGAGGTTGAGATCTGAAGACCATGGTTCCAAGCCTATCTAGGCAGGAAAATCTGTGAGACACAATCTTATCTCCCATTAACCACCCCAAATCCAGATATGGTGCTGTGACTCAAGTGTTAGAGTACCAGCCTCGATTAATGAAGCTAAGGGATAGCATCCAGGCCAAGTTCAAGTCCCAGGATGGGTACACAAAGAAAAGTGATCTGAGCAGGGCAACCATCATCTATTACAATTATCTATAATCACCTGATCCTTTGCCATTTGAATCATCAGTAGTTGGACGTGTATTCCATTACCCATGGACCTGACCAGCAATTCTCTCTTCTCTCTTGCACATCAGTGTCTGGTTCTCTTAAGTGAATCCCATCCCATTCCCTCTTGTTACTGCTTGTCTACTTTCTAGACAAGGAACGCAGGTGCAGAATGACTCAGTGCTCCCTCCAGGGCCAAATAGACCTCAAGATGGTGGAAGATCCTATGTTCAATTCAAACAATTGATGGTTGCTTCCTGCCAGGAGGCCAGGCATTCAGTTAAGAGAACTGCATGGTCACCCTCTTGCCAACAGGTCCAGGCTGGCCGCAAAGCCTGGGAACACATCCATTCTTCTTCTAGCTCGTTCCCATGGAAATGTCTGCAGCACTCCATCTGGAGATAATTCATTTACCTCCATTTGTCTCCTGTGGGTAGGAGGTGGGGTCACTGGATCTTGTTTTAATTAAATTATCTGGAGAAGTTCCTTTTGTGTTAGTTGGATTCTTCCTTTGCAGCACTTAGCTAGCATTGTTTTGAACTGAAAACAGTTGAGAAGTGGCTGTTGTTGTTCCAAATCCTTTCATCGTGTAAGCAAATATGTCTATGCAGGATTTCTCCTTTACCTACAGATATAGGACCTTGCATAATGCAAAGGTGAGTGTATGTGTGTGTGAGTGTTGGGGGGGGGGGCTTGAACTCAGGACCAGAGAGCTTTCCCTGATCACCTTTTGTTCAAAGTTGAGCTCCAGGCCCGTTTATGGCTTTTTTGGTAGTTTAATGGAGATAAGAGTCTCAGACTTTCTTGCCCCAGTTGGCTTCAAAAAGGATCCTCAGATCTCAGCCTCCCGAGTAGCTAAGATTACAGGTGTGAGCCACCGGTGCCCAGCTGAAGATTTCATTTTCTTTTTTTTTTCTTTTGTAGGTTTTTCTTGTTAAACCTCATTCCACTTTCCCTGAAAGACTAAAATTGCCAATTCGTTGAATATACACACATTTCACTTCATAATAATGCAAAATTGTTTTACAGAATAATTCTACCAATTTACATTCTTACCAAGAGAATGTACAAGTTCCCTTTATTTCACATTCTTGCCAGCGTTGAACATTGCCAAACCTTAATTCTCCCCCTTGTGCTGAGTGAAAATTGTATCCATTGTAATCTAATTTGAATTTCCATGGTTGCCAATTTACTGAGTATTTTTATATCTTTATTAGCCATTTTTGCACTAATTTCCTGGCCTTTTATTTTTAACCTTTTTAATTTATGTATAATTATATTGAATTACTGAAGTAACTACTCCAGTATCGGGTACTCCAATATCATCTTAATTTGTTGTCTTTCCTCTAAAAGTGAGCAGATACTCACTTTTATTTATGGTGCCTCCTTTCTATATATGTTTTATATTTAATGCTATTGTTTGATCTATGAAAATTAGCAGGGCTAAAACTTTGGAATGTTTTACATCAACATATATTTAAATTTCTTCCCACACATTTTTATTTTACATTTTTATTCTTTATTTTCAGTGTTGGTGATGAGTTTTTATTCATACATGATAGACAAGTGCTTTACTACTGAGCTACACCTTGAACTCTCTCTTAATATTCAATGAATATTAATAACTGAATTGGGATATTTTAGCTCTTATCCAATGTCTATTTATTCTGTCTCCATGATTAAAATTTTTTTCCTTTTAGAACACTAATACGGGCATTTGTCTAACAACATATACATTTAACTATACTCTTTCCTTCACAGATTCTCTCTCCTAATTCTTTTCTTAGCTTGCCTTTTTTCCAGCTTATAATTGTGTGTGCATGTGTGTGTATGCATATGCTCATACTTATTGTCTCCGAATTTTCTGTCCTCTTTAATTTCTAGTAAGCACAACATTGTGAAGTATACTTCCTTATAAACTATTCCTTATTGTTTTAATTTTAGTGGCCGTCTCTGCAGCATGTATCAATCACCATACCATTGAAAGCTTACATTAACTGTATGCTATTTGAATCTGGAATTAAAGGTCCAAATCAATTTCTTCACATCTTTAAATAGCGATTTTCAAATTATGGGATGTGAAAAGTAAGTAGTTTCTAAATGGAGAGCACCAAAAACAGTAAATTCTTATTTTGAATATACTAAAATTGTACAATGTTTGGTGAGGAAATAAAAGACATTGTTAGAGTACGATAAAATAATATTGAAAATTCACTGCTCTGAGCTCCTCTCAAAGATCAGCCCTTGCTATGTGCTAGAGGCTCGCATCTGAAATGATAGATACTTGGGAGGCTGAGAGCTGAGGATCTTGACTGGAAGCCGGCTTAAGCAGACAAATTTAAAAGACTCAACTCTTCAGTTAGCCAGCAAGAAGCCAGAAATGGAGCAAAGGCTCAAGAGGTAGCATGCCAGCCTTGAGCAAAAAAAAAAAGCTAAGTAAGAGTTTGAGCCCCATTATCATCATCATCTCTCTCTCTCTTTCTTTGTCTCTCTCTCACACACACACACTTAGACACACACATTCTGTTCTGTAACATTTTTGATCCCTCAAGCAATATTTCCTCTCCATTCTGATATACCATACAATTTTGATCATATTATTCAGATAAGACTTCATGCAATCAACTCTTTCATGGCTGTATTCATTCAGTATTTACCTTGTTATTAATGTATGCAAAGCAAAGAACTATTTTGGTACTGTTTCAATTAACATAACAGAATTCAAGTAAAGTGTCATGCACTCTGTTTTACAGGTGTGGACACTGAGGTAGAGGTGACATGGGCCAGCCTGTCCTTTGTCCCATTACACATTGGCTGACCCAGGATTTTGCTCCAGTTCCCTTGTATCTGAAAACCTATCCTCTCACATTCCTTATTCCATTGTGCTGCTTTTTATACAACTCTAAACAACATCATTGACTATATTTTTTTCTGCAAAGCATGTGACAAATTAGAAATTCATCTATAGCCTTTCTACTATCCTATATAAAAATACAGCTCTGAATCTTATAGAAATGTAAAAATGCACATTGTGGTTGAAGCTGAATATAATTATATTTTTTCTCAAGTTGTGGAACTTAAACACCTTTTGTTGATAAATGGATAAGCTTATTTCATTGAAAGATTAGATATTTTAGCTCACAGGAAAATACTTTATTTCTGCCAATTGCTAAACATACTCTCATGCATGTATCAGTTATGACCATGACTAGAATCCAAGCTATATATTGCTATGTTTTCTAATTATTATTTTTTTCGGTTGGTCGTAGGGCCAGAACTCTGGGCTTGGCCACTGTCCCTGAGCTCTTCAGTTCAAGGCAAGTGCTCTACCACTTGAGTCACAGCACCACTTCCAGTTTTCTGGTGGTTAATTGGAGATAAAAGTCTCATGTACTTTTCCTGACCAGGCTGGCTTTGAACTGAGATCCTCAGATCTCAGCCTCCTGAGTGGCTAGGATTACAGGCATGAGCCACCTGCGCTCACCTTAATTAAAATTTAATACTGATAGCACCTTCTATGTTTTTATTGTTAGCATTGAGACTATTTTTATATACAAGCAGCATGCCTAGTGCTTAATCTAGCTGTTCTTCATTTGTAATGCATGGATTGAGGCACCCCGGGGTGCAGAGCATAATCTCACAATTGAATGTGTGTTTTTAATACCTGTATGAGGTCCTGACTGAAACACTGGGGCCACTGTTATTTTAATTTGATGATGTAAATATTAATAATAAGGAACCACTAAGTTATTTCAATTGATTTTGTCCTACCATGAAATAAATTATACCAAGGCCACCAAAAAGGCCAAAAACTTTGGAACTACGGACCCAGAATCTGAAGCCACTCTGCATCTGTACCAGGTCTAAAAATGCCAAACATGCAATGAATACAATAAAGGCCTTTAGATTAATTTAACAAGTACATCCTTTTAGAGGTAACACCTGCCTGGCTTAAAAGTTGGCATATGTCTGAGACTTGATAATTGTCTGATGATTGAATGATCGAATTAGTCCTTCCACAAAAGCCGTTACATTCCAAGGAAAGCAGACTCTACGAGGATTTTATTTCTCAAGTTACCTTTGCAAATATGTGAAGAATATATTTTTGTATATATGTATTTTTGTATAGGTGGAGAAAATTCAGGCCTATAAGCAGGGCCTCAGCTTGTGAGTAACGTAATAAGATGTGTCAAACCGAAATAAATGGAACACACCAAATTCTGGTTATGATGATCATAATATTCTTGGAATGAAAAAGAGAAAGATATCCAAGCTCTGTGATGAAATTAACTTCAAAACAAGACATTTAATCTCTTTTTTCTTTACATTCATATTTCAGTGATACAGTTTTATTCAGAGGTAATCCTTCTCGGAGAATGTCATTAGCCAGCCTGTCAGTACATAGCTAACTAGAAATCACCTTAAGCTGATTTGCATCACATCACACTTAACATTGACACTTTACCAAACCTGTTTTTGAGTTTTTCTTCAATGAACTAGAGAAGTCTTTCTGAAATCCGGAGTTGCTGTTTTCAGGTAATAAAATTATTAATTGTAAGAGGATGGTTGGGGGAAAAACAAAGGAGGGGTAACAATGCTATATAGGAAATGTACTCATTACCTTACTCATGTAACTGTAACCCTTCTCTACAGTATCTTTACAACAAAAAAATTAAAAATTATTTTTAAATTTCCTTTAATATGATCTGCTTCAACCTCAAGATTAGATCCAATTCATGTTCAATATTTAAAGAAGACCATTCAAAAAGTAGTTTGTGACCTTTTGTAAGAACAGCTATCTATGTGGGTGCCTGTGGCTCACGCCTGTAATCCTAGCTCCTTAGGAGGCTGAGATCTGAGGATCTCAGCCAGGGAGGGAAACTCCATGAGACTCTTATCTCCATGAACCACCAAAATAGCTGTAACTGAAGATTTGATTCAAGTGGTAGAGTACTTGATCTTGAGCAAAAGAGCTCAGGGATAATGTTCAGGCCCTGAATTCAAGCCTCAGGACTGGCACACACATGAAAGAAACAGCTCTCTTCCCATGATTTTAACAGCAAGTAAGCATCAATGCATAAAATCATAACTTGTTAGGAGTTTTGAAATGGGAAGAAAGCGTTTTTTTCTCTTCATTCATTAACTGCACTGCGTCATTTTTTAAAAATTAATTTAACTTTATTGTAAAGGTGATGTATAGAGGGGTTAGAGTTACATAAGTAAGTAATGAGTACAATTCTTGTCAAATATTATTACCCCCTCCCTCGTTTTCTCCCACTTTCCCTCCATCCTCCGAATTCCCTTTCCTCCAAGTTGTAAAGTTCAGTTCCAACATAGTGTTTTGTGAGTATTGCTTTTGCTTTGATTCACCCTTTGTCTTTTGTCTCACCATTTTGTGATTCCCCTTCTCATCTTCAAATCAGATAAATGTATATACAAGACACAGGGTACCAAAATAAAAAATCAGTGACAACAGGGGATAAACCAAAGGAAAATAAATGAAAGAAAAAAAAAAGAAATAACTTCACACAATATATTTAAAAACAAAAATCCTCTTGCTTCCCTATCTTGGAATTCATTTTGATTAGCATTATTTTATATGATTATATGTACATAGTTATTGAGCCATTGTGATCCTCTTCTAGGACTATCCCAGACATACTAATTATTACAAATGAGGGAAACTGTGGGGCCTATATTTCTTTGGGTCTGGAACACTTCACTTAATATGATTTTTCCCCAAGTCTTTCCATTTCCTTACAAACAGGGCAACATCATTCTTAAGAAAATGTGGTATATATACACAGTGGAATTCTATGCTTCCATTAGAAAAACTGCCTGCACTACATCTTTAAAAGGTTAGTTCTTTCCTATTTAGTTACTGGCCTAATGTGTTTCAAATCCTAGGACTGGCTAGCTGGCATTCTCCAACTTTTGACAATTATTTGCCTTTTGCTTTTATGATCTTTGTGGTATAATGAACTTTAAAAATATACGTGTTTATTTTAAATTAATTGAAGAACTGATTATATGGACATTATATGGACATTAAGGCTTTTTTATCTTAACTTTGAGTAGAGGAAATATGTTCATTTGACTCCAAACAAAAGATTCCAATTAATCCTTTTTTTCCCTGCACATTGCATTCAGTTATTTTGCCAAATATCCTTAGCATTTTATAGCCATAAACTAGGCAGTAGGGATGGTTATTGAATCCATATAAAATATGTTCCTCATCTAGTGTCATATCTAGATCTTTCAGCCCAAACAGAAAAACAGCTTCAATTCAGTGTTACACTTAGGGAGTTTTTCTTCCATGCTAACCCGTAAGTGGAGGTTATCCAGAAAAATAAAAAACACACAAAAGTTGAGGGGTGTAGCTCAAGCAGCTAGAATGTCTATGTAGCAAATATGAGGGCCTAGGTTCACCCTTACTACTGAAAGAATTAAAAGTAGCCATTGAACCAGTGTTCCATGTCAATCAGTAGACTTGATTTTTAGACTCACAATGTCTTTTGTCTGTTTTGGGTAGATGTAGGTTTTGGCTTGAACTCCGGGCCCAGGCACTGTCCCTGAGCTCTTCAGCTCAAGGCAAGTGCTCTACCACTTCAGCCACAGCACCACCTCAGGATGTGGTTTTGAATTCTGTTTTCATTTTCTCTTTCTGATTTTGATTCTCACGCACTCCAACTCAAAGTCAAAATAGGTTTAGCTTAGAAGAGCTCACTCCGAAATTTACCTCAGATTTTACTTGTGATGACTTATTTATCCCACCAGGCTCTTCCCTACTTCTCTCATTGGGACTTTTCTTACATTCCCTCTGGAATTGATTTCTTCTCATTAAAAGTAGGCCACTGAAGTAGCCCTGACACTGATAGGTTGTTGACTACCTGAAGCCAGGATAATGACTCAAAACAGACTCCAACTGACTAGAATTACAATTATTTTGCCTTCACTATCAGTGATTATTCAAACCAATATTTGTTCATCTTCCACAAATGCTTTGAACATGGATAATAATCCAAATACTAAATTTATACCCTGAAGATACACAAAAAAAAGATGCACAGAGACCATCCTGGAGAAAACCATACTTACCTACATGGTTAGTTGCTCCTAATGGTATTACTTTATTAATAATATCCAATACTAGAGATATGAATGATATGTAGAAAGAAACATCAAAATATAAAGTTATAATTTATCTTTTAATTTAACATGCAGTCATGGTGCTCTAATGTGTATGAAAATGGAGCTAGGGAAATTGAAGGGATAGATGTGATTGGGAGAAATAGAGGAGATTGATGGAAGGAAGGGAGATTGATCAGTGCTTATTAAAAAAAATGTCCATTTTCTAATTTGGGGAGGGGAAGGGAAATAAAATGCCAAAATAAGAATACAGGTTGACCCATTGTAACAAAGAGATGTACAAGGCACTATATTGAAAACAAACTTTACAGCTCAACTTGGGGGTGGGGAGGGAGGAGTTGGGGAGGTGGGAGGGAAGGGATGGTAGGGGATAAACAAAGGAGGAGGTAACAATGCTGGATAGGAAATGCAATCATTACCTTACACATGTAACTGCAACCCCTCTGTACACTATTTTACAATAAAAAACATACTAAAAAAAGGAAAATGTCCAATATTAGAGATTCAAATGGTAAGGAGATAGAAATTTTAAGAGATAAAATTATATTTCTTTTAGTTTAATTTTTGCTTTATAGTTTCAAATCTTAATCTACAAATTAGCTATCAGGTGCACAATCAAGCTCGGTTCAGGTGTACCAATTCAAATTAAAGACCTTTTATCCAATTAAATGTCTTTTTATAATCTCTTTTATATCCTCTTAATACAATTTGCTCATTGACAGTGATTTGAGTTGTTTTGCCTTTCTTTCTTTGGGTCAGTAAACTTCCACAATGTTCACTGTGCTACAGACTCCTGTCTGTAACTTTTTATCTTTCTGGAAAGATCATTAATGCCACTATTCTTACAAAAGAGAACCATCCATAGAAACACAGGCTCATTGATCTTAATTAGATAATTCTGTTTCTTTTCTCCTTTTCCTATCTTATTTTCTCTCTGAAACTGAAGAGAGATAATTTCAAGAGAAATAATAAATAAAAAGCTATTTTCTGTCATATATATTCTTTTACTTTAGTTAATTCTTGCTTTTTATGTTACATATCTATTATTTAGTACTAAAATGTTGATATTATTCATTTTCATAAGCCACTATGAAGGCTATAGTAGAATTATGTATCCTAGTTTATACCAAGTGTGGAATGATTTTTTTAGCTATTACATTATGATTTTACATTATTACCTTTATATTTAATACCCTGCTTAAATTCAGGCATTTTTAAGGAATAATTTGATGTGAATTGTCTAAAATCAGAAAGGGCACCCAAATTAACAACTGCAGCCTTAGGTAGAATTTTGACTTTTATATCTGCCTTTGCAATTTGGTCAAACTGTTGTCTTTTTCAGAATAAATGAATACCTTAGAAAGAGACAATACATAAGGATGCTTATTTTTTTTATCAATTTGATGAGGTGGGTAAATAAAATTATCTATGGCTTTTGAAAGTATTTCTCATATGAGAAATCCCAAGGAATCGCTCTACAACTTGAGCCATACCCTCAGCAAGAAATTATTTTAAATCACTTATCTTATTTATTTTAAAACACTTTATGATTTTCCTTATGTTATTGTTAGTTTACTTTAAAATGATATACTGTTTTTATGAAAATCCTTACACATATTTAGAGTTACTACATTTGTTTATGGACACTTTTCTTATAATCTATATTCAACGAGGAATGTACTCATTACTTTACTCATGTAAACTGTAACTTCTCACCCATAAAACAAAATTAAATTTAAAAAATAAAAATTCACAATTGTAAAGTAACATCATTATCAATAATTTACTAAAATCATTTTTAAAATGTAAAGTATTATTAATGATAATTTATGAATAATGCTTATTAATCATTTAGAGCTACAAATTATCATGATCAAGGATGTTAAGTATTACCACAATAAAAAGTACACAGAAAAATGAAAGCCTTTTAAGTCAGCACTGGAAATGTTTCCTTCAGAATAGGTGGCTAAAAAGTAACATTATGTCAGAATTAACTCACAGGAAGTTTTCCAACCAGATGAAAGTACCTTTCTCTTTTTGAGAACTAAAATTTTTCACGGACATACAAACATTTATTTTGTATTAATTTTTTTTTAGTCCATTGCTTGTTAAAACTTCTGTCTGCGTAGCCAAAGAAAATCTAGGTACGTTATTTATTTGAATATTTTTTTCCAAAGATAACTAACTCAAAAGCTTAGAATCCTAATTATCTTTTCCTACACACAGTGGTAAAAGATAAATCCAAGTTAGGCACTCATTACCGTACTGTATCCTAGCTGTAATGACATTTCTCATTGTAAGCAGAATTCTGTAATTGACTTTCATAGAATAATTCGATTTCTTACAAAAGCATACTTGTTATGCAACTGACAAACGAGGTGCTGAACAGTGTTGAAAATCAACCTGGCTCTTCTCTCCCTATCTATGAGTGATCCATTGATTATGTTTCGATAGTCATTATGCATACACCGCGTGTGGAATGTTCCTCTTCTTAAACTAGTTGTCTAGATACTAAAGATAAAGGATAAAAGTCAGCTGCTTAAACATTTCATTGTATTTTCTTCAGGTAAAATTAAAACATGCTCTTAGCATTTAAATTGCATGACATATGTTATAATCTTCAAATTTAATCATAACTACGAATTATATTTCCAGTTCATTATTTCTTACTCTTCACACATTTTCTGATTTATTCTATCATGTCCGCCCTGCCCAGGCAATCTCTGCCATTTCTAGTGTTTCTCGAGGTTATGTAGCCTTCATGAAACATTCCAAACCTATCAGCATATAGACTATATCCATTACTTCAATGAAGGCCATTACTTTCCCACAACCGTTTGCACTTGTTTTTGTTTTTGTTGTTGTTTTCTTTTCTTTTGTTCTTTTACATGAACTTTTTAATGAACTACTATCTGGGTGGAGAAAAAAAACCACCACCACCTCAAATTCCCAAAAGCTTCAAATCCCCTTTTTGTTTAAATTATTCCCACCTTCTTTCTACCACAATTTTGCAAGTTCTTTAAGGGGCTAGTCCTGTTAAATCTATGGCAAACCAATGAAACGACAAAGGAATGGTTTATAATTTTACTTTTCTGCACCTGGATATAGTACATTTTGGTGAAATGCAAAGAAAAATCCAAACCAACCACAAAAATAGCCAGTCACCCAAAGATGTATTAGACATGTAATTTATTGGTGGAGAGGGAAGATACTGCATTATTGGTCTAACTTTCCATCAAAGGAAAAAAGGGAGATTGGAGGACAACTGTGAAAAGTTTCAGGAGGCAATGGGTTTTGAAAAGACCAGACTAGGGAGTAGTCTTTGGAATTAAAACAATTATTGAGGGGCTGGGAAGGTGGCTCAGTGGTAGAGTGCTTGCTTTGCATGCATGAGACCCTGGGTTCAATTCCTCAGCACCACATAAGCAGAAAAAGTTAGAAATGGCACTGTGGCTCAAGTGGTAGAGCTCTAGTCTTGAGCTGATGAGCTGAGGGACAGTGCCCAGGTCCAGAGTTCTGGCCCCATGACTGGAAAAACAAAAACCAAAAAACAATTATTGAAAGAGTTACATGCCTTATGGGAATATCTCTGAATGAACCCTATTTCCATGGCCAGTGATGAGGACACAGAGAGGGAGGGAAAGCATTAGGAATGGGGACAGTAGTGGCTTAATGGGGCCCCACTGGAGGAATTAATCAATGATACTTTCCATAGGACAGTTAGATAGTACATTCTCATGGTTTTATGAATGTTCTCACCACAAAGAAATAACAAATGTTGGAAGTAGTGGATAAGATCATAGCCCTGATGCAATCATTGCCCAATATACCCATGAATTAAAACTTCCCGTCATGCCCCATGGGTTTGCATAAGTTATTATGTGTCAACTAAAAATAAAATAAAACCTATGAATGAATACTATAGTGCATTTTCTCTCAGATAAAGGCCTTTTAGGAGTAACAGAACTTTGCATTTTTTTTCTCAGATGAAGGCCTTTCAGGTGTAACAGAATTTTGAATTCTGTGAATATGCTTATTTAATGTTACAACTGGAGCACTTCAAATGTGGTTCAACTTGTTGCATTGAGTTTTTAATTAATTCATGACATTACACTGTCATTTTAGGTCTTCCCCTCCCCTCCCACAACTGCATTGCAAATAAGGCATCTCTGCCCTAGAATTGTGAGGAAAAGCAAACACACAGTTCCTGACATGGGCCAGATGAGCCTGACATGGTTATTTACACATCCTGTACATGCCCAAACTAGGGGAAAGAGGATTTCACACACATACACATGCATTAGACAACGACTAGAGCTGCAAATTAGTAATAGAAACAAGGTTGTATATTACATATACAATAATAAAACCTTGAAAAAAGGGGAACATTTCTTTTGATAGTAGTTCATTATAAAACACAACCCACCCCATCCTCTGCTGTCATTGAAAACTGGTGGTATATACTGGGAAAAAAAGCTACCATGTTGTATATTACCCCTGGTGCCTGCAGAAAGATACAATTGATTTGTCTGAAATACTGTAACGGCAGGTAGGGAACTCTAGAATAATTAGGAAGGCCAATACACTTGGCTCACAGCTGTAATTCCAGCTACTCAAGAGCCAAGATTTGAGGATCGAGGTTCTAAGCCAGATCAGATGGAAAATTCCATGAAACTCTCACCTCCAATTAACCTTATTTAGCCCAAAACAGCTAACCTAATTCCACCATACGTAAAACTCATAAAATATAAGTTCATATAAATAGTATATCTGACAAAGTATTCCAATAAATACACAAGAAAGAATGGGGATTACTTCTTTTATTTTTATGCTTCAATTTTTAAATTTCAATTTTAACTTTTATTTTAGGAGGTTACTTCTTTTTTTTTATTTTATTTGTGAACATACTGTACAGAGGGGTTACAATTGCATGGGCAGGATAATGCGTACATTTCTTACCAAGCATTGCAGCCTCCTCCTT
>NW_012267286.1:2418087-2433150 GCF_000151885.1 Dipodomys ordii
ATTTGGGTAAATGCCCAAAAGTGGGATTGCTGGGTCATAGGGGAGTTCTATGTGAAGTCTTTTGAGGAACCTCCATACTGCTTTCCAAAGTGGTTGAAGGAGTTTACACTCCCACCAACAAGGAAGTAAGGTTCCCTTCTGTCCACATCCCCTCCAGCATCTGTTGTTGTTAGAGTTCTTGATTTTTGCCATTCTAACTGGGGTGAGATGGTATCTTAATGTTCTTTTGATTTGCATTTCTTTTATGGCTAGGAAGGTTGAGCATTTCTTCATGTGTCTATTGGCCATCCTTCTTTCTTCTTCAGAGAAGTTTCTCTTTAAGTCTTTAGCCCACTTATTTATTGGACAGTTGTTTCTTTGAGGATTTGTTGTTGGGGGATTTAATTTTGAGTTCCAAGTATATTTTAGATATGAGACCCTTGTCCTTCGTATGGCTAAACTAGCCAGATCTTATCCCTGTCCTACCCATACATCCTCTGTACTGTGAAGGAACCCAAAGCATCAGGGCTGGGGCTGGAGGGATGCCTAGGGAAGATTACAAGTCAAGAAGATCATGCCTGATGAACCACTCTCTCTTTCTTCTGTTGCCAAGTTAAATTGAAGATTAGGTGATAAAGAGATCCTGTGATCAGGCAGGGGCTAAAGCCTTTGATTTAATTGCTCTGTATTTCTTAGTCTCTGAAAAAGTAGCACAGAAAATGAACAAGAATGTTACAAGTTGCACATGACATAGTATGTAAGGATAGAAAAGCAGGAGACAACCTATGGAATGATGGCAATATAGGAGAAAGAATTAAATTAATTATCCTTACTGTCATGGTTTAACCATCCCTTACAGGATTGAGCTATCAATATTACTAAATGATCTGGTAGCCCCCTTCTAAATCATCTACCGCTTCTAAATTAAAGTGTAAGTCATAATTCTTTACTAAAGCACCATTTTCAAGGAAGCACAGCCCAGCATTATACTCATCCTTAGTAACAGATTCTTTATTTTATGCTATTTACATCTTTTAAAGTTTGAGATTTTTTGAGAACTCTTCACTCAAGTGAATTTGCCTTGCTTCTCTCTAAAAGCTAAACATGAGTGTGTTCAATCTTATTGGCATTCTTCATTTATCCTTTGTGAGTTGATGATTTGATTATGATCTCAGATGATGGGATAACAGTGAAATCTTTCTATTTTCTTATTTTTCCTCAAATCTGACTCATCTATCAAAATCCCTTTCATTCTCTGTTCAACAATTTAGGATGCTATTGTTTCTGTCAAGATTTCATTACAGATGACTGTTCGTAAGTAGGTTAGAATTAAGTTCAAAATAAGAGTTGCTATTAATAACTCTTTTAAGTAAAACAATCATTTGCAAATACCCATCAGGACTTATGAAGTGTGTTGACAGGGTAAAAAATTATGATATGTACTCATATACTACTTCTGATCATACTATATTTTGTGTATATTTGTACTATAATCTGTATTGAAAAAATGTTTCCAGCGTCTTTTAGCTCACTGGTAGATTCTAATATACTTCTACAAACACCCATTGCATTTCTCTCTCCTTCTATACCTATAGTCTACTTGTTTTTTAATATATATTTGTATTGTAAAGATACTGCACAGGGGGGTAAGGTAATGAGCATTGTTATCCCTCACTTATGAATTTTCATAAGGAATGCTTCTTCACTGTTTTTGTTGTGTAGCATAAAAGAATAATAACAACATGAATCATGTAATGAGATAACTATATTGATTTTCTTGTTTTAAAATAATTCTTAAATCCAAACAATTTTATATTCTCTTACCCCTGGATTTTGACAGATTCATAATCCCCTACATTTTCTACCATGCTTATTGATTGTGAATCAACTTTTCCCAATTCTCAGCCTTTTGCAGAATCTTACCTTATTTTGCCTTCATTGTAAACTGGGTGTCTGAAAACTCTATTTTCTCTAGAGGCTTCTCTGTAACCCTATATGACAGACTGATCCATATGAATGTTTATATCATCTTTTAGATGTATTACTTTTACTGCAGATACTACTTTTCTACCAGCATGCCCATTTGTGTTGGTTTTTACTTATTAAAGAGGTATTTAACTATCTGCTCCAATCTGCCACATACCACTCAACTTATCTCATTGTCATCTAACTTCTAAATCATATCATAAAAATGGTACACCTGTTTCCAGACTTCCTTTCTATCCTCATTCCCATTTTTATCCTAGATATCAACTTGCAAGTCAGTTTACAAGTAGCACTGGGACCAATTTCTTTACAGTTGCTTGAGAAAATGAAGATGAATTTTTTAAATTTTTTTTATTGTGATAATACTGCACAGAGGAGTTACAATTACATGGGCAAGATAACGAGTACATTTCTTATCAAGCATTGTTGCCTCCTTTTTTTTTCCCCTTCTCATCCCTTCCCATACTCCCCCCTCCAGCCGCTCCATCCCCTGCCACCAAAGTTGATGTTAGGGGAATGAATCTCAAGAAAAGTATTCAAATGCTTTTTGTTTTTTATTTCTTTTCATGCAATTGTTTCTAACATATTTATAAGATTATTTCTTTGTTGCTTTGTATGTGTCCCTCCCCCACAGTATAACCCCTGCTTTCACTGTATTTGATGTTGGTATAATTTGTGGAGGGGAAGGGAAAAAACAAATCGTTTAACTAGGGATACAGGTGGATCCATTGCAACAATGAGATGTACAAGTCGTTATATCGAAGATGAATTTCTGTTTCTAACTTAAGGCCCAATGTATAAGTAGGTGTTTAATTTTTAGATTTTTAAGGTCTTCCTGGTTATTATTTATTTATTTTATTTTGTGCCAGTCATGGGGCTTGAACTCAATCAGGGCTTGGGTGCTGTCCCTGACTTTTCCTACTCATGTCCAACACTCAATTCTTTGAGCCACAGCTCCACTTCTGGCTTTTTAGTAGTTCATGGGAGAAAAGAGTTTCACCGACTTTCCTGCCTAGGCTGGCTTACTGTGATCCTTAAATCTAAACCTCTTGAGTAGCTAGGATTATAAGCTTGAGACACTGGTTCCTGGATCCTTGGTTATTCTTTTCTTAATTGTGCTAGAAAAAAAACTATCTTAATATCTCAATCCTCTGACCACACCAGTTCCAATTCTTGGTATTCCTGCCACCTATCTGAGGACTCATTACCTGAAGTTTATCAACCTAAGAGACAGGTGATCACTGACCTACTTTCTGATGAATGCCTTGTGCCCATAGAGCGGTGTTACACTTTATCTCAACATATGTCCACCTTCCCAGCTATATATCACAGAGACAATCACTCTTGCTATGATTAGAATATGCCTTATAAATCTTATGTTGGAAACTGGATCCCCAAAGTAGTAGTATTGGGAGGTGTGGAAAGTGGAAGATGTAGAAGATTAGAGCGATGGTGAAAGGATCTACAGGGTGGGATTGCCATTTCCCTCATGTGAAAACGTGGGGGAAGGATGCCCTTGTGTAAGTTTGATCTTACACTTCCCATCCTTCACATGCAACCACGAACTCTGCGCCAATGACCTAGTTATAGCTGATTTTGTTCAGGAACACAGAAGAGATACCTCTGTTCTACTACATACTTGCAACTGTGAATCCAATATATTTAGAAATTTGCGTCCTCTCCCTTCATTGTTCAATTAATGAACTACTCTGGAGCAATGATGACACAAGAGAGTGAACATGGAGTGGAATCCTGCTTAGGCCTTTGTTTACTCGTCATTTTACTCTCTCATTTTGCTCTGAGATAATACAAACAGACATCATACTGCTCTTGAACCTTATGGAGAAAATATATTCCATGACATCATCTCCCCAACTTGATATTTGCAAACATAGAACAAGTTTACATTTCTAGATACTCTCACTTTTTTTCTAAAACATAAAAAAGTTCCTCATTTCTTCTTGTCTAAAACCAATTCTTCAACCCCTACCTTTTACCACGTGTTTGTCTCCTCTGGATTCTTCTTCTACTAAAAAAAAAAATAAGAAGAAGCTATCTCTGGAATTTTTTCAATCTCTTTTCCTATGAGGAATTCACCTTCACAACCTACTCACATTCTCAAAGCTTATCCATCCTAAAATCACTTCTTTAACATCATACCCTTTCTGGGTGTAGTCGATCTTTTCTTCTCCTCAGTGACAAGTCTTTAAATATCAATCTACTTTGAGTATGTGTGTGTGTGTGTGTGTGTGTGCATGTGTATGTGCATGTATGCATGTGTGTATGTGCTTGAAATTAGATTGGATGTCCACCCTACCTTTTTCTCTCAAGATGGCACTCTACCACTTGAGTTACACCCCCACTTCTGGCATGTTTTTTTCTTGGTTAATTAGAGATCAGAGTCTCAGGAACACTCCTGCCCTGGTTGGCTTTGAGTCTCCATCTTCAGGTATGAGCCTTTCCAGTAGCTAGGATTATAGGCATGAACCAGCGTTGCTGGTGACGACTGTTGATAACACATTCTTCCATCACAGTTGCAGTGGAAATCTTACATATACATGTTCAGATCCATAATGAATTTGGTTTTTGCTATGGCAAACATATGCAGGAGAAAAGCGAGGTAGAGGTACAATGACTCCCTCTATATAATCTCAGGATTGTGCATGGTAATGAAGATCTACTGGTAGGTCTTGAGCTACTGTATTATTATCCTTTGTGACTTTTCTATTCCCTGCCCTCATTTTTACAAATCGTCCTTTTATTAAATTCTCCTTCTGTTATCCTAATTTTAGTGTGGTGTGTTCCCTGTGAGGATCTTAACTAATACAATGTTCAATTCTCACACAACTTCATCTGGCAGCTATCAGATTCTTGTAATAAGACTGTTCTTGCTAAGTGCTCCAAGTATTTACTAATTCTTATTCCCAATTAGTCCTTTTCAAATTTTATTATATTGATATTATCATCCCTTCATCTCATGATGCTGTCCTGCAACTTGCTATTTTTTTTCCAGATTCAGAATTATAGCACTCTTCTTATTTAATGTTAGCTTCTGGTCTCTGTACCTTTTTGTTATTACATTCTAGTATTTCCCCTGAAATATTGTTTTCCATGAACACCCAGTTGTTATTTTCATTTAGTATTTTCATGATTTTGAGTGAGATCAATAAAATTTGAACAACCTTTTCTTTTTCTTTTCTTTCTTTTTTTTTTGGCCACTTCTGGGTCTTAAACTCAGGACCTGGACACTGTCCCAGAGCCTTGTGTGTTCAAGGCTGGCATTCTACCACTTGAGCCACAGTGCCATTTCTAGCTTTTTTTTGAGTAGTTTATTAAAGATAAAAGTCCCCAGCTAGCTTCGAATCATGATTCTCATCCTCAGTTTCCTGAGCAGCTAGAATTACAGGCATGAGACCCTGGCACTTGGCTTCAACAATCATATTCAAACTAAATGATTCCAACTATCCCAAATATTTTATTGTTTTATCTTTTTCACTGAGATTGCTACTTAACACCAACTAACTATTGAATAGCATTGTTTGGTGGCTTTAATAAATATTTTTAATTACAGTATTCCTCGTTAACTGAAAATGATCCAATCAGACATTCATGATACAAACTGATGAGAATCATGTCTGATTTCCCATCATCTCCAGTATCTAATTAAGACGTTCTACTATTACATCTAGAATTTGTACCTTTCCATTTTTCCCCACTACAACTACATTCATAAGAAGCACTGAGATAATTTCTTCCACTTGTGGTTGTTTGGAGGTATCAATAAACTGACATATAGGAAACTCATATGCGGACTTGCCAAAAAGTTCAATGCTCAAAAGGATGCTTTAATATTTTATCAAAAGTTAAGTGAGGTATGTAGTAATATATACAAAAATTACATGATCAAGGAGAGTATATATCTGGGGACACGCAGAAAAGCTCATATAAGATTATGTTAAGTGAAATAAACCCCAAGATAGGGACACCTGGTTTTTTTTCCTTTCTTGCTATTGTTTCTAATGTATTTATAAGATACCATGTGATTTATTTTGTTGCTTTGTATGTTCCTCCCCCAGGTATAACCCCTGGTTTCACTGTATTTGATGTTGGTATAATTTGGGGAGGGGAAAGGAAAAAAACAAAATGTTTAAATAGGGATACAGGTGGACCCATTGCAACAATGAGATATACAAGACACTCTGTTGAAAAACGAACTTTACAATTTAGGTGGGAGTGGGGGCTGGGGAGAGTGTAATTGAGGAGGTGGGAGGGAAGGGATGGTAGGGGAAAAACAAAGGAGAAGGCAACAAATGTACTCATTACCTTGCTCATGTAACTGTAACCCCTCTGTACAGTATTTTTACAATAAAAAACATTAAAAAAGAAATATGTATGTAGAAAAAGAAAAAAATACATGATCAGCATATAAGCATTTTTTAAGAAAATAGTAGAAAATTGTATCCTTTGGTACTTAAACCATCTCACTTGCTATGAGAGTATGAAAAGAGGAGAATATTTTTTAAAGGGAGAAAATTTGAGAAAATCTCTTTAAGAGGTAGGTCCTGTCAATAACCAGTCTCTTTCCCAGTAGAACTAAGAAAGGGGAGAGCTTTTTTTGCCTTTGACCTCACACATACTTCAAGTATATGACTCAGTGAGCTTCATAGGTGTTCTGTAGACTTTTTGCCCTTACCCAGACATCTCTAAATGAATGCATGGATTGACAGATTGTTTCCGTGGAGAAGCACATAGAAGCACAGGATTTCCTCACCTATTCTAAATGACTCAGGGTGCATAAATGTTTTAAAGAAAGCAGACACAAGCTCTTCCCAAGTGGAGCTTCTGGAAGCACCTTATGTCTCTACCCCACTGATGAAGTTGCTCCCTTGAGAAGCTTGCTGAGAGGGAGTGTCCTACCAGGAAAACAAACTCACCTCATCCAAGCAACACTTAGATGACTGGAACTGCTGCAGATTCACAGCTCTGGGAAACTTTCTCCAAACACAGAGTATAAACTCTGTCACCTGCCAACTGGTATCTTTTCTTTGACTGAGACCGGCAGTTAAACAGCAACTAGATACCTGGAGAATGAAGGAGCCAGAAGAGAGGATAGAAGCCAATTATTGATTCTTTTCAAAGACAGGTAGATATAGAAAGGAGAAGTTCTTAACCTTAAATAAAGATCTGTGATGAACACCATTGACAATTTTGTCTGGGTAATTTCAATCATTGAATCAGTTAACCTATCAAAACGTCCTGCCTTCTATCCAATGTTGCACAGAACAGTCATCAGGTTGTAGTTGATTGCAGCCCAGGAGAAATTCTCCTCAGTTTTAAAGATATTGATTCTTACCATGTCATAAATTGTGTAGTGCACCTGTATCAATACATTAGCGCCTTGTATTGGTTCTGTTCTAGTGCAAGCTATGATAATAGTGATGATGGTACAAAACTCCTTTCTCTTTCTCTTGTGAGATCATGCCAGATTCTTAAACTTTAACCTATATTTTTAAGTTCCTCATTGACTAGATTGCCAACAAAATCCATTATACAGAGAATAAATTCCTACATAAAATCCTTTAGCAGCCCTGTTTCAGTAGGCTCTCATTCCTTACACTTCCTTCCACAATGCTGTACCTACATATCTTTCTAGTAATTGGGAAGTGTCCACAATGAAATTCAGAATCAAGGCAAGAAAGGAGAAGAGCAAAATGGCGGAGTGAAATTGACAAGATTCTCCTATGTAGATTTTAATATTGGTGGTGGTCTAGAAGAACAGAAAGATAAACCAGAAAGATGTTAAGTATAAACACTACAGCATCTCTCTTTAAATTATGACTTGAATGAAAATTACATGTCATATATACTTATACAAATATTTGTATATAAAATATTTTTCTTAAATGATTCTATGAGGAAAAGTTATGTGCATATACATAGGTGTTTTGGAAAATAAAAATGCAGAAGTTGTAGTCAATACATATTTTCTGAAAACTCCTTCTTCATCATATTAATTTATAGATAGTAACAATTATTATTCTTTCTAATAATGCATTTTCTCTGTAAGCCCTATACTGACTCAACCCTTTGTTTGCATAAACATTCATTCATGTTCATTGCAATATAGAAAATTAACTTAATATTGAGCTACATATAATATAGTGGGAAGTTGGGAGCCCAAAGAAGTAAGGAAAATGGAGATTTAGTGTTCCAGAACTACAGTAGAGTTTGCAAAGAGGAAGCATTCTAACATTCAATAACATGTATAGAAAATAATATAAATTATTCTTGTCTGTTATACCATGTTATACCAATGGCAATGTAAGTATTAGTTTACTAACCATGGTGGTACTATAACAGAAAGGAACTAACTATAGAAATTGTCTGATCTACAGAGAATGTTTATAGAATCTTAAAAGTTATTTTCTATAATATTATACATTTTAAAGATACAGCTTGGATAAATACATATTTTTACTTTTAACCAGTACTAATGTGATTGAAAGTAAAGAAACTAAAATCCAAGCACTACTTTAAATTATATCTCTGAATACTTAACTGCATTTCAGCTATGGTGAATAAATACACACCACAGGATATTGAACTCTATAAATGCTATGCATATTGCTCACGTGGTAGCAAACTAATGGGATTTTTATGGAATCATGTTCCTTTGATTCTGGTCATTATGGAGAACAAATGACAGAGATGGAAATGCACTAATAAGCCTAAATACTCCCTTAAGGCAAAATTCCATCAGGATCTCTCAATCGTATTTGTCAAAGCCCAGTTCAGTATATTTGTTTCCTCATGTTCCAAAGAGAAGTATTCCAGCAAAACCACATTTCTCAGGAAAGGTACTAGGCTGGCAAATTGGATTAGATTTTCAAATCAGGCTACTATAAATTTCCCTTGTTACATTTACATGATTACTTAGCATCCCTAAGTAATTTCAAGGTTAGAGATAAGACAGGACAGTCAGACAAAGCAATGAATATTCTAGGACAATAAGCTTAAGGTTTCTGTAGCTTCAACAAACCACTACCCTATATGTTGACAGCATTACATGAAATCTGTGGATCCCTAAAGGTTGGCTTAAACTAGGAAACATATTCATTTCATACTCAAAGCTTTTCATAACTTATGTAACATTTCCTAGACCAGATCTCATAATGCTGGGTTCTAATTACCAAGAAATTCTTAAGATATAGCAGAGATTAGCCACCTCTTCCTTCTAGGAAAGACCATCTCTTTTTTTGTTTGTTTTTTACCAGAAGAGAAAGCTAGCATAAAAAGAATTGACTAAGTCATCTGACTTCTTTGCTTTCCCCTTGGAAGCAAAGGGGAGGGAGCTACATAGTTTGCTTGCTTTGACTTGGCATAAACATACAATATTTTTGTGGTTGTTGTGGAATTTGAGCTCAAGGCCTGCCTGGGCTCTATCCCTGAGCTTTTTTGCTCAATGTTCAGCTCTATACTTTGAGCCAGAGCTCCACATCTAGTTTTCTGATGATTATAGATGAGTCTCATGGCCTTTCCTGCCCAGACTGGCTTCAAACCTTTATCTTCAGATCTCAGCCTCCTGAGTAGCTTGGATTATAAGTGTGAGCCTCCTGTGCTTAGACACATATAAGCATTTCTAGGAATTTACATTGTACAAATTAGTAATTTGCTAAAAAAAATATATAGGTGTGTCAAGAATAGCCAATGTGTGTGTTTGTGTACTCATGGGCACATGTGCATGTCAATACTTATAGAGCCTTGTACTCTTATTAGCTTGCTAGCTAGGCTGACATTATTTGACTCCATGACTTCAGCTGACCTGTTTCTCTTTAATAGAAGGTGGATTCTCCCTGACTTTACTTCCAGACTGGCTTGTACGTGTGATCCTCTAATCTCAGGAACTAGGATTGCAGGTGTAAGCCAGCAGCACCAAGCTCAAAGTAGATTTTTAAAAATGTTTAAATAAAAACTAGGACAGGAATCATGGATTAGCTCTCAAGTTATTTTCACTCAAATTACTGGTAATATAGAACCAAAGAGGAATGATGAAGAAGATAAAGAACCAGAGTGGTTACATGTTTAGGTAAAAATAAGGAAATCGTGTAGACAAGCAGCTTATCAAGACAGAATGGAATGAATATTTTACCAAGAATGTATATCTAAAAAGTAGCATTTGTGGTCTCATCAAAGGAAACACATATTTTGCAATAAATGTAATCAAATGTGAGTTTTAGAGCAGAGATTTTAAATTATGGTAGTTTTTTTTATTGTATTGAATAATATTTTATTGAGCAGGGATCATAAACCCAATAAAAATTTTGCAGATGCTTCAATATCTTAGCCATACAATGTATCCCCTAAGTATTTTGAATTTTAAAGCTCTTAAAATCTAGATGTGCCCTAGATGCGCCTTCAGTTCCTGGTGATGGTATAAGATTTGGCCCAACATAATAATTGATAATATTAGATTTATGGTATATTTTCCCTCACTAACAAATCATTTATTTGAATACAGTAGCTATAATTGTGGATTATTCTGGATAATTTAACTAAGACTTCATTTTTATGTATTTGTGAACTAATCACCATAACATCATCAAGGTAACAATTCAATGTGATGGCTTGTGGAAGGAAAAGTATGACCAAGATCCCTGTGAAATAAACCAGGAGATGGAGCCGGAGAGCCCGTTTATCCAGTGCAGATGAACTGATGGTCTTGATAGCTCAGAGCAAACTGATCCCGGTAGGACTACTTGATACAGAGAGAGGAAAAGGTAGCTGCCAGATCAATAACTGCATCCCAAGTACCAGGGGATGTGTTAATTTTCTCAAGCAATAAAGTGACATCTGGTGCAGCATCTGCAGTTGGAGCCACCACCTGGATGTGCTCGGGACAATTTGCTGCCATTCTCCCAGGTCCATCTGTCTTCCACACAGGCCAACTGGGCAATCTGAATGGAGATGGGGAAGAAATCACCATCAATGCATCTTTCAGGGCCTTGCCGATGGCCTAGATCTCAAACACACGTCTGTGAATAGGATACAGCCTGATTTCCTTTAGTAAACCAGGTCTATTGGCTTCCATTGGCCTTCTTACTATACTCTTTATTTCACAGTTGAGTAAACCAGAGTAGCTATCCTGATAGCTGTTAAGCATATGCAAGTACCATTACTCGTTTAGTCATTTAGAACCTGGTAAATAACCACAGAATGAGTTCTGGTTCCCAATAGACCTGCTGTGAAATGAACCTGAGCTAGAACACTATGGATCACATTGACCTGCAGGAGATCCTTTGTAACCACCTTGATGGAGGAACAGTCAGATTGTGGGTCTTTTGGAGGCAATTCAATGTCCCCAGTAGTCCCTGGGAGGGATGTTTGTTTGTTTGTTTATTCATTTATTTATTTCCATCCTGAGTGACTGAGCAACGTCCCTGAGGGTTTTTGGTTTGTTTGTGTTGTTGTTGTTGTTCAAGGCTAGTGCTCTACCACTTGAGCCACATCACCAGGTCTGAGTAGTTTATTGGCAATAAGAGTCTCACAGCCTTTACTGATTGTATTGGCTTCTAGCCTCCATCCTCAAATCTCGGTCTCCTGAATAGCTAGGATTACAGGTGTGAGCCACCAGCATAGGGCTAATTCTTTTCTTTCTTTTTTCTTTTCTTTTCTTTCTTCCTTTTTTCTTTCTTCTTCCCTTCCTTCCTTCCTTTCTTCTCTTTTCCTTTCTTTCTTCCTTATTTTTTTGATGTAGTTATACTAATAAAAGGTTATTAGTCCCCATAAATAAGACGAGTAGCCACATTAATGGCATTATAATACTTTAATTTTTCTGAACTTCAAAAGTAGGACACCAGGGTTATAATTTGTCAAGTTCATCTAAGAGTCCAGAGTTTCCTGATTGGAGTCACCACTTCTGCCATCCTACCCCAAACTGTCTGTCCCCTCCCACCAGACTCACTTGACATTTCCCACTTCCTCCTCTATTAGTATTATAAAATTTTCATAGTGTAGCATGATGCTGTCTCAAGATGACTTGATTTCTCCTTTTACCCAAGAGATCTTGGGTCCTCAAACTGGCTCAAGGCCTGGAAGTTGGTTGTGGAGCTTTTAATCAATTTTTTTATGATGCAACTCCAACTTTTGTTCAATGATAACAGAGATTTAGTATGAAAGTAGTGTTGGATTCCTGTTACTTTCATTTCTAGGAGCAATATGGTTAACATGTCAGAAAGACTGCTTTACTTTTTTGATTCTGCTGTGCCTCATACATAGTCATTACACCCAGATGCCTTTAGTAATTAAGTATCAATCACTTGACTTCTGTCTGGAGAATTCACTTATTCCCATAGGTTTAGGTTTCATGCTTTAGTGAGTGCAGTTTCCACTGTAAGGTACAGATTACAGGAAAGAGAAATCTCAGAGCTCTTCAAGGATTTGAAGTTCTACACCCACAAATTTATTTCCCACAATATTGGAGAAAGAGATACCTTTTGTGCCTTCTTAATATGAGCGAATAGGGGTTTTTGTCCTTTTGTTGTTTTTTTTTGAGATTTGAGATGATCTCTTCATGCATTCCAGGCCTCTATCTCACAATCTTCTGCTTTTGTCTCCCCAATGCTAGCTAGTATTACAAGTTACACCACCACCAGCTCCACCAGCTGTAGGTCTTAAATGGGAAAAACATCCTAATACTTCAATCTCCCTAAATCTTTGAAATTCCCTGCTCTATATTAGACCACAGAAGGTCCAGCATTGGTATGTCATTGATGATGGCTCACTTCCTGGTCTAAGCTTTGGCCACTCACCAACCTATGAACGTTCTTTCTAACTCTGTGAGAGAGAGCAGCATAAAATGATCATTTCTCTGCTTGGTCATCAAATATCACAAAAATCCACTGGATTCTGATTTGGCTTTTTCCACCATTATTCCATACCCACCATATCCATTGGCACACAGGTTCCCTGGATTATTTCTGTATAGATTACAACACTCGCAGAGACCTTTCAAGGCAAGCCTACTTCTTCCTGAGTTACACTTCATACTTCACTTTTAGAGCCTGCTAGAACTTTAGTCTAGGCACAGATCTAGATGCAAGAGGAGACACAGTAGGGATTGATCTTGAACAAAATCAGCATTGCTTGGTATGCAAGACAAACTTAAATAGTTTCTTGAGGCAATGAAGGTCAGTGCCCCCAGTGGGTAGAAAGCGTATTCTTGCTGCAGGTAGAGAAACTGCTTCTTCTAGTTGTGGGCAAGTCTTTTCCACTGACAGAGCCAGCTAATAATTTGGAGGTTAAATATCCTCAACACTATCCAAATCATCCCATATTTTGTGCCCATTCTTGCTTCTTCCCATTCAACATCCTTGCTTTGATAGCAGGAACAACTGTGAATTGCAATCAAAATGCTTTATAGGGGCTGGGAAGGTGGCTCAGTGGTAGAGCGCTTGCCTTGCATGCATGAGGCCCTGGGTTCAATTCCTCAGCACCACATAAGCAGAAAGAAAAAAGCCAGAAGTGGCGCTGTGGCTCAAGTGGTAGAGCGCTAGCCTTGAGCTGAAGAGCTGAGGGACAGCACCCAGGATCAGAGTTCAAGCCACATGACCGACCAAAAAAAATGCCTTCTATTTGAGATGCTGGCAATATTTGATTCCTGATTTGACCCTACAGAAACCCTGGACCTGAAACCACATGAGAAAAACAGCTCTTTCAAGGGCGCACACTGAAGTACTCAGGTCATTTCCGTAGCTGTGGTACTTGAGGTGGTAATTTGAATCCATGAGTTCATCTTTTCATTTCCCACTTTTTATTCTGAGACACTCAAAGCAACTCACTAAGCTTCATCCCCAAAAGTTCAAAAGTATCATATTCTCAATTAGTTATCCAGTTCCTTGGGTTTTCTTACAAGGCATTGATTAGCAGCATCCATTGGGGAATATTTTACATATATCTATTCCTAGATCACACAGTGGACTCTCAGTGTTCTCTTCTGGAAATACAGTCATTAGTATTAACTTTCAGATCTAATTAAATTAAAGAAACAGTGCCAGAAACCATAATATCAACTTAGAAGACACCTTTAAACTGTTGTTCTCTAGACTTTTACTAATCAAAACCTATTCTAGTCAAGATTTCCCAGAGAAATAGAAAAGGGCAAGCAGAGAGATCCATTGTAAGGCACTGGCTCACACAATTATGAGAACTGGGAAGTAGCAGTCTGTAGTTGGCAAGCTTAGAGACACTGGAGAGCGACGTGGTATGTGTTGCAATTTGAAAGCCAAGAAAAGTTGAGTTTGGTAGCTCAAATTGGAAGGAAGAAAAAATACCTAAAATCTCAGCCCTCTCAGTCAAGGAAGGATCTTCTACAAGAAGACATGCAATCCACTTTACTCTGGAAACTGAGTCAAATGGCGCTCTCCACAATAGCACCACATTTTACGATGCCTTTGTCGGTCAGCTAAGTTGGTGGTCACAATTTTAAACTCAAAATCAGCTTCAGTTCAATGATACATTCTTCAATAAGCACTTAATATTTTACACTGAGTTAGGCTAATGGCAGATGTATTGTTTTTTTAAAGTCTGCTTTGAACTATAGGGTATCAATACTACTCAAAAGACAGAATTTAATTAATTGATGTTAATCTACACAAGCAGATTGCCTTTCAGCACAATCCTTCTAAAGAACTATTAAGACAAAATGGTGGATGATAGAGTTAAGGGTAGAATACGAGGTCTAGAGGGAAATATGATTTTGCTCTGAGATTTCAACTGTAAGTTAAGCTTGAATATGCAGATTTGAAGGATAACAGAATTGCATTCCTTTTGGAGGATGTGATACAAACAGAAGATATACCTAGAAAAAGCATGTTTTAGTGTAGTCTTGTTTGTAAACATTTGGGTAAATGCCCAAAAGTGGATTGCTGGGTCATAGGGGAGCTCTATGTTTATTGCAGCATTATTTACTATAGCTAAGATATGGAAACAACCCAGATGCCTCTCAGTAGATGAATGGATCAAGAAAATGTGGTATATATACACAATGGAATTCTATGCCTCCATCAGAAAGAATGACATTGCCCCATTTGATAGGAAATG
>NW_012267286.1:2433705-2447728 GCF_000151885.1 Dipodomys ordii
CCCCCCCCAAAAAAAGAAAATGAACTTTACAACTTTGCGGGGGGAGAATGGGAAGGGAAGGGGAAACAAAGAAAGAGGCTACAATGCTTGATAAGAAATATACTCATTATCTAGCCCATGTAATTGCAACCCCTCTGTACAGTATTTTCACAATAAAAAATAAATAAAATAAATAAAAAATAAAAGAAATTTAAAAAAAAGAAAAAAATATCTTTTTTAAATCAAACTCTGTATGTTATTATCTGGACTCAGGTTTTGAATAAAAGGCTAGGTCTAAAAAATTCCATATAAGGAAAACTTCATAGGGTTTTATGTTGCACAGCCACCAAGATTTCTAAGAATTTATGGTCAGTGCTGGAGAACTGTATTCTTTTATTATTTACTCATTTACTAATTATTTTAATATAGTTAAGTAGTTATAGAAAAAGGTTTCCATTTATCCAGGCACCAGTGGTTCATGCTTGTAACCCTAGGTACTTGATAACTCTTGACAGTTGTACTTCTAAATTAGGCCAAGTAGTAAAGTCCATGGAATTTTTCTCTCTAACTAACCACACACACACACACACACACACACACACACACACACACACACAAAACCCAGAAGTAGGGCTGTGGCTCAAGCAGTAGAGGAATAGCCTTGTATGAAAAAGCTCAGGGATAGTACATAGGTCCTGAGTTCAAACCCAGGACATAAATAAGAGGCTTCAATTCAATACTTAAGTTTCTGAGTACAGTGCATCTTGATCAATGTTACCCTCACCCTTTCCATCATTCTCTCCCATCTGTCCCAACTCCACCTACTGCCTTCACATTACCTGGTTCCATTCCTAAATAAGTACATTGACTATTATGACTATATCCTCTCATTCTTCCTCTCTCCATCAATTGTCCCTCACTTCCTTTGAAACCTTCCCCCTAACAAGTTCTGGGTTCCTGAAATTTATTTGGTTAAACTGTAAGTGAATTGTTCAATATAATACAACTGGAATCCTTCTCTACTTATGATAAGCATGCATTAGTTACAGGCAAAGGAAACATAAAGAGATAGAATATGGGGAAACTGAGCCAGGTGCTGGTGGCTCACAACTGTATTCCCAGCTACTCAGGAGGCTGAGATCCGAGGGTCATGGTTCAAAAGCCAGCTCAGGCAGAAAAGTCCTTGAGACTCTTCTCTCCAATAAACCACTAGAAAACCAGAAGTGGCGCTGTGGCTCAAGTGGTAGAGTGCTTGCCTTGAACTGAAAAGCTGAGGGACAGCACCTAGCCCCAGAGTTCAAGCCTCATGAAGAAAATGGGGAAACTCTTTAAAACATAGCAGATATATCAAGCACAACTATGAAGTTCTAAGCTTCAAATGAACTATCAGATGTGATTTTAGCAATAGGGAAAAATGGAAACATGGAAGGGGTACTACTTTTAAGATGGAAGCAAATAAGTCTTAAAATATTCAACCTGACAAACATTTGAATTGAGATGTTCAATAATTGTCCACAAAATGCAGCTCAAGAAAGACTTCCAAGACATCATGTAGTAGAAGCCAAAATTAAACAACTTTTGAAGTGAGGAAGCCTATTCAGAGGACTTGATGAATATTCTGCTTTAAAAGATAAGCAAGCTGGGTGCTGGTAGCTCAAGCCTATATTCCTAGCTATTCAGGATGCCGAGATTTGAGGATCACAGTTCACAGTTCAAAGCCAGCTTGGGCAGAAAAGTCCATGAGACTCTTATTTCGAATTAACTAGCAAAAAGCCAGAAGTAGAGATGTGGCTCAAGGGGTAGAGTGCTAGCCTTGAGTGCAAAAGCTCAGGGACATCATTCAGGCTCTAATATTGGCGCGCGCACACACACACACACACACACACACACACACACCTCACAACCAACAAAGATTTAAAAATACATTGTAGTAAATATGAGCAACTGAAAGAAATTTAACCTGTTAAAAAGATAGAGATTCAAACAAAATGAAGAGTGACCAGTATTCATTCCATAATGAATGTTTAGCCATTGTATTGCAATTCTGTTGTAGTTAGGCAAATCCTTGAAGGAAAGGAATAACTGTGGTCTATTTTGGGAAGATACTAACCAGTAAAAGAAGATGCAGAATAACAGAATTTTTGTGGTTATTTTCCCCAAAGGCTAATAAAGGTTGCTGTATTCTTTGAGCATCTAAATCTCACAAGGTAAAGACAGAAGGCAAAAATAATGTTGAAGTTGAAAATGTAGTAACTTGGATAGAGATACAGTCACTTCATGAAGTGCTCAATAATTTTAGGAAGTCTGATAAAGTTAACAAAATTAACTTTATCATTGAAAACAAAGTTTATCATTGAAATCATAGGGACAACCAGTGTTCCATTTTAATAGTTTATATTTTATTTCATTGGGGTGAAGAATACAGATAAGAGAAGATGGTAAGTGAGACCACTTAATCCATGTTGGGATGGGAGTTTTACTTTGTAATCATCAAATATAACACAACAGTTTCAGAAGAACACTGAGCCATATTATCAAGAGTTAAGAATATAAGTTCATCTTTCCTTCTGCCATTTATAAGTGAAAGCTACTATATTTTGCTGAAAAATGTGATACCCAGTCTCATTGGTTGTAACAACATGATCTCAGAAATATGTAGCTTTGATGAGCATCATATCCAGGTTGTAAGTCTGATAAATTATTTGTTTTATGACAATATCTCTGATGCTTACAACCAATGGCTGCTTCTTTATTAGTGTGTACTGCCTAGTTTTATTTTGATTTCTGAAATTGTGGATCAGCTCTAAGCCTCTGGTACTTATGCTAAGTAATCACTGAATACCCTCACATTATCTGCTTCACTTGTTACACATACACACATTTGCACGCACATACACACGTGCACATACTTATGTGTGAGTATAGACACGCATAAGCAAAGAACACACAGGAACATCTTTTTTCTCTCTTTGATGGTACTATACATGTACTATATTTGTAAATTCATTTATAAACTGTTGTGCTCTTCCTTATAAATTTATAGATCAGGGTTTTTATTTTTCAATTTTGTCCATTAAAAATATGCCAGTGATCTCTTAGTACACTATCAAAGGACAATGATACATTATGTATGTTCTTATTTCTGTTATGATTTATTGAGTTCAAAATAAAGATGTTAATTTGTTTTAGGCACCTATTTTAGAATGTTAAAGTATTTCAGCAGTTCTACAGGTAAAAAATTTTCAAAACTAAAATAGATGCCATAAGACTTATGAGTCTGAGGTATACAGACATTACAGAAATATGTTTTTTAATTTGTATTGTTACCTGATATTGATATTTCTCAGAGACAAAAAATTGCTCACTTAAAAGGATGATGTCCATTTTGACAGCAGCAGCAAAGATGACAAGAAATGCTACTTTACAAAGCTGTCAATCATTTTTATAAAGCAAGTTGGAGACGGCAGAAAACAAAAAAGAAAGTCTCATTGTTCATCTAAAACTGTTGTAAAAGTAGACAATTTGATGGTGCATGAAGTATCATGAAAGGTTAAGGAATGGATCCTATGGAGAATTTGAAGAGATAAGTGATCAGATTTTATTTCTCAGACTGCAGAAAAAGAGATAAGCCCCAGAAACCATGAGAGCTGTGAAGTGAGGGTAAGGTAACTGTTTTGTATAACAGCAGCCATGTAACCTCACCATGAATAGAACTGCTCAAGAGACTATGGAGTCATCCAGGAGTAGAAGATAAGTTTCACAGCAGGACCACCAGATAAGCGCCTCGTGCCTCTCTACTGAACTTGTGACTGGAAACATCATCCATGCATCTATCTATCATGTCCCTCTCTTTTTCCCTCCATTTGTTAGCTGTTCATTATTGTGGTAATTGTGAGAAAATGAAGGAAGTAGAATGACACTGCCTAGGAAAATTAAACTATAATCAACATGGGGGAAAAAAAACTCTTACAACACACGATTTCATTGACTATTTTTTTGCCATGTTTAATTTTGAATTAGGGATAAACATCAGCTTCATTTTAAGTCTTGTGGAAAACATGGGATGCATGTGAAAGACTCAAATGATTGTTTTTGATCATAGAGTGATCATCTATCTTTCTCTCTCTTCATCTGATACTGCATGTCTGCATTTAATCCATCATTTAAGACAAAGGAAGTCTCAATGAGCCATTCAACAAAAGCTATACATATGTCAATAAGTAATTAATGATTATGTATGCTGTGTAAGTATTAAGAACTTAAAATGATATACTCATTTTATTAAAGGTTGTCCAATTATATTATATTATAAAGTTTTAAAAAGGTAAAATGTGCAAAAAGTATTGCGTTATCAGAAGAATAAGTTGTCATCTTACAGAAGGAAATGAAAGAAATAACAAAAAGATAATTTTTAAAGAGTTAATATTAGTGAATATTAATGTAATGAGTTACTATCAGTTTAATCTCAATGTAATGATTATAGTAAATGATTTTGGAGATGGACATGCAGCTGGAAGTCCTTGTATATTCGAAACAACGTTCTTATTTAATGATCTATTCTTCGTGAAATCATTCTACAACTTTGAACTAGAGGACAGTATATGAACAAAGCTGCCCTGCTATCAGTGACTCACATATCCAGACTAGGTATTTCAGTAGCAAATGAGCACTTAATTCAGGGAGTTTTATGAGGAGATTTTTCCCTTAGGAGTTCTTCTTGCAAAGTTAAGCTAGTAAATTATTTAGTAAAGAACTGGAAGATCAAGGCAATTGCTGTGCCCTGATCTCAAAATGTTCAAAGCTCTGAGATTTACGGTAGGGACTTATGGGCAAATGATAGCAGCCTCAGAAAACAATGTTCCATGTGACCGCCTGGGAGACTGCTTGAGGTAGGATGAATGGAAAACCACTGTATGCCTGGGGCGTTTTCATTAGGCCGGTATTGTAAAGTTAACTGTTCACAAACCCTGCATAGCTGTACCATAGTTCTTCAAAAGACAATCACAATGTAACTAACTGTCCCTTGCCATTTCCAAATAAATACCAAAGATCGACTGAGTCAGGTTGGTGTTACAACCTTTAGGCATGATTAGTATTTAAAATTTGAGTTGAAATCTGTACGTATTCTTTTTCTTTTGTAATTAGTTTATGTCAGTTCTTTGGGCAGAAAGGGATTTCATTGTTACATCTCCACATATGTGAATGCTCTGTGCCAGCCCTTCTCATCCATCTATACACTCTTTTCCTCACCCCCAAACAGTATCCTCAACAGGTTTCCTTGTTTTGTTTTCACAGGTAACAATGATAAGTTATTTCCACAAGATTCAACCTATTGCATATCATCTGCATTTCCCGTTTGTCCCTACCCACCCCCCATTGATATATGCTGTAGTAAATTATGTCTACATGAAGGAAGCTCTCCTAAAATATTAAATTGTGGACCTAGATCTAGACAGCTAATGAATTACATCGTTGAAGTGTCACATCACCAGAATGTGTTATAAACGAAGTTATGCCTATCTGTGGAAATAATAGAAAGATAGATGGTATACTTATGATATAGCATTGAGATTGTCCCTCTCAGCTTCCTGAGTTGTTAGCCAATGGTGCCTGGTTTTGTCTCTCATTTTTGCATGTCATGCATAATCTGGTAAAGAGTCAATAGGAAAATTCTTTAAAAGGCAGAATTTTAATTGCCTACATCCTGTCCATCCAGAAAGATATAGCACAGCTTACATATTCCTGAGGGTCTTTAAGAGGTCAGCTGACAACTCTTCTGGGTCAGAAACCTGAGACTTGGAGGTCATTCCCTAAGTTTGCAATTGAGTTGAAAAGGAAATGAAAGAATCTAATGCCAGTTCTGCGGTCTGATTAAAAGCATCATCTCCAGTGTCACCTGAGCCATCTGAATTCCAAGGTTAAGCCAGACTTTTCCTCAGGCCCTCAGTGCCAATGGAGAATTACAAAGCAGAGCTCAGTGGAGCCATGCCAGGATGCTTGTGTCTTTGTCTCATTCACAGAGGTATAGGAGAGGCAAGAGAAAATGTTCGCCTTCACAGAACAACTCCTGTGATCCTGATCCTTAGTATCTCAACAGATGACAGCTAACCCGGTGTCTTGTAGGGAGTTGTTTGCTTATTAATTTTATACTGTGTGCAATTTATATCCCATTTCTCTCAATACTTCTTGGAACATGCCCTATCTAGCCTTCCTCCTTTTCCTTGTATCATCTTTGACTCTTTCTTTTGGAATGTTTGATCTGTTTCTGCTTTCTATGTGAGCAAACAAAAACCAACAAGTTTTTTTAAAGAGCAAATAAATTAATAACCATCTTACTCCACATATATTTCTAACTCCTGAGAGATCAGCTTTTGCTCTTTGCCTATTGAAGGAGCTGTTTCCACTTGCTTCTAACCTCTTTTTAACACCATCACTTTCCTGGAATTGTTCTTAGGATTCTTCATATCTGTACTGGAAAATGAAAGTCATATATTTCTGTCATCATCGCACAGAAACAGCAATTGGGGATTAAGCATTGGGACTTTACTACCAGATAGCCTGTAAGATTACAGGGTTTGTAACCTGTGCCTCATTCATCCTGTAAATGAAATGAGTTAAGGATAATAATAAATAAAATTATTTAATTCATTCAGGTGATTGATGGTGATTTAAAATATAATCCTCCCTTCTTGGAGGCTAGGAAAGGAAGGATCATGATCCAAGGCTGGAAAGAAAGGCTTATGCGAACCTTCTCAAACTTCTCAGCTAGGCACAGTGGTATAGCCCTGTCAGCTCAAGATACCTGGGAGGCTGAGATTGGGAAGATCATGTCCCTGGGCCAGCCTGTGTACAAACCATCCATGAGACTCCCAAAAGGAAGCTAAACATGATGGTGCTGAACTGTGAACCTACCAGGTTCACTAAAATTCTAAAGTAGTCAGGTCAGTTGTTCAGGGATATACCTGGGAAGTAATCAAAAACTGGTCATTTTAACTGATTATAAAATTAACCAGGGAAGGATGGTTAAAAGGAAAATAAACAAACCACTGGGACATGACACCTTATACAGGACTGTAGTCATTCACAAACCATGAGACCAAGTGGGGATACTCTTAAGAGATGAACACAAAATCACAATATCAATGTACATCTGATCATATAAAATAATATTTATCAACATGATCTCTAAGAAATGGAAACAAGAATATTTCGCTGCTTTCATTTTCTTTTCCTTTGGTCTAGTTTGTTTATCTGTCTTTGGGATGACAAGGGGGTACAACAATGGAGACACAGAGGGTGAACAAATGCAGCAGTGGTCCTCACTTGACATGATGTGGAAGATGAACTGTACAACTTGTGGGTGGGGATGGGAGGGAAAAACTGGGAGAGAAAAAGGAAAGGGGTGACATTGTCCAAAAAGAAATGCACTCTTTACCTGACTTACAGAACTCTAACCTCTCTGTATATCACTTTTATTATAGCAATTAAAATAATTCATCAATGAAACCAGCAGCCAATTGCTTACCCCTGTAATCCTAGCTACTCAGAAGGCTGAGATCTGAGGACCACAGTGCTAAGCCAGCCCAGGCAGGAACGTGTCCAAGATTTTATCTCCAATTAACTGCCAAAAAAGTCAGAAAAGGAGCTGTGGCTCAAGTGATAGAATAATAGTCTGGAGCAAGAAAAGTTCAGGGACATAACCTAGGCTCTGAGTTCAAGCCCCAAAGACAAATACACCACACACACACGCACGCACACACACACACACATACACACACACACATATACATTAACCAGTAAAACTCACAGTTGGATGTGTAGCTTAGCTTATAAATGCAAGGCCCTGAGTTCTAATCACAGTACTGAAAGCACAAAATGGATCTGTTTACAGTGCTAATACCTAAGTTTAGCTCAAGAACTTTAGCTATGCTGCCCATATTTCCATTTCCCTAGACACAAAAATAGGAGAATTCCTTTCATGATAGGTTGCAAGGAATGAAGCCATGGTGCAAAATGCTTTAGCCAGGGCAAAGTTCATATGGGAAGCATTGCATAAGACCCAGCTGCTATAAAACTCTCAAAATTACAAATCTTGATCCTATCTATCATCATCTTCACCATCACACATCATGCCTTACATTGCATTATTTTTATATTTCATGGATTTTTCTTAGCAATCTCCTTTGCTTCTTCTCTTCCACCATTCAGGCCACATGCTCTGTCCCCAGTGTGTCGTAGTACTTGATTAATTCTACATGGCCTCTCTACAATTCCCAGCTTTGCCCATGCCTGCCATTTCTCCAGACATATAGCAATTCTAGAATTCTCTACTAACATCACTAATGTGTGTGTGTTTGAGACAGAGAGAGCCAGGGAGAAAGAGAGAGGGGGAGAGAGAGAGAGAGAGAGGGAGGGAGGGATGGAGGGAGGGAGGGAGGGAAGGAGAGAGGGAGAGAGAGATAGTTCAATGTGACTCTCCCTAGAGTCCTTTGAATTCAACATGTCTGGATTCCATCATATTTTTCCACAAACCTGTTGTTCCTGTGCAGGTAGACCTCATTCCTTTCTCTGCACGTGCTCAGGATACTTTTGGGAATTAAGTCTGCCTGTTTTTCCTGAATTCCTCCTGCCTCCAGTCTGTATCAACACACTATATATTATAGCACACCCACCGCTTTCCCTAGGCCTACTCCTCCTTTCTCAGTTCAGGCTTCTTAGTTTGTTAGCTATAGGCTTTTAATTGCCCACAGGCTGACTGAGCATTAGTCCACCTGCAATGAATGTCCTCTGCGTGATCACTGTCATTCCCCTGGTTAAAGGCACTCTGACACACTAGGTCCTTTACACTCAAAACCTATCATTTTCAGTCTTGCTAATCCACCATTCCTCATTCATACAGGATGTCTTAACATTTCCTTGATAGACTTTTCGTTTCATCTCTCTGGGTTTCTGTGTACAATATTCCATTTCGGTTTCTCTTTCTAGATAGCTTCCATTCTCTCATATGCTCCTCTCCAGAGCTCCACTCATCCCTGAGACTACACTAGGTAGAGAAAATCGGGCACAATACTTTGAATAGCAATTTTCTTGTTGCCTGTTTCTCTGGGTGGGTTATAAATTTAGTAAGAACAACTGAGCTTGCGCTACTCCTCTTCACACCCTTTCTATATCAACAACGTGACTGTCCACCTGTGCCTTAATCAGCCCAGATATGTGCTCACACATGGATATTGGTGCCACTTGTTTAAGTTAATAGATAACTTTATTATAGCTATCACACATAGTTTTGTTCAAACCTTACTTGCTCAGTGAAGCCCAGCTTGACCACCCTGTTTAAAATGGAAAGTGTACTCTCATGTAAGCTTGGTTACCTTATCTTATTCATTTCTACATAGTAGCTAACTTATTTATCAGGTGTGGGGACTGCCTCACATAAACACACAGTGGACCATAGGTTTATAGTTTTCTCTTGTTAGTGCCTAGGCCCAATTACAGCCTCATCTATTTAGAAAAAATAGGCATTATGAAGGAATTATTCTTGTTTTTAAGCAGGATAATGGCAAAATCATAACATGCCTTCAATAAATGTTTGCTATTGATAAAGTGAAATCATTAAGCAATTCAATTTTAGCCATCCAATCCATTGTAAGCAGTGTGAAAGAATCAAGCCCTTGTTGAAATGAGAGGGAAAGAAATTCTCCTCTGATGATAAGGTTGGAAAGCATTTAGTCTTGTGGATTCAATTCTATTTCAGTGTGATCAATGGAAAATTAAACTGTAACCAACTTAATTTTCCTGTGAAAGAGGTTAAATTATTTTCCACTTTTTCTCCTATCACTAATTCAGAGGCAACTCAGAAAACTTTGGCCCAATTAGCCCTGAAAAGAGAATGAAATTTTCAGTATTAGAGATAGGCCGTACATGGCATGGTCACTCAGTGAACTGCTGCGTCTGCTATAGTAGAATGACTTCCTATTATATGTGTGGATCGTGCTGTGAGCTGGGATTGATTGAGCAGGGCTGGTTTTGTGACGAGCAGCAAGATGAAGATATATTTACACCAACTCAGTGCTCAGGGCCAGCTTCACTTGTGAATGACAAATAGACATGTTTGTATCAGCCACAGCACAAAAGCCTCCTCTTGCATTCACCGTACATAGTGCATCCAATGCTTAGTTGCTGGGGAATAAGGTATTACCAAGTGTTGGCTCTATGAAGACGACAAAAGTCCTTTCTGCTCCCATAGGGATAAAAACTGAATTATGCTTTTGGAAGAATGTAGATTTCTTACATCTCTAATATTTAACATATGTGTTTTTTCAAATTATTTCTATGTAATCCTAATTTTAAAGTCAGAAAAACATGGTCAGTATAAGTAGTAGGAATGTCATCCCAGGCTGGCCTAAAAGGAAAACAAACAAGAAACACTGAAAAAAATAGCTTACTAGGATTCAGATCTAAGTAGTAGAATGTTTGTCTAGTAAGCACAAGGCCACAAGTTCAAATCCCCAATCATGCTTATGATTGCAAAAAAAAAAAACAGATTTTGATTTTAATGTGAGTCACTTTTAAGATATGAATGCTCGCAATCCTCAAATAAGGTTGCAATCCTAATTCCCAAGGTGACATGGGAAGGAGATATTGGGGTCCTGGCTCCTGAGGGTGTGACCTCACTGATAGGATTCCTGTCCTTACAGAGATGCTCAAAGCAAGTCTGTTCACTCTTTCTACCTCACAATAGCACATTTAGAAGGTGACACCCCTAAACCAAAATGCCTGACTGTCAGACACCAAATCTGCCTTGTCCTGATCTTGGATTTTGCTAAAACGATAAGAAGTACACAGCTGTTGTTTGCAGTCTTCCCAGTGTGTGGTGTTCTGTTCTAACAACCCAAAGAGAGTCCACCACTGATTACAATGCTGAGAGGATTTCAATGAGTGCTTCGGGGGGAATGTAGATCTAAATGACGGCATATAAGAGTCTGAATAGTTAAGCACAGGAACCTCTTGAGGAGTAGCAGTAAATTCTGTATAAATATTAGAGCTATCTCAAGGGACTATAAACTACTACTAAAGAAGACAGATCATTATGTTTTTGGTTTTTTTAATCCTCTGGTAGTTTGTGGTTTGTTTTGTTTTATTCTACTTTCTTTTAAAAATGCATAGGCACTAGTGACTCATGCCTGAAATTCAAACTAGTTAGAAGGCTGAGATCTGAGAATCACAATTTGAAACCTGGCCAGAAAAGTCTGTGAGACCCTTAATCTTCAATTAATCAACACAATGCCAGAAATGGAGTTGTGGCTCAAGTGGTACAGCACCAGCCTTGAGCAAAAATCTAAGCTAGAACACAAGGGCCTGAGTTCAAGCCCCAGTATTGGCACAAATTCTTATATAAAAAAAAGATTGGCAACCCACTTACATGTTTAAACATACATGTTTAATGCATGTATGGAAAAGGAATAAAGACTCTATTAAATCCCTTATAACTCTACAATGTATTATGATTAATTTACTCCTGGAAATACTAGATTTTTTAATAGGCTTCTAAAAGTAAATGTGCTCATGAGAGCATATGTAAAGGGAATAAAAAATAAAATTATTAGGGACTTTGGGAAAAAATGCTAAAATGCTGATATTTGGCTTTCTCATATGATCTGTAATTTATGTCAGTAAGTTTATATCATCTGTCTCCTAAGTTAATACTCCAGTCCTAGATGTCAAATGATATGGCTGCCATGACATTTTTCAAAGTGACTTAGGTTGATAAAATAAAGTTTATAAATTTTACCATTTTAAAATACATGCCTTTGTGTTTCATTCTGTTAGATGACAATACAAAATTGAATGTGTTCATGACTGCTTATAAAAGAATCATAAATCTGTTTTTAAATAAAACAAGATATTCTTAAACTGTGGTACAATATCACCATTTAAACCTATTGCCAGATGGAAGGTTGATAAGATGTCAATCATCTGCATCACAAACTTCCACAAGTATCAATTACAGACTTACTAAATATCTCATTGGGAATATAAGATACTGTATATACCCTAGCAAGGTTAATCATATGCTTATTTTCCTACTGATGTCTGAAAACTCATTCTGAAAGTTAGAAAAAAAAAAGAAAGCAAAGTCAAATGAATGTTTTCCATTTTCATGAACATGCCAAGATTTTGTTAGCTGTCATTTGTTTATAATCATGAAACATCAAATCCTGTCCATTTGGCCAAGACAGGGTCACCTACAAATCTGTGGAATGAGTGAATATGCAGATAGAAGCAAGGTATGATAAACTTTTAAATCTATAATGATAATGGTAATTGTTCATTTCTATTGTTGGCCGAGGGATTTGGACTCTACTACATGAGCCACTCGACCAATCCCTTTTCGTGTTGATTATTTACAAGCTAGGTTCTTGCCTTATGCCTAGGCTGGCCCTGGACAATTATATCCTCCTATTGGTGTCTCTTCAGGATGTCAGGGGTGTGCCACTGTGCTCAGCCCATTGTATTTTCCCCATAATTGAAGAAGACAGGTGCACCCCACTGCATTGAACTATAAGTTGAAAAGTGGTTTTGCTGTGTGCCATCCCTCATCTCTACCTCCCCAGTAGCTAGAATTAAAATCTTGAACTATCTATCTGTCATGATTTTTTTTGGTTTTGTTTTTTTCTTTGTTTTTTTATCTGTCATGATTTTATTGCTGCTTATTTTTAAACCAGTACTTTCTGTGCAACATAAATCAATTTGAAGATTTTTTTTCTTTTTTTCCTTTTTTGTTTTTATGATCATGAGGGTCTATGCACTATCCCTAAGCTTTTTACTCAAGGCCAATGCTCTACCACTGGAGCCACAGCTCTACTTCCAGCCCTTTGTGTTTAATTGGAGATAATAATCTCAGAGGGACTTTCCTGCCTGGGCTGGCTTTGAACTGCAATCCTCAGATCTCAGCCTCTTGAGCAGCTGGATTACAGGCATAAGCCCCTGGTGTCTGATTTTTTTTTCTATGTAGCTTAGGCTGGGTTCAAATTTGTCACCCTCCTCCATCAGCCTTCCAAGTGCCAATCACAGACATTTACTATTGTGTCTGACTAACTCCAAGAACTTCCTATGCAACATATTACTTGATCCTTACAAAAAACTGTTGGGTTGATACAAATACCAGTACTTTTCAGTGGACAGTGGAAATGAGACATGACAGGGCTTCTACGTGTTAATGCCACTGCTGATAGTAGATACGAATCTGGAGATGCAATAAAGCCTCTATGGCAGGCCGCCTAGGGTAGCACCATTCTCTCTGTGTCATAGTTTACTTACAACAACCTAATGTCCTGACCCTCCACTTCATAGTTTTATAAATAAAGTAAGCCTAACCTGTGTGCAACTAATGCAGATTGAGTTAGTCAATACATATGTGGCTCTCAGAAGAATGCATAGCAAAAGCTTCATGGAGGATAGATTTTTTTTTATGTTTTTATTGTGAAAATACTGTACAGAGGGGTTAGAGTTACATGAGCAAGATAAGGAGTACATTTCTTATCAAGCATTGTTGCCTCCTCCTTTGTTTTTCCCTACCATTCCTTCCCTCCCACCTCCTCAACTACAGTCCCCTCCCACCTAAATTGTACATCTCATTGTTGCATTGGGTCCACTTGTATCCATATTTAAACAATTTGGTTTTTTCCCTTCCTTTCTCCAAATTATACCAACATCAAATACATTGAAAACAGGGGTTATATGTGGGGGAAGGACATACAAAGCAACAACAACAAAATCACATGTTACCTTATAAATACATTACAAACAATAGCAAGAAATAAAACCCACTTGTTTCCCTATCTTGGGGTTCATTTTGCTTAACATCATCTTATCTGATCTTTTCTGTTTGTCCCAGACATATACTAATTATTGTAAATAAGAGTAACCATGGGACCTATGTTTCTTTGGGCCTGGCTTACTTCACTTAATATAATTTTTTCCAATTCTTCCCATTTCCTAACAAGTGGAGCTTTGTCATTCTTTCTGATGGAGGCATAGAATT
>NW_012267286.1:2449733-2499750 GCF_000151885.1 Dipodomys ordii
GTGGTATAATAGGTATAATCTACCTATTCATGAAGAAATACACCCGAAGTACTTAGAACAAACCAGAAACTTTTCACAGCAGCAAATAAAGCAGACATTCACAAAACCTGGTATAATAGCAATAAATAAAACAGACATTGACAATGTTTTTGTGGTGCTTATTTCCAAAAGTTTTAAGAAAAAAAACAAGTTATCTCCTCAATTTGATTCCAACTTTCTACCACACAGTGGAGAGAATAGCAAATATGTCTTGAGTATAAGCTTGGAAGATGAGACAGCTCTGCAGAGGACATGCCAAACAATTTGTCTGTCAGGCACCAGTGGCTCATGCCTGTAGTCCTTGCTACTTAGGAGTCTAAGATCTGAGGATCACATTTCAAAGCCAGCTCAGGCAGGAAAGTCTGTGAAACTCTTTATCTTCACTTATGCACTAAAAAGAAAAAAAAATGTGGAAATGGAGCTGTGGCTCAAGTGATAGGTGCTCATGCACACACACACACACACACTCACACACACACAGACACGATTCCTCTGCCAGCAAGAGATCCTCAACCAAAGTGGTACAACATAGCGTCAGGAGCCATTTTCCTAGGTAAATGGAACAAGACCGCAAATATTGATGAAGTTTCCAGGTAAGTTAAAAAAAGAAAGCTCTCAGATTGCGAAACTATAGTCAGACCACACGATTTCCTCTTATCAGCAATGTCACTTTGATGATATATCTGAGCAGGATGAGGTTTAAAAGCCTGAATTCTAGCACTTACATTATAAGACTGCTTTTAATTCTCGCCCAAGGTCCATTTTCCTCTAGAAAGTGTTTTCCCTGAGGCCTTCCATAGTGGGTGGGGGATGTGTGCTTCTCCAGAGTCTACACTATCCAGAAAATAGTTAATGGGGGCTACACAGTGTGAAGCATGACCTCCATTGCTCTGCACTTTGGGGAATCCATTTTCAACTTGGATTCTAAGCTAGAAGTGATTCTTTCCATTAAAGTGGGGTTTCAAAAGCCTCTATAATGCCTACAGTATGCAAGGCAAGGCCGACTGCTAGGAAAGGCTGCAGATCGTAGGATGCTTAGTTGAAGAGAGAGAGAGAGAGAGAGAGAGAGAGAGAGAGAGAGAGAGAGAGGTGGGGAGAGGGATGGGCAGGGGGAGAGAGAGGAGTTGCAATGTTATGATGTGGAAGGGCTCTTCTCTTTCATTTTAGCAAAGCAAACACGAAGTTGTGTGGAAAGTTTCAAGCACTGTGACTCTGGTGGACATGGCAGGAAAGCAGATGAGGTATAAAACCCATTGGTGGAAACGATTCATCCCAGGGTCCTCCAAGTATAGGAATCCAAAGCCTATCATTTCCATAGCCACACTACTTTAAAATGCCATCAGTAGAGGAAAATCACCAGCGGTTTTACAATACTCTGTAGTCACTTGTGAATTACAGACTGGGTAATAGTTTCTGATAAAGTGTGACCAGTTAAGCCTCTTCAAGATATCCAAATTTATTTTAAGCCCTCAAACCAGGAGACATTATTTGTCACGTAGAGTCACATTTTTAGCTTTTGTGGTGGGCATAAAAGAAAATTATTTTGCATTGTTTGTTGACATTGAGCCATACCTGTGTTAAGCAAGTAACTGAATATTCACATCAAACACACACCTCTTGTCCCCTTACTATGGATAAAGCATGGCTCATCTTTGTGTTTGAAATAGGATGATGAATAAGGCTCATTTTCACTGTCCAAGTTCTTAATTTTTTCCATCTACTCACAAAGCCTGAAGCAGGAAAATCCATTGAGTAAAATCGAGCAAAATAATGAGATCCCATCTCAACAGCCAAACCAAAAAACAACAACAAAAAACATAACTACCACCACAAAACCAGAACACTTGCATACTAATGTGATCACTTACATTTTCTACCGTACTGACAGATAATCCATCACCAAATAGTGAAAACAGTGACAGGTACCCGGTGCCAATGGCTCACACCTGTAATCTTAGCTAGTCAGGGTACTGAGATCTGACAATGATGGTTCAAAGCCAGCCTGGGCAAGAAAGTCAGAAAGACTCTTATTCCCAATCAATTAGCAAAAATGCTGAAAGTGAAGCTGTGGCTCACGTGGTGGAGCACAATCCATGAACACCCAGGCCCTGATGTCAAGCCCTATGACTGGCACAGACACCTACAACCCCAAATACACAGTGATATGAAAATGAAATTCTTCTCTAATGAAGAATCAGGGAAAACATGGTGGACATTTTTGATTTATCTATAGATGAAGAAATCATTTTCCTAATAGGACTGTGGCAGCAGTGGAAGTCACTGCACATAAATCCAGAGATTCACTGGAAAGTGAGTCTTACATGCTGATCAACACATGTCAGCCTGCATAAGTAAGCAGGAGGAAGTATGGAGGATGTATTCATGACTGTGACTGTGGCACACACATTGATCCACCAAGTATAGCATGGCTGGGTCACTCTGCTTCCTGGTAGACACCTGAAGTATCCGTTCAATAAAACACCTTGCAGCATCATTGATTGAGTTTTAAGAATTCACTGGGGGTAAAAGCAAGTAGTTATTTCTTCTCAGTGCAACTTTCTTTATTTTGGTCTGCAGGGCCACCTATAAACCCACGCAAGTGGAATTCTCCAGAGTCTTTTTTCTAATTTAGGCTGAATGAAGAGAAGCTCACCAGCAAGTAATTTGGGTTCTCAATTTAAACTAGTGGAGGGATGCATAGTGAATGAAAATTGGATTTTTAATATTGGCTTTGTTTAAATAACCTTAGGAGTTTGTCGTAATAAAAATGAAGGATGGTTATTTGATTCTAGGCTGATCACCTTTTCTACTCATTCTAATCAGGGGGACTACAGCCCGAGGAGAAAGCGAGTGATGAGAGAGCATGGAGAAAATGGGAAGAAGGGGTGGAGATTCGGCTCTAACAATGCCTCTTGCCTGTTTCCATTAGTTAACTATGTCCTTACTGTGAAAAGTTTTTCTCAGGCACAAACATGTAGTTAGAGCTGAATGACAGCAGTACAACACAATAGAAAAACAGAATTTTAGTCTCTTCTCTAGCATGAGGTTCCCAAAGAAAGGTGTGTGATTTTAAGAACATTACAGTTTTGTTTTCTCAGTGTATGTGCGTATGTATGTATATGTATGTGTGTGTGTTCATGCACAAGAAAAAAATTATTTCCATGAGTTCTTCATCTCTTTGCTGTACTATGCTACCAGGTTAGTTTTCTGCCACCTCATTTTATGGATAAGAATGCCAAAGTCTAGCAAACAGATGAATGGGTGGTGGCCAAGTGAACTTTCAACTTTAAATCTTTATCACAGGATCACTTAAAGGCACCAAAAACTAGTCAGATTTTTTGCATAGTAAGAAATGATGGAGCAGTTTTGATAGCTACCTCTAAAATGTGAATCACAGTAGAGGCAATAAAAATAAAAACCTTCCAGTTAAGCTTAATCATTGGGAAGCTCACTATAGAGAATTTAATTAAAAATTTGTGGAAATGAATAGACATAATCTGGTCAGATTCACTGAGTTAGATGGAATGCATTGAGCAATGAAAAATGACTGTACATGTATACCTCACATGAATATTAAAATTGACATTGCATTTAAATACCAAAAGGCCAACATTGTAATGATGATGAATCGTTCTATGTGTGCAATGCCATTATACTTTCATCTCTCATTATTCATAAATCAAAATATTAGGTTACTGAAAAATAGATCAATATAATGAACTATTGTTAATCAATTATTTCATAATATGAAGTAAAATGTATATCAGCATATCAATATGACTATTTTATATACAGATCCTGTGTTTCCAATACCCATGAGAGTGGTAAAGTAGTTCTAGTTTCATGCTTGTGTATCACTAAACAAACTGTTTATAACTTTATAACTTTCTGCTCAGTTTAGGTAAAATTAGGAAAAAATGGAAAATAGAAAAAATAATTTAGATGCTTGTTCAATATTTTAGGGGGAAACTGTGTGAACTAAACAGCAAGTATAACTCCTATCCCAGTCTCTGAATTTACCCTTCTTATGATCAATAATCAGACCAATCAGACAGTATTTTAGAAACTTGTTGAAATAATCTATACCAAGAAATGCAGATAATTTATAGTGAATTTTTTTCTTCTGGTACTTAAGTTGCCGATGTTTATTTGGTAGCCTTCTCCATTTAGATTATATTTTCTGGCCAATTAACCATGTATATCTAGCTAGTCCTTATTTAGTGATAAGTTAACAGGAAAAATGTAAGGTTTTCTGTTTCTTTTAAATCCAGGAGTTGCATTATTCACAAGGTCAATATTTCCTAAAAAATTATTCTTCAAATTAGTCTTGTGCCATCAGATTAACCCAAAAGGCTCAACTACTTGGCCACATACAATGTCTCAATAACTAAAGAAAATACAATGTATAATTGAACATGATTTCTATTCTATTTTTGATTTCTATTTTCTATTCCTTTAAGTTAACTGTTGATAATAGCAGCTGAACTGGAAAGAATTTTTCCCCAAGGGGACATGAAATTTGAGCAAAGAGTTTCTAGAAAGTGTTTGATTTCCACATCCCAGGAAACTATAATTTTCCATTCTGTACCTGTGTATTGAACACTACTCCATGTGCAGGTAACATTTTACCTCATGGGATATATCAGACTCTAGAGAAAGTTACCCTATATAGTAATGAAGTTAACATACATAATAAGTAAATCAATTATAGGGTAGAAATTACTGAGTACTATGCTTGGTTTTGAAAAAAAAAGTTAAAGAGTGGAAGCATGCTGAGTGAGGGTATAGTAGCTTGTAGTGTTAAATAATGTTGTCAAAGTTGGCCTCTGGAGTAGGGGATTTGATGAAAATACTGCATATATTCAAAGTTAGCTATCAGCACACTATTACTTCAACAAACCACTCTTAATTTCCCATGTGAAAACGGATATTGCTATCCAAGTCGGAGTTATTCCAAGAAATGCAAATGATTTTAACTTTGTTACTGAGAGCTTACCTCTAGCAAAAAGATTTAACAACTCTTTGTTTATTGAAGACTTCATATGGAACTTATATATATATATATGTATATATATACACATACATATATGTATGTAAGCATATATAATATATTTATATCTATATATGTACATTATGTGTATATGTTAATGTATAATTATATATTAGCATGTATACTTATATAGTTAATATATTTAATAGTTTTTCCCAGCATGTTTTTAAAGACTGTTATATATATATATATATATATGTATATATATATATATACATATATATATATATATATAACTTTTACAAATATCCCCCTTTAACAAATTAAGAAATCAGTAAATGGTAATTAGGACATTAAAAATTAAGCTATAAGAAGGGCAGGCTGTAGTATTAATCTCTGAACATATGTATTTTAGTTGCAGAATATGAGATCTTCACTACAGATTAATTTTGACAGTTTTTCATTTTTTATAATATTTTTTGTTGTACTGACACTGGAGCTTGAATTTAGGGTCTGGATGCTATTTCTTAGATGATGATGATGATGATGATGATGATGGTGATGATGATGATGATGATGATGATGATGATGATTTTGTGCCAGTCTTGAGGCTTGAATTCAGGGCCTGGGCACTGTTCCTGAGTTTTTTTGCTCAAGGCTCGCACCCTACTACTTGAGTCACAGCTAGCTCCACATCTGGATTTCTTCTTTTTTTTTTTCCAGTGATTAATTGGAGATAAGTGTCTCTTTCATGCCAGGTCTGATATTCAAACTCTGATCCTCAGATCTCAGCTTCTTGAGTAGTTAGTATTATAGGCCTGAGCCATCAGTGTCCTGCCTTTGTTAGCTATTTTTTTTTTTTAAATCAAGGATGGCAGTCTATTACTTGTGTCAGAGCTCATTTCTTGGCTTTTTCTTTGTTAATTGGAGATAAAAGTTATATGGACTTTCCTGCTTGGGCTGGCTTTGAGCAGTGATCCTGATATCTCAACCCCCTGATTAGTTCTGGTTGCAGGCATGAGCCATTGAAGCCTGACCTTTGGACTTTTTTTTTTTTTGTCAGTTGTGGGGCTTGAACTCTGGGCTTGGGTGCTGTCCCTCAGCTCTTTAGCTCGAGGCCAGCGCTCTGCTGCTTGAGCTACAACACCGCGTCCAGCTTTCTAGTGGTTTATTGGCGATAAGAGTCTCACAGACTTTCCTACCCGGGCTGGCTTTGAACCATGAGCCTCAGATTTCAGCCTGTTGAGTAGCTAGGATTACAGACATGAGCCACAGGTGCCTGGCCCTTTTGATTCTTATAAGTAGTTTTTACACAACACTAACTCAATATGACTTGATAGTGTTGACATATACAATACTAACTCAACATGAATGTAAGACAATCTGCTAGGATACAGTACAAACTTGTATTAGAGTGTTGATTAATGTTCCTCTAAGGTTAAGAAAAATACTTATTAAAACACTTTTTTGTAGAGACGGAAGATAATATCCCATTCATTTACACTTCACATAACCTCCACTGGAGCCACATTCACAGCCTTTTAGGGAGTTGGCAGGGTGGGTGTGTGTCTACCAGCAGAGGTGACTGTTCATCGCACATAATACAGTTTATTAAGCAACCTAAAGATATCTGTAGGGTTTATGATCTACTTTGAGTAATTCAGACTTCACAGAAGTTTGAATATCCTTTCTGCCAAGAGGCTAGTGCAGCATAGGACTAAATAACTGGAGCACAAATGAATGTGTCTATACTGAAAAGGATTAAAGGAAGGGGCAGAGCTGAGCACTTTCCGCTCCCTTCGGACGCACTTTGTGAGTGAGGTCACATTGCAGAATTCACACCCAAGCTCTCTAATGAGAGTCACCCCCTCCACCACATCGCTTGCAGCTAAGACAGGAGTTTTGTGAGCATCGAAAAGGTGTTATGCTGTTAATAAATTACTTAAAGTCTGGTACATTGGCTCACATTCCTTTTTACACATTATGTGAAAGACATAAATAATTATTAAAGTACAAATACATGAATATAAAAATAACTATAGGAAATGTACTTATTACCTTGCTCACGTAACTGTAACCCCTCTGTACAGTATGTTTACAATAAAAACATTTTTAAAAAGACATGCACAAAATATTTGCTGATAAATACACAAATAAACCACATATCTAGTTAATCAAAGCAATTAACATTACAAATGAATGTATTTCTATTAAATTTGCATTAATTTGCTTTGCCATTAACTTAAAAATTATTAGGTGTTCAGTATGTGCGCTTGTAAATATAGCGTTGCTAAATGTCATAATGAATCTTATTTTCCACTGAACACCAATGGCTCTCACCTGAAATCTTGGTTAATCAGAAGGTTGAGACCAGAGGATCAAACTTTGACGCTAGCCCATGAGTGTCTATGACACTCTTATCTGTAATTAATCACCAATAAGCCAAGAAATGGAGCTGTGGCTTTGGTGGTAGAGCACTAGCCTTGAGCAAAAAAACTCAGGGACAGTGTTCAGGCCCTGAGTTCAAGCCCTAAGACCAGCACACACACACACACACACACACACACACACACACACACGCACTATTTTCAACTTACATGTTTTTTTTCTGTTCTATAAATTTAGTATGTGTTTATGTTTTTGTATAAAACATACTCATTATTTTAACCCATTTGAAGTATTATATATTAACTCCACATCAATATGGTTATTCTAGTTCCTTCCTTCTAGTTCCTTCCTTTGACTGCAATATTTTTTGTCAATAGGCTTCCTCCTTAATTGGCTCAAATTTTCTTTATTTCCTCTTTCTCTGGGCATTTCACTAGGATGATGTTGTGTTTTCCTTGTAGTCAAGGAAATCCTACTTATCTACCCACTTTACTACCACCATCACAGATATTATATCTGTTAAGACCTCATGATATTCCTTGGGTTATTGTCTGTATATATGACATCTGTGATCTGTCTTTCCTCATTTGCTGGTTATTCTAATTTGAAGATTATTTATAGATTCCCCCCTCTTTCTCTGTTTCTCTCCCTCCCTGTCTCTGTGTGTGTGTGTGTGTGTGTGTGTGTGTGCACCAGTACTAGGGCTTAAACTGAAGACCTCAGCACTGTCCCCTTGAACCTTTTTGCTCAAGGCTAGACAATTACCACTTGAGCTACATCTCCAGTTCTGTCTTTTTGCTGCTTAATTAAATATATGAATCACACCAACTTTTCTGACCTGGCTGGCTTCTCAGATCTTCGCCTCTAGAATAATAAAGATTAAAGGAATAAGCCACCAGCACTTGGTTAGTTGTAAATATTTTAATTATAAATAGTCAAAGTTCTTCTCAAAACAAACAACAGAATGCAAAAAGTCCCTTATCACCCATCCTTAACTTGCTCCTTTTGTCTTGTTCATATTCTATATTAGGCTTATTGTCTGGCACCAAGTAATAATGAAAAAGTTCTTGTGAACTTTGTGATGCATATTGCTGACAAAATACTTACATTTGTTTTCTTCTTATACTGACTTATGTCCATGTTTTCCTTTACTTGATTACCCTTGAGAATAGAAACCTTAACACTTTTTTTTTTAATTTGTGGCAGCTTTCAACATATTTGCATGTCTAACAGTCCTCAACATTAATATTTGGTAGATAAAGACACTCTTAAATATGGTACTTCTATTGTTCTTTTAAATATTTCAGTAATTTAGAGACATTAAAAACTTCTACCTGTCATTGATTATTATAACTGAGAAAACATCAATTAATATAGTTATTGCATGTGCCAAATCCACATAGAAAAATGTACATGATGCAGAGAATGTGAGAGCATATCACTTTATAAGAAACATGAATGTGAATATACTTTTGTTTTTACTTTTTAAAATTTTTATTCTTATTGTAAAGATGATGTACAGAAGGGTTACAGTTATATAAGTTAGGTAATAATGTCCTTTTTGAACAGTGAATATATTTTTTAAACTAAACCATTCAAATTGTGGTGTGCCATTGAGTATAATCTAATTCACTTCAAAATGAGAGAAAATGAGAAGAAAAATAGAACATGTAAAAGCTATTATGGTAAATTATTTACTCTTCTATATTCTCTCTACCATTCCAGATTTGACGTTGTGTTTTTGCACCAAGTCAAAGATTAGTTTTCTATCATAGATATAGGTTACAAATCATAAGTAAATTTACTTTGGATAGTATGCAAGTGTATGAAAATTTATTAACTGAAATATGGTAGATTCCAGGGAGATATCAAATACTGTAAATCCTTATAAAGCCTAAATTAAAGTTTAGTAAAATAAAACACCAGAAAGCAGGTACTTGGAAGGCATGGGGTGGGATCAAGGAGAAAGCAGTCGATGAATAAAAAGGAAAAGAGAGAAAAATACAGACAAGAATCTAATTCTGTGTATCCTACAGAATTAAGAAGAATGAAGGGAAGAGTAACTAGAGGAGGGATGGGTGAAAATGTTGGAAGGGGTGACATTGATCAATATATATTGTGCTCATAAACTGTTTTGTTAAATTGCAATTTAAAGATACTAATAACAAAGAATTAATAATTTAGAAGATCTATTTAAAGTTCATTTACTTAGTGAAACTTCTTCTGATCAATATTATACTAATTTTCTTACTTTTCTTGTTAATTTGGATTCTTTATACTACAGCCTTCCATGATCTCTTCTTTGCTATGCTATCTTCTATTCATTTTATTACTGTCTTTATGTACTTGTACGAAGTGGTTTCAATTCAACATGTCAGTTTACGACCCCAATGCTTCTTGCTCAGTGTCGTTCCTTTCATCATTCCACTTTAGATAGCTTTATGTTGTTTTGCCTATTTGAAAGAAAATTTACTTCTTTCAAATGTTGAGATGGTTACATTCATGTATTTTGGAAAACAGTTTTTCCAATTCTTACAAAGCTATACCTAGTCTTATCAGACAATTGATAATGAACCTTTTGCTATTTACCCAAATAAGTAGAAAATTTAAGTATGGTTGGATACTTGCACATAAATGTTTATGGAAGCTTTATTCAAAATTACTAAAACTTGCATATAACCAAGTTGTCTTTCAATAGGTCAATAGATACAAAGCAAACTCTAGTCCATCCATACTAAGAAATGCTAATCCGTAGAAAAAAGAAATGAGCCATTAAGCCACAAAAAGAAGAAATGGAAACTTTAATGGACATTGCTAAATAAGAGAAGCTAATCTTAAAAGGATATATACACTATATTTGCAACTACCTGACATTCTTAAAAGAGCAAACCTATGAAGACAGAGGAAAAGTCAGTATTTGCTGGGGGCAGTGGAAAGCTAATTGGAGAACAGAGCAATTTTTAGGGCAGATAAATTAATCTACATTCTAGATATATTCTCATATCTTCTTTCTATAAGATATGCATGAAACCATAATACATACCTGATATTCTATATATGTACAGGTCCTAAAAATGCATAACACAGTGAGTGAATACCAATGTATGCAATAGACTTTAGTAACAATGTATCAGTAGTCTTCCAGAATTGCAACCATTACACCAGGATGGTAGGAAAGTCAGATGGAAGTTGGAACTCTGTGCTTTCTGCTAGATTTTTCTGTAATCATAAATCTGCTCTTCTAAAACAAAAACAAAAACAAACCCGTAGTCAAGAGCAGTCTGAGGAGGCAGAGTAACTAAATGCAACATGATATCCTAATGGAATCCTTGGTAAGAAAAATGTATTAGGGAAAAATCTATGAATAAGATAAAGAATGGAGTTACTTTAAGGTATCAGTATTTGTTTATTAATTGTGACAGATATATTGTGGTAACTCATAATGCAATTAAGTAGTGAGTATGTTGGAACCCTGTTTATTGTTTTTATCATTTGCTTAAATAAAGTTCATTGTTAACCATTTAGATAGTAAGCTGTGGTGATCCTTACAGATAAAAATATACTAGGCTAGTATTATATATTAGGCCTAGGTTTGAGTCTCAGCACAAAATTAAATTTTTAATTAGAAAGTAGTCTACAGGATTCAAATAATTCATATATAAAATAGCTTTGCCATCAGAGCAAAATGAAAATATTTTTCAGTCCACACACTTTATTTATTCAGTGAAATATTCAACTTGCTATTATGCTTAAATTTCTTGATTCCATTCTTATTCAACTTGAGCTACATCACCAGTTGTTTATTCTTTCCATTAAGATAGATAGAGGTATATAAATTAATGAAACTTCCCTTTTTTCCTATGACCACAGTATTGTGAACACAAATATTAACCAATATTTCTAGGAGTCTCACCATTTAGCAGATCATTTCATGAGCCTATATTTATTTTCACTGGATTTACATATCTATTTTTCTATATGAAATGCAGTTTCCCCAACATATCAATTCGACGCTGCCTCATTTTCAATGATAAAATATTTCAAGTCCCTTATTTTCTTGGATCAATTAAAAGAGCACCCGGTCTCTCCATTCCATATCTCATTCGTCATGCAGAAGAAGAATCTTTCTGTTGCAGTTGTATTGATCCATGTGGCCCTTTTTGTTTAGGAGAAAAGCCACTTTAATTACTTTGGCTAGCTTTCATTTTTTACATCTTAGGCACATTAGCTATCGTGCTGCAGTGTTTTCATTTGTCTCCAGTTTACATGCACTTTGGTCTCTAGAAATTGATTGGCTGTCTATATTCTTGAACAAAACATAGTCTGCTCCAGTCTACACTAACTTTTCTTAGTGTAGTAATCTGAAAGTGCTATCGCTCAGCTTCTCCTAGGGTTTGATAACCTCTTCTCTTTCCTTTACCAGAGGTGTTTTGACCTTTAATTAAAAGGAAAATTTGTTGTCTTCCTTTCAGAAGACAGCAAATAATGAACTCATTAAAACAAGGTTAGTGTTCAGGCCTTAGAGCAATAAGAGTTGAAGTCTCATTAGCAGCTAACAATGCAGAACACAGCACATAAATAAACCTAATATTGCACAGCAAAATGCTTTGGTGCATTAAATTTGAGCAGAATCAAATGTTTACCGTCAGTGATGTCTAGGGCATGAAGTTTTAATGCACTTAATAAAGGAGAGCAAATTGCTTCCTATTAGCCATGAAATGTTGCTACAGAAACTGCTCCAAAAAGTGTATTATGTAAATGTGGGATATGTGATTAATTAACAAGGATATTGTAAAAATGCATTATGTATGTATGTATACACACAGATATATATATATATATATATAAATGCCTTGCTCAGTAGATACAGCAATTAGAAAGACTAAAGATGACCCCAAATCTCTAAAGACAACTCTAGAGATTAATGTAAAATAATAGGGAATGCAAAATTCCTCAAGAGACTGTATTATACTTGTTGCTTCTGATGAGAGATATTTGCCCTGTCAAACTAAGGAAACCATTTAATGTGTTTTGAGTACTTGATGAAATTTCTGTGAGGAAGCTACTATGTTTGCTGTACAGAAGTATGGTGAGTCTTTCCACAAATTTCTACAAATTTCCACAAATTCTAATACTCTCAAGATTTTCAGAATGTAAACTAGTAAAAACTATAATTAGGAGAGATTTTTTAGTTTCAATAGTTATATATTAGAAATAATATTAGAAATTCCTTTTTAATGTCTACTGTCTCCATCAAAAAATTTTAAATAAAATTGTTTCATTCTCCATGTTTCAGATTCTTTAAAATTAGCCATTTGATTCCGTATTTCCCTCTACAATTACCTTGCAGTGAATGTACTTCTTAATGGAAGAGTCATTGGGCAACAGTTGTTTATATTTTTTAATCTAGTACTTTATTTCATCAGCTATTCTCCAAAATAGTTTCTTCACATTTCTTGAGCTCTCCTTGAAACAAAAAGAAAAAGTATGGTTTGGGATAAACAATACATTTAATAGATTAAGAAGAAGTGTTTTATGTAGATGAAGCCAACTCACCAAATGATATCCTGAGAATTCTAAGGAGATATTCATCCAAGGGGAGAGGCAGCTGTCAATTGCTTTCCAAAAAACATTCCCAGCTGTGACCAGAGTGGTGCCATGGAAGCCTGCTGGGCCGATAACCCAGAGGTTGATGGATCAAAACCAAAAAACATTCCCATGACACCAAACAATATCCCCAAGCAAACCTAGGAGACATCATATACATCACATTTCATTCTTTCCTATCCTGGTCTTCACTCAATATATAGTCTGACATTTTGAGTCTGAGAATATTTATCTTAAATTATACTCCAGATTGAATTAGTTTCCTTTATGATACAAGATTCAGTAATTTAATTATGCTCATTGTAGGAGAATGATAAAAGGGCTCACATTGATCAAGATGCCTTGTACCTATAAACTGACATTTGGAATTGAAATCATTTTTACTAAAAAATTTTAAAAAATGTATATTACCCTGTCTTAGATTTGTCTTTCTCTACCTGTTCACTTCATCATATATTGGCTAAATGATATGATGGTTGAAAGCATTGAAAGTTCAGTAATAGCTTCCCTTTCCATACCACTTATTTCCTTATAGTAATAATTTGCTGGTTTATTAACTCCCTTATCCACTGAAAGGTAAAGTTCCAATCAAAAGACTTTCTGTTCCAAACTGAACCTATAGTTGGGCGCAACTTGCTCATATTTATAAGAGTTGCTCAGGAGGTTGAGATTTGAGGATCATCGTTTTAGCCAGCCTGGGCAGACAAATCCAGGAAACTCTTCTCTACAATGCACTTGCAAGAAACTGGAAGGAGAGGGACAGCTCAAGTGATAGAGTGCCAGCTGGGAGCAAACAGTCAAGTGAGGGTCAGAGACGCTGAGTTCAAACCCCAGTAAACAACAATCTTCATGAACTAGAAACAACAGGCCTTACTAGCTACTTAAATATTCCTTGGATATATATGGTAACAAAGTTTACTGCTTTGAATTTCTTTCTTAAATGTAAATCACAGCAGAATAATTTTATTTTTTAAAACAGATAAAATGTGAGATAGGAAAAATGGGAGTCACAGAATTCCAAAGACACAATTCACAGAAAATATTTTGTGTGTTATCTGGTTTGTGGGAGAAATGAGGGCAGTGGTAGGAAATATTAGCACTAGTGTAACTTTATATTTGTCTCTCTCTCCTGGTTATTGCTCTAGTTTCCCCTTCATCTGTGGGCAAATTAGAGTTGGTAGACTAGGAGGTGTTGAACAGATGATTCCAAGACTCTTTTCTTATAAATGTGACCTGCAATTAGGCTTTAAATAGGGTTGAGCCTGAGGGAGTGACAGCAAATTCTCACAGGATCACTTTTATTTTTGAAACTCTTTTAAGTTTGTGTCAGATGGAGAGAATTTATAGAAGGTGACTTGTCTACCAAGCACAGAAAAAAATTAATCTATACTGTAGAATTTTGTTATGGTTTCTGTAATTAATCTTGGTTCTGTTCACATTTTTTCTTATTTATAATCAAACTTCATGGATGTTATCTGTATCATAATGGTGATATAGTGAGAAAATTTTACTATATTTGAGTTTAAAAATAAATCAGCCTTAATACCTCAATATACTTAAATCGACTCAAGATTTTATATTTATTCTTTGAAATGATTCTTTGGATGTGCATTCAGCAACATTTACATCTAAATGGGCACTAGATACCATACAAAATATTTCCAGAGGTTATCAAATTGATTGTAAAAATTTGAACTAATCCAAACTATGATAAAATAGTCATACAAATATTCTTATGAGAATGAAACAAACATTTTAACATGTAGGATACATGTTACTAACTAGGCTCAGATAAACATAGATGTAAACAGGCACAAATACACCTATGCAGGTATAGTCATATACATACATATATATAGCTGTATAACTACAGATACAAGTTTTTACAGCAAAGAACACATCCAACAGATCTCTGAAACTATGTGAAGTTAGAAATAATCCAATAAATGCACGCTGAAGTATTATTACTGAATCAATAAACCTTTAGTATTAAGTATTATTTGTCTAACGTGCTCATTTGCAAATTAGCTTTATGCAAGCCACTAAGCAAGTTTATATTTTGTTAAATATGAAATTTATGCTGTTATAATGAAACATTAAGAAATCCTCTAAAGATAGTTGAACTTTTAATTCTCTTATCAGTGGTCACTTTTTGGTTTGCTTTCTAAATCCACAGAGAGAATTGCTAGACATGCTTGACATTTTTAACTTCTTATCCCAATTGTATGTCAATATTTTAATAATGTGAACTTTAAGAAGTATTCATTCTACTGCATTAGACCATGATGATAAATAATGAATTTCCTAATAGATTTTTTCCTGTTTACTAATCTATTAACTCAAATATTAATTTTATTTTTTTCAAATATTAACTTTAAAATAGTGTTTATTTTCAGAAAATGAATCCAATCACCAGGTATACAGAATGTATATTTATCAGCATGTCACTTATCCTACATGTATTAGGAAGTATATAAATAACCAACAAATCCAACAATTTGTTCATATCATCTGCTTTGTAGTGAGCAATTGCACCATTACTCCATATATCTGCCTTACCAATGTTAGTTGTGTCTTCTGTGCTATGAAGAATAATACAGACAGCTATTTTAGATAAAATTTTTGAAGTTAAAACCATGAATGCCTACTATCCACAGAATTACCCTGTAGTTCTGGGACTACTTTAGTAAAGTTACTATAATTTAGCCTACATGCCAAGACTCTCTGCAGCCTGACTCTGCAGCTCAAAACTCTAAAACTCTATTACCAAGTTCAGAAATGTCCAAAGCAATTTGCCCAAGAGTAGAAAGCTGTATGAAAACAATAATAAAAAGTGTATATTCTGATCTAAAGAACTGTTTTGTTGCTATTGCAGTTAATGCATAATGAATAAAGACACAATTAGCTAATGAGCGCATTAAAGATATTCCTAATTAGTGTTGAGAGGAAGTATTTCTAGAGATAAAAGGGAAGAGAAAATAATTAGCATAGTTTTTGACTATCACTATTTTGGCAGGAATGATTGTGAGTGTACTATGCTTACATCCTGTGAGATAAGAAAGGAAAATGTCATGTAGGAGACAAGGCAAAAAGAGTAATCCCAAGCATGAATAAATATTCGACTTTTTAGAAGAGGTAACTGATTAGGAATTTCTATTCTTTTGAGGTACCAAGGCTTGAATGAAGAGCCTTGTGTTCGCATTCGGCTTGCTTTACTCCAGTTCTACAGCTCCCGAGTAGTTAGGATTACAAACAGGAATCATGGATGTCCATTCAAAGCCTCCATCCCTAATGGCCTAAAACGAAATCAAGACTTGAACTTAGAGGCATATTTTATTTCTTGCTTAACATTTAATTTTGTTACTGAAAACTATTTAATAATTACATTACATATTTTTTCCACAAGAGAACCATATTCCAAAAAGTGTAATGAAGTTACCCAAACTCTAATAGTTGTTTCTAAGTATATTTCCAGAATATTATGAAATTGATCTTGATCTGAAGCTCTTTAGAGATAGCAAATACTAAAATGTTTTAAAAATAAACACATATTTGTATAGATTGGATATACAGAATTAATGTGATAGCATGACTGGATGCATATGAAAATCACATTTCATATAAAATAACTAGATAAAATAGCTTACTGCTAGATTTTGTTATTTGTCTAGTAAGTAGCAAAGTATTTCCTTTAGAGAAGAGCATTCTCATTAGAAAACCCCTTATCCCTACGCTCTTACCAATCGTTTACTGTACTTGATTCTTGAGAGTGCCTCCCAAACTTGGGAAAGTAGGAGTGGGTGCTGATAGTTTGGGGGGAAATGCTAAATCAAATACATGATTTTCCTAGTTAAAGACTTCATTGTATAAAATTATATAAATACTGAGCACCCCAAAGGGATGTGCATTTTCATGTTCCCTAAAGATCAACATAGAATTATTTTTTCAAAGAAGTTTCCAATTTCCCAACCCTAGGGATCCATGGAGCAGAGTGTCTGCAGTAAGGAATTGTGTCATTGGTTGTCCCTTTGTGTGGTGAAACTGTTCACCCAATATGGACAGGAGTCCAGTCCTCTATATCTCCAGCCAAGTCCCATGGTGGCAACAGAGTCTAGCCCTAGACTCCCACAGACTGTACACAGACATTTCCATCAGGTTTGCCCTCCTACACAGGAGCTGGAATTATGCAGTGTGACTCAGACTGCATTTTAATATTTTGGCTTGACACAAAGAGAACTTGGCTCCAGTAAAGTACAGGTCCCTGTGAGAATCTGTGGGAACATTGTGAGTTATTTGGCTCCTATTCTCATTCAATGAAGATTTCACATAGGTTATTTTGTGTCCTGGGCACATGTGGATATTTCTTTTCCTGTTTGATGTCTTCTTACTCCCAAAGCCATTCTTTGCTCGTCAAGTTTACAATGTCTCCTTTCATTCTACTACCTGCAGAAACATACTGAAATATAAACTCATTCTACCTTACGAGTATGCTAGCAATCATTTCCTTCCTTGTTTCCTTCCTTCCTTTTTTCCTTCCATTTTTTCTTTTCTTTTCTCTTTTCCATTCTCTTCTTTTTTTTTTCTTTTTGCAACACTGATGATCTAATGCAAAGCCTTACACATTGTAGGAATGCACTCTCCCCTGGGCAACATCCCAAGTTCATGGTTTCGGTGAGACAAAGACTTGCTGAAGCTGGACTAGAACCCACCCTATAGTACAGATTGGTCTCAAACTTGTTCTCCTGCTGCCTCCCATGTGCTGAGCTAGCAGATGTGCACCATTGTGCCTGGCTTGCTCCATTATTTACACAAATATCTTGGTCGGAGGAAAATAAAGTATCCTTTTTAGTCTCATATACGAAGGTTTTAAGGAAATAATATCAACACAAACTCTCAGGTTACAATATGTCTTTTTCTTTCCACTCCCCAAAAATATTCATTGATCATGATGAAGACTTAAGAGTCAAAAACTTATAGTTGGGTGAAATTAAGTAATATAATTGGGAAGCTCTATGTTTAGTCTTTTAAGGAACCTCCATACAGCTTTTCAGAGTGGTTGCACTAGTTTATGTTCCCACAAACAATGTAGTATTGTTCCAATTTGGCCACATCCCTACTAGCATTTGTTATTGATAGTTTTGCTGGTAATGTACATTCTAACTGGAGTGAGGTAGGTTCTCAAAGTTGTTTTGATTTGCATTTTTATAGCCAGAGATATTAAACATTTCTTCATGTGTTTATTGGTCATTCTTTTGTCTTCCTCTGAGAAGTCTGACTTTAAGTCTTTAGCCAATTTATTGAGTGGGTTGTTGAGTTTAGGAGGGTTTATTTTTTGGGGGGAGGGGTTAAGTTTTTGAGCTCTATGTGTATTTTAGATATAAGGACTTTGTCTGATACATAGCTAATAATGATCTTCACCAATTCTATGGGCTTTCTATTTACCTTGCTACCTTTCTATTTAACTTTGCTATGCAGAAGCTCTTCAATTTGATACAATCTCATTTATCCAGTCTTTCTTTGAGTTGTTATGATTCTGGGTTTCTCTACACCTTCCTGTCATATTTTCACAATGTCTGGTCTTACATTGAGGTCTCTGACCCAGTTAACTCTGGTGCAGTGTGATATATAAGTACCTTGCTTCAATTTTCTGCACATAGATAGCCATTTCTTCCAGTACTATGGCCAAAGGAAGAAATGCATAAGAGTGGTGGACAAAAGCAAAATAGCTATGTGCAGACGAACATATAAAATAGTTAAACACAATAGCAAGAAAGAAAAAAAAAACGGGCTGGGAAGGTGGCTCAGTGATAGAGTGCTTGCCTTGCAGCCTGAGGTCCTGGGATCCATTCCTCAGCACCACATAAGAAAAAAGAAAAAAGCCGGAAGTGGCACTGTGGCTCAAGTGGTAGAGCGCTAGCCTTGAGCTGAAGAGCTGAGGGACAGCACCCAGGCCCAGAGTTCAGGCTCCACGACCGGACCCCCTCCCCCACAAAAAAACATTTGAGTCCTTAACTTGGGGTTCATTTTGCTTAACATCAACTTATATGACCATTTCTGCTTGTCTCAGACATATACTAGTTATTCTGTCTAACATATTTATAAGATATTTCTTTGTTGCTTTGTATGTCCCTCCCCCATGGTATAACCCCTGTTTTTACTATATTTGATATTGGTATAATTTGTGGAAGGGAAGGGAAAAATTGTTTAAATAGTGATACAGGTGGACCCATTACAACAATGAGATGTACAAGATGTTATGTTGAAAATGAACTTTACAACTTTGGTGCAGGAGAGGGAGAGGGGAGGGAGATAGGAAGGGATGGGAAGGGGAAACAAAGGAGGAGGCAACAATGCCTGATAAGAAATGCACTCATTACCTTGCCCATGTAATTGTGACCCCTCTGTACAGTATTTTCACAATAAAAAAAAAGAAAGCAGAAAAAAAATAGTATCTCATGAAATGGGCTCCAAGAAAAGGAACCAATAGACATTTTTTAAGATACGATTGTTGCTGTTTTAGCTTTCTTTTCCTTTTGTCTTGAAGTTAGGTTTTTGTTTGTTTGTTTGTTGCATTTGGGAGGGTGGAACAACGTGGAATGAGGGTGAACAAATACAATAGTGGTACTCCCTAGATATTATGTAGAAAATGAACTGGATATCTTGTGGGTGGAGATAGGAAAGAAAAGCGAGGAGAGAGTCATGGAAAGGGAGACATCGTTCAAAAAGAATTGTACTCATTACCCATTGCCTGATTCATGTAACTATCACCCTCTATATATCTACTCTATAATAACTATGAAAAATGTATGAGAAATAAGCTGGGTGCCAGTGGCTTACACATGTAACCCTAGGTACTCAGAAGGCTGAGATCTGAGGATCATGATTCCAAGCCAGCCAGAGCAGAAAAGTCTGGAAGACTCTTATCTCCAATTAATAACAAAAAAAGCTGGAAGTAGCACTGTGGCTCAAGTGGTAGAACACTAGCCTTGAGTGACCAGGAGCTCAGGGACAGTGCCCAGGCCTAGAGTTCAAGTCTCAGGACTGGCAAAAATAGATAGATAGATAGATAGATAGATAGATAGATAGATAGATAGATAGATAGATAGATAGATTTGAAGATCAAGCTTAGAGGAGCTACATTCTAAAGAAAAAAATGTTAGTTGCCTAAATAACAGTGTTTGAAGGATCATAATAAGCTGGCATTTTTTCCCCCAGATTTACTTACTAATTAGGGATTCCACTGAATTAGATGGAATATGGTATATAGGCTGCATTTAGAATGTCTCCCCAAAGCAATCATCACAGTCTTGACTCTAAGACTGATGCTATTGGAAGCTTGTAGAGAAGAAGGAAATTTGACCATGGGGCATATCCTTGAAGTTGACAGGAGGCCTCTTGTCCCTTGCTGGACTTAGACTTTCCGTTCTTTTCTTTCCTTTTTCTTTTTTGCTTTGCACTTTCTGGGAGGTGAATAGGCCTCCTTCACCAGGACTCCTGCCATGCCATGAGTGCCACATCAGGCCCGAAGCAATAGGGCCACAATTAAAGATTTAAAATTGTGACATCATGAGCCAAAAGAAAATCTTCTTCCCTGTCAATGGATTACCACAGGTGCTTGGCCACAGTGACTAATGCATAGTGAAGACATGGAACTCAAACACAAAAAAGCAGGACACAGTCATAGTTTGAGAGGACTGTGTAGATGGAAACTGAGAAATTGGGATTGAGGGAAAAAAAAACACAAACTGTAGGGTATCTTACCATTCTAGCCCCAAGAAAACCAAGGGGGCAATCAGAAAACAGAAGCAGAAACTGACCATGCATGTCAAAAAGGACCCATGTCAGTGCCTATGATTCTGTGAATATCTACATACACAGCAAATACTCTGAGCACACAACCAAAAAAACTGTATACACAAGGAAGAGAGACAAGGATGCATGGAGTGTTTTGCTGAGCTAATCCACTAAAATTCAAAACTTTATAAATGCCCTTTCAGTTTAATGACTTATATAACCTTCTTTGTGTTTTTTGATAATCAAGCAGAAAGTGGAAACTCTTCACTTACATGACATGAGTTAAAATTATTTTACAAGATCAAATCAGTTTTTAATTTTTCCTTTCTGTTTACCAGTATCTTTAACCAGTATCAACAAATACCTCCTAGAGGATCTTTACATTTTCTTACAATTCCTTCTAGCAATTTCATGGATGAATCAATGCAAATTGTAACTCATATTCTATGTGAAAATGAAATGATGTCTTACGAAGACATTAAGGTCTTTCCTGACTTCTAGCCTTATTCTCACTAGTCACTTTTTTCATATATTAATTTTCGTTATTTTATTTTCTATTTTGCAGAGTGCTAGAGAAAGAAAGACCTATGCTTGGGACTGTGCTTCTTTTCTTTTCATTTTTTGTACATTTTTATTGTAAAAATACTGTACAGAGGGGTTACAGTTACATGAGCAAGGTAACGAGTACATTTCCTATGGAGTATTGTTGCCTCCACCTTTATTTTTCCCCTACCATCCCTTCCCTCCCAACTCCACAACTACTGCCCCCCCACCAAAGTTTTAAAGTTCGTTTTCAACATAGAGTCTTGTACATCTCATTGTTACAATGGTTGACCTGAATCCCTATTTAAGCATTTTTTTCCTTCCCCTCCCCGAATTAGAGAAGTATATATACAAGATGTAGGGTGCCGATATCAAATACAGTGAAAACAGGGGTTATACCATGGAGAAGGAACATACAAAGAAACCAAAAAATCACAATAGCAAGAAAGAAAAAATATATTTGTGTTCCTATCTTGGGGTTCATTTCGCTTAACATCATCTTATATGGTCATATGTACATAGTTTTTGACCTTTTCTACTGTGAACCAACCCAGATGCCCCTCAATAGATGAGTGGATCAAGAAAATGTGAGATATATATATATATAGATAGATAGATATAGGTATATGGTGGAATTCTATGCCTCCATCGGAAAGAATGACATCGCCCTGTTTGTTAGGAAATGGAAAGACTTGGAAAAAATTATATTAAGTGAATTGGTCCCTTTGTCTAAAGCAGACTCCCAGGTCCCCCATTTTGAGAATGGCCAGTCTATTACTCTTCACATCTCAAATAAATGTCCACTTTTTCCAGAAAACTCTATTAACCTCATCTTCTGTGCTGTTAAAATGTAGGTAGTCTGTATTAGTCTCAACAATAACATAGAGTAAAATCACTTTTACAATAGTAACAAAAATCTCCAGTGAGCCAATAAAAGGAAGGAAGGGAGGGAGGGAGGAAAGGAAGGGAAAGAGGAAGGGAAGGAAAGGGAAGGGAAGGGAAGGGAAGGAAAGGGGAGAGAAGGGGAGGGGCGGGGAGGGGAGGGGAGGGGAGGGGAGGGAAGGGATAATGGCATACTGAGGAAGAAGAGCCCAACAACAGTGAAATCCATATGCATAGTTTTCCATAGTTTTAGATGAGAGAAGAAAGACAGGACATGAACACTTAAATGATAGTTCAAAGACAGAAGGATAGATGGTTCTAAAACATTAACATTTGTTTTGACTCACAAGACTACAGATTTAGGACAATTTTAGCAAAAGCCACCCAGCCAATTAAAACCGCTTCCCACAAAGTAACCCTATATTTTTGGGTCCATATTATTATCAGAGATATTCATTAATTCCTCCATTAATTAATTTATCTGTTCTACTATTAGAATGGAACTATTTCGTGTGAAATTATGGAGATCTACTACCAATGGATATAGTAAACTTTGGTTGCTATATAAATCTATACAATCATTCCCTCTGATTAGCAATAACAGGTTATCAATCAAGAATATGAACCTTACTTTTAAAGGGGAAAACAACATTGAACAAAATGAGAAGCAAGAACTTTCAAAAGTAAACTTCAGAAACCTAATATTTCATCTTAGGTCAGCCCTATTCATCTTCATTTATCCATTGACAAATAGTCTCTGCACAGGAGTTCATGGAATCCTGACTCCATTTCATCCTGTATGACCACAAAGACTTGCTGCCGTAGGACCTGGGTTATTAAGGTTAGACGGGTTACTAAGGTTAGAAGGAGTATTGAGGGAAACACACTCAATGTTAGCCTTCGCTTCATGTTATGTAGGTTGACCCTTTCATCTGTCCATGTAGCACTTTTTCCACTTGGAAGATAAGACTATAGCAAGCATTCTATTTGGATTCACATAGCAGGATCTTGTCAGGATAATAAGCCATTGAATAAGTTAGTATAATAAAGTGCATAAAACCACAGAAGAACACATGTTCAAGTTACGGCATTTGATTTTAAAAATTTGAAAGTCTAAGGCTACTTCAATGATTGCATCTATGCCTTCTTGATTAAATACCCTTAGGAAAAAGCTTAACTGTTTTAGCAACATAAATATAGGTATCAGAACTGATGTATATATACATATATACTCACACATATTGTAAACAATATATGTCTTGAAAATAGTATAGTGCACTAACTCAACAATTCCACAGATTCCTTGATTTTAATAACCTTCTTTGAAGCTATTAGAATTATTGTCAGAAAACAGACTCCTTAAGTTCTTTCCATCCAATACTTATCATTTAGCATCTCAGGCAGGTAACTGGTTATTTTACAATCATTCTGGAACTTCTTTTCATGTGGGTAACTTGAGAACAATTGCTTGAACTATTTAGAACCATTTGTAACATATAATGAAATTTAAAGTCCTGATTCCAATGATAAATATTCTAAATCAAGTATTCCTCCAGAACTCTAATATTAGTATTACACTTGGGAAAATTTTCTGAACAATTGTTTGACCACCATTTTTCTTTTTAAACAGAACATACACCAAAATATGGCCAAGTAAACTTACTTTATTAAAATAATGAACCACTGCTTCATCTTACACAAATTACCTTCATCCCACCTAATATCTACTCAAGTTAATGAGTTTCTCATAAGCAATAAAATGGCAAAATTCAAAGCCATGTTATTGCCTTTGTATGGTATGCAAACCATTAAAGGTAGTATATGTGATTTATTGTCCAGTCTAAGAATATTTTATTTTGTATATATTTTCAAAAGTTAATTAAATTTTCACACAAATATTCAGTTGTAAAAGTCTATTTTCAACTACATGCTGCTTAGATTTATTGTTTGAATTTTGTCACAAAGCATAATTTTTAGTTTGTTAATAAGTTTTTAAAATAAAAAATTTTAGAAGATTCTGACATAAAGCTTAGGTTTATATTTCTCTTTCCCTGATTCCCTGATCTTATTGTGAAATTTTAGAGTTTTCTTGTATTTCAATGTCTTTCCACTTCATTCTTTAATTTTTACAATCTTATACTTTCATTTAAAATTATATTCTGATTTTTACTTTTGAAAATTAGGTACATATCTTCACTATTATTAATCATTGAAAAGCACAGAAATTTCCTCACATATATTTAATTATGCTAAAATAGGAAACTTTAGAACACCTTTTCAGCCATTTGCTTTTTCTAATAGAATTTGTGGTTTGCCCTCCAATCACAATTAAAGGAGAGAACAGTGACTAACCAGTTTTACTTGTTTCAAGAATACAATGGTTGCCTGGTGCAAGTGGCTCATTCGTAATCCTAGCTATTCCAGAGGCTGAGATCAGAAGATCACAGTTCAAAGCCAGACTTGCCAGGAATGTCCATGAAACTCTCACCTCGAATTAACCAGCAAAAAAGACAGAAATGGAGTTGTTGGTCAAGTGGTAGATTGCTATTCTTGAGCCAAAAATCAAAAAGCTAATGGACAACTACCAGGGTCATGAGTTCAAGTCCCAGGACTGACATGAGCATGTGCATGCACACACACACACACACACACACACACACACACACACACACACACACACGGTCTGTCGTATTTTGCATTGTAATACCAGGAAAAGAAAAATACATCTTTCCTTACATCTGTGAGCTTATCTGAGTAGGAAATCAATCATTAGGATAGTGTCATAGTATCTGTATTGTTTCTGCTATCATTTTGATATTGTTTATGGACCATGTTCATTGTTTTACCATTGGAATAAAGGTTGTTAAAGAGTGCAAATGAGATGAATTCTGTTTATTACTACAGGTTATTATGTGCTATTAGCATACCTGGAATACCTTTTGTGTATACATTTAGTAAGGGGTAATCAGCCTGAGACCAGAGAGAGAATTAAGATGCAGAAATAAGAAACTTATTCAAACCTTAAGAAAGTAATTCAGAAATGTTTAGGTGATGAGAAAGGGAAAAAAATCATTGGGGCATCAGAAAAGACCTCATATTAAATGTTGATTGGTGGCATTTTGGCAGAATTTAAATAATTGGTGGGGTTTAGGGACTGGGTTAGGGATGAGGGAAGGTTTTCTAGACCAAGGGAATGGAATGAGAACAGCTGTAGAGACGGAGGGAGGTGAGGTACAGGAAAGAGCAATGGATGTAGCTTGATTAGATCAATGGAGAGGCTAAGGATATTTATTTAGTGGGAGTGAATGATGTACTCAGGGCTTCAAAAGAGTAGTTTAGACTGTTGCAAAGTATCAGACAAGCAGTTAAATCTTTGCATAACATCTGCATTCTAATCCTCACACTAACTGTAGATATAATCTTCAACATCATCCTATTTTGTAACAAGAAGACTAAAGAAATGGAATGAATGAGGAATTGTGAGTCGTTAAATGAATAGCCTCCCTGAGCCAATCAGGAGCCACTTTGTACCTTTGGAAGGTTAATACAGTAGTAGAATGTGGGGTAAAATAGAGAAAGCTTGACACAAGGAGAGAACATTGCTGGAGGCTGTTGTATCTTAAAAGTCCAAGGAAACAATGTAAGGAGGGTTTATCTAAGATGGTAACAAATTGATCAGGACTGACTTTTTTTTTTAATGCTTATTAGACTGCCTCTAGGAATGTACAAAATGTACCAACCAGTCCCCATATTCTGTTTGTTGTTGTTGTTGTTGTTGTTTTAGTTTGTGTATTTTTGTTTGTGTATGTGTGTGTCTGTGTGTATGCCAGTCCTGGGCTTGAAATCAGGGCCTGGACACTGTCCCTGAACTTCTTTGACTCAGACTAGTGCTCTACCACTTCAGCCAGAGCACCCATCTGGCCTTTTCTGAGTATTTCTAATCGGGGATAAGAGTCTCATGGACTTTCCTGCCCTGGCTGGCTTCCAACCCGCCATTCTCAGATCTCAGCCTCCTGAGTAGGTAGGATTACAGGCGTGAGTCACCTGCGCCCAGCTTTCCCAATCCCTTTGTCTCTTAACATCTGTCATACCATGACCAAGATCTTACAAAGAATTCTAATTACACATTTGTGTGACTATTTATTTCAGCTCTCTCTCTCCTTGTCTAGGCAATAGGGATCATATTTAGTAACAAATGTTGAATTTAAGGGTGGATGATGGATAGACAAATGTGTACTAAACAATGGCATTAATAACTCTTAGAAAAAATCTGAGTGAAGAGGGCTGATAAAATTTAAATACAATTGGCCATGGTAACTAACACCTAGTAAACTTATGGTTTTGAATAGCCAGTGAGTATATATGTATATTTTACAATCTTTTCTTTATTTTGCTTATGATATTTTTTCTTCCTTTCACATTAAACTAATTTGTAAGACTAAAGGAACACATAGTTATATTTACAAACTTTTGAAGCAAAAACATATCCATGACTAATGCAAAAGAAATGGTTTAAACGTATGGTTCTTAATTCACCTAACAGATGGATAGTAATAACCAAAACACAACCTTATTAATATCTCTGGCTTGAAATGAAAATTTCAAAACCGTAGAAATAGAGGGGAGGGCATTTGAATCAATAAGTAGACCATAAGCAAACAAAAAGCACCCCCTAAAGACATGAGTTCTGAATTACGCTGCATATGTTAATATAGGAATAATAGCACTGAAAGGACCGCAGAAAAAATTATCTGACTAATTTCTGACACTCTTACCAGTTCACTCTTGTGCTGTCTATAAATGAGAAATTACATAATTTAATTCCAAATCCAGAAATTAGGGAAATGTTATGTTTCAAGAATAGTACTTTAAGGAATTAATATAAAGAATATCTATTACAAAGTATTCATTCCTTTTTAGGATTTTCAAGCAATATACCATGAACTATGCATTGCTGTTTAGTTTGTAAAGTAAAACTCAAGCTTTTAAGTGAATAATTATGCTATAAACATGTGGTGGAAATAGATCAGTCAGATAAAATGCTAATTGTAGTTCAAACACAAAATCCCTTCTATTTCTTAGTAACATTTGATGGATTTGACTACACCCAACAATTCTGAATTTTATTTTCTCCAAAGGAAGGAAATAATCTGAAATTTGAGAAATTTCTTACACAAAAATAAAAACATTATGTCAGTTAATACAGTTGGAGAATTGTTAGTCAGCAATATATCACGTACTTAAAACTTAACTTTCGTAGTTTGGTAACCTTCACCAAAAATAATATTCATAGTAATTACAAGAACTTTTGTGAACCAAACCATTACAATAATTAATGCATCTAAAAGTTCTCGACCACAACCAAAACAGAACAAACACAAAGTACACATTGTTTTGCTTCTTTTATGCATACACATTTGCTAAAGAGGCATCCCAAAACTTCATAGTTATTTTTCTAAAATCATGTTACTTTCTTATTTATTTCAGGCATTACTAGAGACTCAAAATTTACTGCGCATTCAGGTTGCAAATTTTACCTTCAACCTTGGATTTTCAGGGAAGTTTTACCACACAGGTAAGAAGAGCCTTTGTGTTCTCAGGCAGCTACAGATAAATAGGAATTAGGCTTTTAAATGTTCCATAAGTAGGAGTATTTGAATGCCCAGATTGAGTACGGGTAAAAAAAAAGTGAGTGCCTTCTATGAATAACCTAATGAGCTTGCTTACTTTGGCAAATATTATGAAAATCATGGGCAAAGAGAAAGAGAATTGAATTTTTTAACTCAGTGAAAAAAACCATAATCATTGCTCTAAGTATAATGATGTAGTGTGTGTGTGTGTGTGTGTGTGTGTGTGTGTATGCATAGTCTAATAAAGTGCAAAGGCTAATAATGGCTATACTCATAATTAAACCAATTATAATGGATGGTATTGTTGACAGTAATTGTCAAATAGTCACCTAATTGATACTTTTATATGTAATATATGCCTTCTGAAAGCAAATGGTGGTGGCAGAGAAATTTTATAGCCTTAGAGAAGCATTACAGACCCCGAATGTCACTGGTTTGCATTTCTTTACAGCATTTTTTTCAAAGAATATTACTGGTAATGTTAACAAATATCCATCAAAGCCTTCACAATTAGTCTTGTATTCCTGTTCATCTCTATCCAGTAATGGTCCATCTCAGTAGGATTCAACTCTTTTTTATAACTTTTACTCCAGATGTTTGACACATTTTCTGAACATTGGAAAACAAGTCAAATCCTAGCACTTGTATAGAGAGCTACTTGAATAAAATTGATTTTCTTGCAATGATGATAAAAGTATTTCTATTCATTGGGCTCATGTTAAGGGAATACCACAGTGTGTATTTATGCTGTGAGCTAAATGCTTTGATTATCATTTAGTGTTGTTGTTTTCAAAGCTTTTTACAGGAAACATCCCACAGTATTCTGTATGCATGTGGGTAGAATATTGACTCATTAAAATATTCCAAACAAAGGTAGTATTTAATTATTTTATGTACAGCTTGTTTACACAAAGCAGTTATTTAATGTAAAAGTTCAACATGGTTGATTAGAATATTGAAGTAGTACTGTCTAATTGGTTTTTAGAATTTTTTAACTTTGAAACATATAAACTATTGAAAGTAATAGAGGCAAAATTAGTATTTACAACAGTGGTATATCAAATGATTGCATATTTTTAAAAAGGCATTTTGCAGGCAGAGATTTGGGTCATCATCGCTGCACAGGCAAAGCAATTCCAGCTTACAATTTCAAAAACAGTCATGGTTTCGTAAATCTTCTTCAAAAGCCACTTAAGAAATGAGTTCAGGCCTAAGAAACTGTGACTATGAAGTTATAAAGCAGATAACTGTAAAACCTCTATCTACCCATGCAGGGCAAAAATTATGGGATGATTTGGAGTTCACACACAAACAATACTATTTTGTCTCAAATAGCTGCATAGTGTAAGTAAAGTCATTTATTTTGGCTGAAATATGCCTATATAACTACCTCAGCCTTTATTTACTTTTCATAGTCACACCTATTAAGCCTGCCAGACATTTGCAGAATTAATGCTGGTAGAACTTGTGATATTTCCCATTTCTTTTTTATAAGTCTGGGCATGCATGCAGAAAAATGAGCAGTACATCAGTCAGGAATAGTGGAATAACTACTGAAGAAAGACTTGCTCATACAGAGATCTATTTTAATAGTATCTCTTTAACAGAACTTATTAGCTTTCTGTGATGGAACTGACCTAATATAAATGATGGAAAAATGGAAGACACACCCTATGCAGTTATGCTATGGTGATAAGGCACTTTACAAAATCAGATGTATACATCCATTTGTAAATCCAGGAAGCCTAATTTCCTTCGTATAAATGTGTAACTTTTATTTCATTGTGATACTATATTGTGCATTGGGAAGTATCCATAACATTTTTAAAAGGGTACCATCGTATTATATTGAGTACTTATTAAAGCACTTGGACCTATCCAGATTCATTCAAGGGCTGAATTACAGGGGGGCGGGGGGAAGCATACCTTGCTTCTATGAAGAGACAGATTCCTACATAGAGAGTTAACAGGACAGAAAAAAGAAAAGATTGGAAATGAAGACAGGACCTTCCCTACATGTGCACTTGGCTGTGATGTGTAACGGAGAAGATGGCCCTGTCTCCGTTCCCGAATCCCGGGGTGATTGGAATTCCCAATGCATAAAGATTCTGATTGATGACCCTCAGGGTTTTGAAGACACTCAATCACATATGTCCTGTGTAATAATGATTGATTCTGCATATTTTATTACACTGCTTCACTCATCCATAGTTCTTGTATATTCTTTCCTGTTCAGCCTCTCTGTCCTTCACATGCTAAAAACAATCTCCTCCCAAAAAAGCAGATTAAGAAGACTTCCCCAAAAGCCATTTACCCATGAGTGCCAAATTGAAATAAGAAGAGCATAGTGCTGTTTTTATTTTCTTTGAAGGAAAGCACAGAGTTTAGAGTGAAATATTTTAATCTGGAGATTTTTTCGTTTCGGGTGAAATTGCATGGTGAAGGCTCATTTGAGAAATGAAGACACTGCATCATAAAAGATGCCCGCTAGGAATAGAGACTAAAATTTTTATTTTTCATGGGAAACAGTTTCTGTTTAAAAAAAATCATTGTTTTTCTTGGCATTTTATAATAAATTAAACATGACTTTGATCAATAATTAATTCATGAATAATATCTGCAAATTGAATTAACATTGGCGTTTTCCATGAGCCAATTTTTATTAAAATAGATTTTATATATAATTATTGAATTTCACACATGAAAATATGAAAAATTGTTGCATTATTTCTCCTTTAGTTATGTGATTTTGTTTTGGTGGAGTTTTGCTGTTGTTTCTTTTCTTCTTTGATTTGTTACATTTCGCTAAAAAGTGTGGATTGAAAGACTAGACATTGGAAACCTTTTTAACTCTGGGCTTTTACATTTTATCAGCTATACCAGCACAAACAAGCTACTTAATTCTTTTTTTGTCTCAATTACCACATCTTCAAATGAGACTAAAAATGGTAATAGTTCTCTCATGTAGAATAACGCCCAGCATATTGTAAGAGCTCTATAAATGTACACTTTTAATAATTTAAAAAATATTTCATGTAATAATCAAATGTTGTCAAAAAGTAAACAGATAATTTATGTGAATTTATTTCTAATTATGTAAATTTTAGTCAAATTTACTTATATTATTCTTATTTAGTATAATATTTATTACTTGGTTTTATACACATATGGGAAACTGCAAAGTGTAGTGTGAAGAAAAGAGATATTTTCAAACATTTAAGAAATCTATTTCATATTTAATTATTGAGTATAGAACAGATATTTGAACAGAAGTGATAGTGACAGAAACTAAAATTCATATAAGCTTTTTCAATGTTATAGCCATAGCTGTCAGGATGTTATCTTATAGCCTAGATTTTGTTAATCATATAATTTATGTATTTATTTAGTGCCAGTATTGGGCATGGGGATTTTCTCCTAGCTTTTTCATTCAAAGCTGATACTTTGCCACTTGAGCCACACCTCTACTTCAGGATTTTTGGTGATTCATTGAAAATAAGAGTCTCATAGACTTTGCTTCCCAGCTTGGCTTCAAAGCATGATCCTCAGATTTTTGCCTCCTAAGTATGCAAGTTTATAAATGCCAGCTACCTTTCAGAACAGGGTTGCAGCTTAGTATTAGAACACTTGTTCAGTATGTATGAGACAAATGGATCATTCTTCTGAACTAAAAAGAATAAAGTGAAATAAATCCATTTAATCAAAATTAAAGAACCTTTGAATACTTTTTTTTTAATTTTCTACTTTCTGGACCAGGGTCTCACACTTTTACTCATTGGCTGAAGCTCTACCACGTGAGCCATGCTAGCCACCATCCCTATCTGGATATATATCAGTACCCTCATCACAATGATCCTACAAAAAGGATAACAAATACATCAGCTTTACCTACACGTTAAGTTCTGAATTAAAGCACTTTATATGATCTGGGAATCACAAAAAATAAAAGGACATACTTTAAAAATAAGAACAATATGCACCTGCCTTTTAAGAATAATAATCTAGACTTCAATGTCTAAATTAGATTGTGTTAGAAAAGATTCTATTAAGAACATAGACTTTCAAATTACTTTTAGCATATCAATACAACAACATATGAACTATGTGGTTCGACATTTCAACACATAGTTTTAACCAAACTTGAAATGTTGAAAATACATGTTTAAAATGAATCAAACTGTATTATTTTCTTCTCTGTGGATTTAGGATGAGTCAAACCATAGTATTTTCTTTTCTTTTCTCTCAACTATTTTCTTGCTTTTTGTTGTACAGAGGGGTTACAGTTGCAAAAGGTATAAGTATGTTTCTTGTCAAACTTGTTAACCCTACCCTCATTTTTCTGCTACTTTCCTTCCTCATAACACCCCCCCCCAAGTTGTACAGATCATTTCCAATATATTGTCTTGAGTATATATCCCTGTGGCATTCATTCCTGCCACATCTTTGTCTCACCATCCTGTTGTTCCTCTTCTCTCTTCTAATTCAAATAAAAATATATACAATACCAGGGTAACAAAATAAAATACAGTGACAACAGGAGATATAGTGCAGGGGGAAAAACATAAAAAAATCACATAATACATTAAAAACAACAACAACAAAGAAGGCATGCCTTCATGCTTTGCAGTTCATTTTACTTAGCATCATCTGATAGAGTCATATCTACAGGCTGAAATTTTCTTAATAACACAACAGATCAAAGAAAAGTTGGAAAATGAGATTGCATTGAACTGAAGAGCTTCTGCATGGCAAAGGACATAGCTAGCAAGATCAATAGAAAGTTCACAAGTTGGGAGAGGATTTTCACTAGCCATACAACAGACAAGGGTCTCATATCTAAAAAATACTTCGAACTCAAAAAATTAAATCTCCCAACAACAAATCCTCAAAGAAGCAACCACTCCATTAATAAGTGGGGTAAAGACTTAAAGAAAGATTTCTCTGAAGAGGAAATAAGAATGGCCAATAGACCCATGAAGAAATGCTCAACTTCTCCGGCCATAAAAGAAATGCAAATCAAGACAACATTGAGATTCCACTTTACCTCAATTAGAATGGTTATAATCAAGAAATCTAGGGGCTGGGAAGGTGGCTCAGTGGTAGAGCGCTTGCCTTGCATGCCTGAGGCCCTGGGTTCGATTCCCCAGCACCACATAAGAAAAAAGAAAAAAGCCGGAAGTGGCGCTGTGGCTCAAGTGGTAGAGCTCTAGCCTTGAGCTGAAGAGCTGAGGGACGGCGCCCAGGCCCAGAGTTCAGGCCCCACGACCGGACCCCCCCAAAAAAAAAGAAAGAAAGAAATCTAATAACAACAAATGCTGGAGGGAATGTGGCCAAAAGGGAACCCTGCTGCATTGTTGGCAGTAGTGTAAAATTGTTCAACCACTCTGAAAAGCAGTATTGAGGTTCCTCAAAAGACTACATATGGAGTTACCCTATGACCAGTATTTTCTTTTACATGGATTTTGGAACATTTGACACTCTGCTGTTTTGTCAGCATGATTTAAAATTATATTTTTTATTAAGCTATTTCCAATGTCAAGGGTTAACTTCACATAGTTTTGAATTATATGACCAGCATAATTTTAAAAAAACAACAACAACTGTGTAGCAGAAATTAATCCATGATGTGTAAAAAAAAATCCACAGCTTTAAATGTCACTCGAAACCTTGTGGAGAATGTTTATAAAATTAGCATAATCTCTGATATTAAAATGGCTAAGACTTTATGATCAGTCATGCATCTGTTTATATCAAGTCTGCAAATTTTTTCTTTAAATTGAGTAATTGACCTTCTTTCCGGTCAAGTATGCATTATGTGCTTCTTGCCACTTGCAATAATGATCAGCAGAGTTTAAAGTGTAGGGAAGCACTTCTCAAATATTCTACATTCAAAGCACAACAGACCAATTTCAGGGGGCTCAAAGAACTATCAATTCTTTCATCATGTGTGACATGAAGTCACTCTTTCTAATCTATGGCTCATTCTGCTAAATTATGGCCATGAGAAACATCTGTAGCATAAACACTGCATCTGTGCCAGTGATAAACTCTCCTGAGTTTGAATTTCAATATTTATTTTTCTTGTACTAGGGTAAAGGCCTAGTACTTGCTTGCTCATCTGGCATTCTAACCTTGACCCACACTTCCAGCCTGACTTTTTGCTGGTTATATGGAAGTAAAGTCTCAAGACTTTTCTGCCCAGCCTGGCTTCAAAGCATGAGTCTCCAGATGCCAGTTGCCTGAGTAGCTAGGATTGTAAGCGTGAGACACCAGGACCTGACCGGAAATTCTTAATATATTGACAAAAGTCAAGAATTTGTGACCTCATTATACCAATAGCTTAAGTTAGCTGGCAAAACCTGACTGGTATCTGTTCATTTTATTCAAAACTTTATTTCTTTACTCTGCACAGAATCAAGCATGATGACAAAACTCTAATTAAACCTGACAACTTTTGAGGTCTATAGATTAAATGGTCTATCCTAGGAACAATAAATTCACATAAAAAGGAACACAAGTAGACATAAACTGACAAGGCCACAGGTAGCTACTAAATCCCACTGACAATAGTCAGGTTACATTAATTATTCATGTATTCATTGCTCTGGGGAATTGGCATCGTACTGGGTAAGTAAATATGATCCAATACTTGACTTTAAGAAAACTATAATCAACTTTTGTAACTCTACTTAAAGATAATTTAAAAGAAAATTATAATTAAGACAGGTAATGATTTTAAGGATGTGTAAGAGACAGATGTGGAGGCATAATGGCACACTCTTGTAATCCCAGCTACTACAGAATAGAGGTAAGAAAACCGTGAAAACGGATTAATAGGAAGTGTCAGCCTGGTGTAGGTGGCCCATGCCTATAATCCTAGTGACTCAGGAGAGTGATTTCTGAGAATTACAGCTCAAAGCCAGCTAGTACAGACAAATCCAAGAGAGTCTCTTCTCCAAAAATCATCAAATTGTCAGATTCTAGGCATGGTTCAAGTGGTAGAATACCAGCTGTGTGTAGAAAAAAAAAAGAAAAGAAAAAAAGAGAAAGTGAGATTACAGCACAAAAGAAAACAAAAGGGAAAGAGAAAGAAAACTTTCAAAAATGTTGTTAGCCCACATTCCGCAAATTAAATAAAAATAATAAAATGAAGAACTCACCTATAAGGAATATTTTGTTATTAAAGGAAAAAATAAAGAAACATTCTCTCACTATAAACCAGTACTTTTTATTTTACATTAGTTATATAATTCATTATGTAATGATTAAATGAAATTGCACAAACTAGTATATTTCATACAGTAAAAATAAATCTTTCATACCTACAATATAATGAGTTTCCTTAGAAAAAAAGTTACCTTGTTTTATTTTGTTTTTTATTTCTATTTGATGAAACTTTCTATGCCTTAAGTGTTGTTAACTAATTGTTCCAGTAGAGGAAGAGAAAGGAAAACTGTTTTAGAGCCTGCAGTCATGTTTATGTTACAAAAAATTACAAGACTAGTTGTTAAATTTTTATGGAATAGCTATATTCAAATGGGAAATTTTATGTGAAAAGTGCTTAAAGATATAAAGAATCAACAGCTATTTAGAGCTAGAGCTTAATTTTAAAAAATATATTAAGAATACAAAATCCTTCCATTAGCTAGGTCGAGAAGGTAGCTTTATAGACTAGTCAAATTTCTGCTTTTGCTTTGCATATTATTTCTCTTTGCTTTCTACATTGTTTTTCATTAAGTACATACGACTTTTATAACAGAAAAGAAAAAAGAATTAAAGTTTCATTTTAGACATATAGAAAAAAATAGAAGAAAATAAAGAATTATCATTTCTGGTTATGTCCTGGGTATATTTGGATAATTCAGTATCTCTTCTGTGGATCATCTTAAAATAAAAATAAAATATAGAAAGTCTGATTTCTGTTCTTGACAGGTGACAGCAATTCAAAATATGCTTGATAAACTTCTCCTAAATTCTAAAGTAAACATTGGTCTTTACCAGGCACCATCAGGAGCCACCTCCAAATCCAAAGCCCCTTATCTCTGAAGGAATTTAGACCATGTCCCCCCCTTTCTCCCCCTCTCCCTCCCTCTCTCTCTATTTCTCTCTCTCACTTTTCTGGTTAAGGACACAAATAATTAGATTTGTGTATCCATAATGCAGAATTAAATCCATCTTACAAAATAACCTTCAAGCTGCTATGAAATGTTCATGGAGACCATTGTTAACTTGTTTCACAGGGACACAGGACGAAGATGAGGGTGATGACCTTCTGCTGGGGTCGGTGGACGAGTTCTGGTGGTTCCCACACATGTGGAGCCACATGCAGCCCCACCTCTTCCACAACGAGTCCTCTCTGGTGGAGCAGATGATTCTCAACAAGGAATTTGCACTGGTGAGCACATTGTATCCTGACATTTTTTTTTAAAACTGTGAGCTATTATCTCATAATGGTTAATAAAGTCAATGTACTGGGTTATATCTTAAAGAAATAAAAAGGAACAAAATATCATAATATTTTATGGTAGCATGTGGATTTGTAGTATTTTATTTCAGATATGTATGTGTATGCAATCAAGGGACCAAAATATGATACATGTATACATATATAGCAATGTATTTGTGTGTGTGTGTGTGTGTGTATGTGTGTGTATGTTTCTATATTCTGGCACTGATGCTTAAACTCAGAGCCTGGTTGCTGTCCTTTAGCATTTTCATTCAATGCTGATGCTTTACCACTTGAGCCACAACTTACAGCTTTTTGCTGGTTACTTGGAGATAAGAGTGTCTTGCGTTTTTCTATCTGGGCTGGCTTTGAATCTAGATCCTCAGATCTCAGCCTTCTTTTTTTTTATTGTGAAAATACCATACAGAGGGATTACCATTACATGATCCTTCTTAGTAGCTATAATAAAGTTATTTTACAGAACAAGTCATTACAGGAAGTTGCCATCTCAGGCCTTATTAGATGATTCTTGTAAACTGCTATGAAAAGGAATGCTAACACTTTCTTTCATTTTATTGGTGCAACATAATGAACCTCTCAAAATCACTTGTTGCAAGAAGGAATAAGTACATATTCAATGATAAAATGATTTTGACAATAACTCTAGACCAAGGCTTACAGTTCCACACATACTAGGTCATCTAACAGACTATTTGACCTCAGAAAGGCTTAATAATTTACATTTCCAAAATGTCCCCAGAAAATAACAATTTGGTGGGAAGAAGTACTCTTCCAGAATAGAGGTTGAAAAACTGTAAGCCGATAGCTAAACCTAGACTGCTACTTGTTTTGTATGAACCCTAAGCAAAGAAAACATTCTTTCTAGGACTTTAGATGATTGAAAAACTAGCAAAGAAACAATAGTATTTTCCAACATAAAAATTACACAAAATAATCGGGTACTGTGGCTCATGCCTGTAATCCTAGCTACTTATCTTGTAATCCTAGCTGAGATTAGAGGATCACAATTTGATGCCAGCCCTAGGAAGAAAGTCTGTGAGACTCTTATCTCCACTGAAAAGCTGGAAGTAAAACTGTGGCTCATGTGGTAGAGCATTAGCTTTTAACAAAAATGCTCAAAGACCTTATCTGGACCCTGTGTTCAAGCCCAGGACCAGCACAAAATTATATATAGAGATAGATAATTTATATATATGCATATATATGTAAAGGGTAATGTGCCCGAGGCATTTATAATTAGACTTTGACTAAATCAATTTGGCCACACCCCACTCTAGATGTTAATGATGCCATGTAGCATTTCAAAGTGGATAAAAGAATTCTTTTTCTCCAGAAAATTACCCAGCTGTCTATTCTCACATGTGTGCATTAGTAGGACATTCAGTTTTAAAGCGTGTATGAATCTACTTAGTTCCTGGATATGATCATAAGCACCTGCAACTCCCCCTGTACTGTGTCATCATGCATATCTCCATTTTACAAGTAGACAGTCTTCAAATAAATAGTATGCTATTTTATAAAGTTGGGCTCAGCTTACATATTAATGAAAGAGTCAGTCTGCACATAGGATGCATCAGAGGAAGTGAGAGTAACCAAAAACCCCAGAGTAACTGGAAACCTTGTTTGATCTTAAATCACTTTGACTCTGTGTCTCCATTTTCCATATGCAATAGTGAGAATGGTAGAGAGAATTATCTACAGGATTGCTATGTATATACACATAAAGTGCTTCTTTCCATGCTTGGCATGCAATCAGTCCTTAGTAGATGTTAAGATTAAAATTATGTCCTTTCTAAATACAGACAAGTATGCAGATAGCCTTTCTTCAAATAATCAAATCTATTTTTAAAATACAAAATTTTAAGGGATCTGACTTCCTTTAATCTTTGAGGAAAGTCTAACCAATATTGCATTGTTTCATCACTTTGTACAATCAAATTAACTTTCCTTCCTCAAAAGTAAACTTATCTTCAGTAGACATACTACATTGTCTGTGAAATTATTTTGAAAATCAAACACAACTATGGCTTGGTTTCAACCTTCTACATTCTACTATCCCAATGAAGCTTGGCTTTTTTAGGCTGGTAGGTTATATTTCATAATGGCTGATTTCAGCTGTTTATGTAATTTCTTTTTTAAAAGCCATGCTGAGAGCTCTGGGAAAGTCTCAGATGTAATTGCTTTGTAATGAAATGTTGAAAGCTATTTAGAGTCCATTCAGAGCAATTACATTTGTTTAGTCAATGTGATAGAAGCTAGATTTAAGCCCATAAATATATTTTGTAAATCAAAACTCTTATTATTGTATTCAAAATACTACACCTAACATTATATATATACATAGATACATATTATATGTGCATAGTACAATGATATCTAGATAGATGTATGTATGTACACATATTGCAATGACATTGGCCTTTAGATCCTTGAGTTTCTTGGATTTCAGCTCAATAAAACTCAGGATTTTCCAGGCAGTGACATTGACAACCCTACCTTTCTTGTCAACAGAACACCACAATATGTGAGCTGTCCAGAGAGCCAAGAGAGATATTTCTTCCTTATTAAATTATTGTCTCTATCACATCCAGGTGACACTTTAAAACTGTCAACAGCATCAAGATAGGAAAGGGTAGTAGAAAGCACTAAAGGAGATATTGGCAGGCTAAATATTAGTCCCAACTGCTAGTAGCAACTTCTAATAAAGTTGGCAACTTACTTAATGTCTTCATGCCTCACTTTCCTCCCCTGAAATGGTAATGACTCTCTTTTCATTCTCCACACTATGAAGTTTTTAGATAATTAATTTACATCAACGCATCTGCCAGCCTAAAGCACTGGACCAGATAATGCCACTGATCAATTCCAGCTTAAAATTCTGTCATCACTGACAACACAGGCCCACAGACTTTTGGAATGAGCAACCTAAAAGATGCATCTGGCTGCAGCTGTAGTAATCATGGAAGAAGGATTTCAAAGTAAATGGAAAAACACACAACGTAAAAAAATCAGAAGTGTTTAAATATCCTTTAAAAACTTCTATCAAGACATCCTTAACTACTCTTTGGTATGGTTTTGTGTAGTATTGACATTGGCAGTTTCAAGTGCCATATTTATATCATGACATTGCTTTTTGCTTTGTTTTGTGTTTGTGCTGAATTAAGGGCTTAAATGAAAGGCCTGTAGCTATCTGTGAGCATTTTTGCTCAAGACTGACACTCTACCAATTGAGCCACAGTTCCAATTCTGGCACTTTAGTAGTTAATTTGAGAATGAAGTCTAACATCCTTCTGTCCCTGGCTGACATCAAACAGTGATTCTCAGATCTCAGCTTCTTGAGTAGCTAAGATTACAAGCATTAACCATTGACACTCAGCTATGATATTGATATATTAAAAATAAGGCAGTATAGCCTTATTTGCTGAATTTCTTTAAAAATCTCTCTGGATAGAGTTGATTTTCTTTTGCAAAATTGTTTTAAAGTCTTGAGAGAACCAGGAGCCAGTGGCCCATGCCCGTAATACTAGCTACCCTGGAGGCTAAGATTAGAAGATTGTGGTTTGTGAGACACTTACCTCCAATTACCCACCAAAAAACTGAACTGGAGCTGTAGTTCAAGTAGTAGAGTGCCCCTCTTGAGCAAAAAAGGTCAGGCCCTGAGTTCAAGCTCCAGGGCCAGCACCGAAAACAAACAGAAATGCTAAGTAACACATTGCAAGACTCCTTGGTTTCCCTTTCAGAATTATTGAAGAATCTTCATTGATATGAAGAATTTCCATTATTTATTCAATGAATAAACATACTTGTACCTACCCACATACATATATACATATATACATACGTATGTACATACATGCAAGGAATATGTATATGTGTGGGGAGATATTTGTATGCATACACTCAATCCATAAGCAGACAGTATGTATCACTAGTATACTTACATATGTGTGATTATCCCCAAAGCATGGTGTGTGTGTGTGTGTGTGTGTGTGTGTGTGTGTGTGTGTATGTTTGTGTGTGTTTATATGAGAGTGTTATTCTAAAAATAAATGTAGTTAACCAAGACATGGTAGTTACATTATACTTTAGTTTATATGGTTCTAGAATAAATTAAAAAATACTTTTTAAATTTTTTACTTTAATAAATTATCAGTCTTTTTCTTTACTCAGTTATTTGAATGTGTCAATAAATAGAAGCAAAGCTTCAAAATAAAAGTAGAAGAAACCTAGAAACAATGGCTGACATGAAAGCAGACAATGAAAAAGTTACCCCCCCCAAAAAAATCATTCCTGATTTAATCTACATCACCATTTCAGTCACTGTGAAAGAAGAATGCTTAGAGCACACCCCTGAATCATTTACATTTGTTCCATAATAGACTTCTGAGAAAAGTACAAAGAAATGTTTTTTTTTGTTGTTTTAAGTTTTAAATACACACTCATGATGCTCCAAGCCTTGGGGTTTTGTGGTCCAATGATAATCACAGACCACAAAATACCCTGAAGGCTAAAGATACTTTGTCTTCAGTGCTGATATTTTCCATAAGAAAGATATCTTATTGATAGATATATAAACATTTGGGGGATATAGGAATAGATATTTTAATTATTGCAACATGTCTAAAACTCCTGTGAATAACTCATTGCAAAACTCTTTCATTACCCTTTAACATTGTGGAAGAGGTTTTATTGATGTAAAGTATTTCCATTGCCTAGTCAATCAATCAATCAATATATATGTGTATATATACATATATACATATATGTATACATATAAATGCAGAGTTATATGTACATATATTCACGTGCATATATGCATACAACATGTGTGCATATGTATCATTGTGAAAAGTTCTATATATTTATGAATGTGTGTAATTAGATGTAATATTCATGTAATGCCGAATACTGATGTTTTAACTGTTCTTCATTAAAAACTTGAAGATTAACCATAGAAAACCCTTCAGTATTAGATCACAAATTCCATCAGCTATGTAGATGTTATATTAAAAATAAAGGATGAATTGGAGGCAGGACTGAGCTAGTGTAAGATCTAGAGTTTAAATTCTGGTACCATTTCCATGAACCAGTAGCTCATGCTGATAATTCTAGATATCAGATGGCTGAGATCCATAGGATAACAGTTTGAAGACAACCCAAGGCAGAAAAGTCTATGATATTCCATCTCAAAAATAACCAGCAAAAACCTGGCTTGATTATGAGTTGAACAAGCAAAAGTAGGTAGCATCCATATAAAATGAAAAAAAATTATTGTAATCCCAGATTCATTAAAACTCCACACAATTTTAGGGTATTTTTGTCATCTCTGTAAGAAAATGTATGTACATGAGCAGCGACTCCAAGTTTCTCCTAATTCATTCAACCCTATAAAATAACAAATAAATATTTTGTTGATATTCTGGACATTTGATATCGATTCATACAAGATGCAATCTTTTATGACTGGGTTTTCTTTTTACTTACCAGATTGTTTTCAAGGTCCATACATTGTGTAGCATGTAGTATTCCATTCCATTTTATTGATGAATGCTACTCTATCTTACAGCTATATCCTATTTTACTTATCCATTCATCAGTCAATAGGCATTGGTTACTTCCTACATTTTAGCAGTTACAATGCCACTGTGAATATTCATACAGAAGTATTTATGTGAACATAAGTTTTTGTGTTTCTGTGATATTGACCCAAGACTGGAATTGCTAGATCATACAAGAAGCCTGTATTTAATATTTATTTTGAAGACCTGTCACTATTTTCCCAGTATGCCTGCAACACTTTACAATGCAGAGAATGCAGGGAAGGGCTATGCACCACACATTCTCAACAATACTTGGTTTTGTTGTTGGTGGTGGTGTTTGTTTGTTTGTTTTTGCCAGTCATGGGGCTTGAATTCAGGGTCTGGGCACTGTCCCTCGGCTCTTCAGCTCAAGGCTAGCACTCTACCACTTGAGCCACAGCACCACTTTGGCTTTTTCTGTTTATGTGGTAGTGAGGAATTGAACCCAGGGCTTCATGAATGCTAGGCAAGCACTCTACCACATTCTCAGCCCTCTTGTTTTGCTTTTACTGTTTTATTTAAATTTATTGTAGATATTCTAGTAGATGTAAAATTTTCTTTATTTTTAATATTACTTTGGCCATTTTTGGACCTCAAATTTCCAAATTACTTAAAGATCAGCTAACCAATTTCAGAATAATAGCTATAACAATGACAGTATTTTATCCATGGATGAATTTAGAAAATATTACAATCACAACAATGTTTAATAGCCTGGACAATGCACATAAACTATTTCTAGTAACTTAAGTCTTCCTTCATCTTTAAAATTAAAGAATCTAGGTTTCACATTCCTTTCATTACATGTAATAGCTTCTCTCTCCCTGCCCTCCAATCTGGGATTGAACCCAGGGTCTTATCCATGCTAAACAGGTGCCATTCCATTGAACTATACTTCCAAATTTCTGGTTCATACACACACACACACACACACACACACACACTTTATGATATTTTCCATTTGATGAGACACACACACACACACACACACACACACACACACTTTATGATATTTTCCATTTGATGAGATTGTCATCAGACATTCTGCATCTTTAAATGTGGTTTACTTTAGTTGTCATAATAGATTTGAAGTTTTTAATAAGTACAGCATGTGGCCTTTTCTTAAATTTATTATTTTGTTATCTTTAAATAGTTGTACAAAAAGGTTTTTCATGTCAATTTATGAACAGAATGGGTCTTGATCTGTTTCACTCCCTCCACATAGGGGCACTTTTGTTTCCTCTATTTTCTATGGACACTTCCTCTATGTTCTATTCAACATTTCCTGTTTCTTATGCATATGTCTTGTGATTTTTGTGTTTAAAACTAAGCATTTCAGATAATATATACACTTCTATTGCAGATATAACTTAAAACACTCTCTCCTGATGCTTCCGAGTACATGTTGTTTTGTTTACACATTTATCTGCTTAGTGATATAGCTGGGCAATTTCAGTATAGATTTCCCTGAAGTGTCCCTTGCTGAGGTGCTTCTCAGAGCAAACAGTATCTGGTGCAGACTATGATGTCTGGCTCTTAAGCTGCCTGTCTCTGATACAAAGATCTGAGTTCCTACTGATCACCTTCTATCTAAATTATTACTTCTGGTGTCATAGGGGCAGATTGCACATTGCATGACCTAATAAATGTGGTCCTTTGTACAGAAATAATCTTTCTGGCTAGTGAATGAGGTTCCTTCTGATCTCAGGTGAGCTAGCTCTGGCTGCTTTGTTCTCTGGTTTAGTCTGAAAAAATTTCTGTTTAGTGCATGGTTAGTTTATTCATCTTGACTGAAGTTTAAAAAAATCGAACAGTCCACTCATCCTCAATTGCTTATCTTCAAAATCTCCATTGACTTTGAGAGCAGCCCTGGGTTTGAACTTCTCCACACTGTCCTCTACCACCTGTGACCCCCTCAAGTGGGAGAGAATTTGGAGATCTCTTTTCCTAAGACCTGCTTCATTTCAGACAAAAAAGGAAAGAAAAAGAAAAAAAAAGAAAAAGAAAGGAAAAAAAATCACTGCTCCACAGAAGAGCAGAGGGGGCCACAATGATGTGTTTCCATCAGAGAAATACTTACGTGTATGGAGAGAGTCCTGGGTTAGTGGGGTAGGCCGTGATCTTCGTGGCTTCGTCTCCTGGTGTAGATCCACCACTCCACTGGACACTGCTTGAGAGCAACTTGGATATGTCCATATTCTAGCCTGACACTCCTGGGGTGCAGCCCCTGTCCTATTCGTGTTGCTCGATAGAAAAGAAGAACTCTGGATTTTCAAAATTCTCTTGACCAGGTAAATTTCTGAACACTGAGCTGGGGGGGAATGTAGAATGTGAGGGCTGCCATTCCCACTCAAGTTTCCAGATTAGGAGCTAGGGAGAGAAGGATCTTGGGTTCCTGGCTGCATACGCCTGATACTGACACTGTAAATGATGACAGTAAGGAAAAGAAGGAAGTAGTTCAGTCACTATTCTTTATCAATCTTGGGTTTTTTGTTGCTTTGGTTGATTTTACTTTAATATTGGGTTCATATGCTGCATGTCCTTTATTCATTTTCCAGAATCTTTAGTAGGGTTTGTTGGAGGAGGAGGTGGCTGTTCATGCACATTCATGCACATTGCAGTTCTGGAGCTTTAAATTTAGGGCCTGGATGGAATAGCTAGCGCTCTCCCACTTGCTCCACTTCCAGCGTTTTGCTGGTTAATTGGAGATAAGAGTTTCATGGACCTTCCTTTCTGAGCTGAATGAACCACTGGTCTCAAATCTCAGCCTCCTGAGTAGCTAGGATTAGAAGTGTGAGACACAGGCACCAGGTTCTTCAGTAGCAGTTTGTTTGTTTGTTTGTTTTTAGTATCTTTTATTAGCTTTGGGTGGTTCCCTTGTCACCCCATTACTATGGCAGAAGTTTCAAATAGTCCTTCTTTGTCTTGGCTAATTTATGGTTAATCATCTCCTGGGTGGTTGCTGTTTCCATTCTTTACCTTCTTGAGACTATTCTCCAAAGGCACTTTGGAATTGTCAAAAAAGCAATTCAGATCATGTGACACTGTGTTGTGAAGACTTCTACACTACCTTAAACCAGCCCACAAAGCTCCAAGCATCTGAGACCTTCTTCATAGATCATAAGGAAAGGCTCTTCTAGTATTTTTAGTGATTTTCTGTTGGAAGAGTTCAGTGTATTTTTGTACACTTCCAGTCCTTGGAACCCTGATCATCTTCACTTCTGCCATAAGTGTGTTGAACATTTTCTCCTCATGGGGAGACTCTTGACTTTGAATCCAACATCCCTTTGTTCTTCTTAAAAATTGTGCTGGCCTGCCTCCTCCCAAATTCTATAGTTCTTGAATTCAGTAGAGAATTTCCTTACTTGTTATTTCTTCCATATATATATATATATATATATATATATATATATATTCTCTAAAGAAAAACAATTATTAAAGCCTGGTTTCAAGACTATTTTTAGTGCCACAATATTGCATCAGTTCAAAAGTTACCAACCTCACTACTACTGCAAAGGGTTTGAGGTAAGTGTAGCTTTTGTCTCTTTCCTACCTAGAAGTAAATTGCACTCACCTTTTCATTTTCTATTTTACTTTTCCCTTGTTTCTCAAGGTAGAGATGACTTTAACTGTCCTTACAAATTTGCAATTTAAATATTAATTTATATATTCGAGAATGCTTTCTTCTTCTTTAATTTTGTATACCACAGTAGCCATTCTCTTTTTACGTTTAAGCCCTATGCTATAAATGCATCTAGAACTGCTATCATTTCCATTAACATCTTAAATCTCCAAGACTATGTATTCACATTGAAACTCACTGTGGTTTTGGAAATATCTTGTTTATTTAATCTGTTATGTCTATTTCTGTAACAGTATTTTTTAAACCTAAAGCAAGTAAGCCAGGCCTAAAAATATGTGTAAGTTTGAAAAAATAATCACTAAATGTTGAAATCAAATACTAATGGCTTTTCCCTGGACTACAGAGCAGTGAAATTTGCTAAGTGGTTTGAAAATGGACTATGTGCATGATCTTGAATATAGTTAATTCTATTTATTGGAAACCTATGATGAGTAAAATGGTCTTCGGGTGGAGGAAAATAATAGAATCACAGTGGGAAGATTACAGAACACCAGCCAGTAAACTTGAAGTTCTTTTATATGAGCAGTGAAATGATTTTGTTACTGCATATAGAAAGCTTATTTACAGATAGCATTTTATAATAGTTCACAAGAAGTATTTTTATCTACTCCCATGATCAGGAGATAGTTCATCATATGTCTGTTAATTTTTCTATGTATGTTACCTATACATTTATCATTTTATATATAGACATGTATATCCATGTTTTTATAACAATTAGTTGATTAACAAGGCATTTCAATTTTGAATAACCATATATGTGTCCAATGGACTTTGATCAGACTCCCCTCCACTTTCTACCTCTTCTCCTCACCTCACTTCCCATACTAATCTTAATAGGTGTTCTTGTTTCTTTTCCACATCCACTGTATTTGCTTAGGTCATCCATGTCAGAATCTTTCCCATACTCTTTCCACTTCAGGTGGGAAATTGTGGCTTAAAAATGGTGGCTTGGTGATTCTGAAATCCATGGGTTCATGTTCCCTGGTTCATTTCAGTCATTGAGACTACTTGGGTGCAAGCAGCTTCCATGCAACCTGATCACGTTGGCTGAACCTGTCATCTGAGCGCTACTAGTGCAAGAGGACAGGTGCTGGAAATGGCTCTCTAAACAATTGGATTGCTCTCACCTGGTAGAATGGTTCCTCCAGTTTTGAGGCTTTTGAGCCTTTCTTTCCTTGCTGAACTCCTACCATGATCTCTCAGTTTGACCACTGTATCATATCCTCTCCACCATCTTTCCCCACCCAGCTCTGCACTCTTTCAAATTATTTATTGTTCAAATTTTGCTCACAGCTAGCTGCTTATAGTTCATACCTATAATCTTTGCAAAACAGGAGGCTGAGATATGAGGATCAGTATCTGAAGCCAGCCTAGGAGAAAAATTCACGAGTCTCTTATCCCAATTAAACATCAAAAACCTGGAAGTAGACCTATGGCTGAAGTGGCAGAGATCCAGCCTTGAGCAAAAAGCCAATAGAAAGCCCCAGTTTCAGCACACACACACACACACACACACACACAAAGTGTTCACAGACACAAGACATCCATTACCATGTTATAATAATTCTATGACATGGTCACGACCATTTTATCCTACATAATTAAGATAAGATGCCTATCTTCAGTCATTTATTTATTCTATATCAACATGAAATTTGGTGCTATCATAAATGAGGTATATACTGAAAATCTTTAGCATTGGGCTTATTTGTTGTTTTAATCATTTTAGTGGACAACTTGCCCAAATAGATAACTAATTAATTTTAAATTTATAAATGACTACTAAGCATCATATTACACTAAAAATTTTATCATTTAGAACTTACAGTTCTATATGAATTAAGAGAAATAAATGTTATTTTATAGAACTTAGAATACCAATAGGTAAGATTGAAGTACGTACATGATAGAATGATTGTTGTGTTAAGTTAGAGGAAGCATTTATATTTTTTATTACCCACTAATTTACTATAGGTAATATACAAGCAGGGTAGTATTGTTAAGTAAAGTTCTTGGCTAATTTGTTCAAGAAATCTGCAAGATTCTCACCAAACATACAACACGAACTAGAGTAGAAACTTTTTGCTTGGAAATTAGGATTGGTGTTTCATTAGCTATTAATAGTCATGCTGCTTAGCAAAGGATTTACAGAAAAATGGCTTTTCTTATCATGTGACATATCATGGCAAGACCTTGACATGTTGATCTGATATTGGCAGGCAGATGAGAGACTTTCCTAGAAACAGAAAATCTGTATAATACATATTTATCTATTTGATCTTCCCAGCGGACCTGAACCCATCCCCCAATTCTTACTTTAGCTGCACCATCACTTTTCCTGTCAAGTAATTATTTTATCTCTGAGCATGTTTGACCTCAAGGGAATAAATGTCACCTACAAAATCCACTTCATATTGGCCTGCACTAATTGAAGGAAATGAACTGTTTATATCATCCAAGGAATATCTTGCATCTGTCTATATTATTTCTAGTAAATAAAAGCTTGGAAAATCATTCATTATATCTTACTGTCCTCTGTATTTTCATGGCCTTTCTTAGTTTTAATCTGATCCCAAGTTCTTATTAAAAGGAAAAGCAGATAACTAGATCAAATCTCATTACCACCCCTATCATGCCCAAGAGCTTTGTATTTAGTTTCTATTCCAACATCAGGAGAAACTTTGCTTTGCCTCCAAAATATGTGCCATGTTTTTAAGTCATAATGACATATGGTATACATCTTTCTGCCAGAAATGATCTTTGTCAAGTTCAGTCCCTCACAATTCAGAACTTGGCTCACAATTTTACTGTCTCTCTGAGACTCTTGTGGGAATCTACTACCCTCGAATTGCTTCCCTACCTTTGTTTTTCCTCTATAAGGCTTACCATTTCCAAATGTGATACAATTAGCTCACTTATTTTTCCTAATTTTGGTTCCACTGTAGTGAAATGTAAACTAGCTGAAGGGAGAGACTTTTGTCTGCTTTTCGTCATTGTTGAATCTTCAAAATCTTGTTGGCTTCTGATACATCCTCTCCAGGTCCATAATAAATGCATGCCAAATGAAGGGAAATAATGAACAAGAATGCATTAAACATTTTGTTAATGTAGATAGTTGAATGAAAGTGATCTATGTGCCAAATTTACTGAAGCGACACATTTTATTAAATATGAATGTTGATTTGCTCAGTTTTTTTTTCTGTTAGTTCCCTTTAAAACAGCTAAGCGGACATTCCACAAGATCAAGAGTGCTAAAGGATGTATCTCAGTCACCCAAAATAGCTCTCTTAGGATCAGAAAGTTCGGGGTTGCTGAAGCTTTTTCCAAAGAAAAATCCATTGGTAGCACTGAATCCTCCAGAGATTTGTCACCATTTACTAGGCTTCACTCCAAAAAGTGTCAAGGCTGACCCAACCAATTTTCAAGGTCATTTAGTCATTATTTTTATCGCTTATGAAAACAGAAGACAATTTCAGTCACCCCCTCCCCTGCCCCCAAAGAAAGAAAAAGCAGAATGGAAACACCAATGCTAAGATGATTTTTAAAGTTGACAATAATCTGATCCCAAGTTCTTATTAAAAGGAAAAGCAGATAACTAGATCAAATCTCATTACCACCCCTGTCATTACCCAGGAGCTTTGTATTTAGGCGAACAAAAAAAATCTATACTCTAAGTTCAGTGGGGTATTGCTTCAAGTAGTATCTCTTTACTGAAGTTACACACATTTATGCTGTTACCATTCCATGACTTTTTTCCCTTTACCTATGTTAAACTGCTATAATTTACTTATTTAATAACATGATGGTTATTATTTCCCTTTAAGAGTATTTATTAACTTATAAGAATGTATAGGGCAGTGTATTAAGCACAGGGACAACAAAAACCATCCCAATTATAAAAGTGACTGATTTTATAAGCCTAGAGTATGCACAGGTAGTTATAGTAATGTAGACAAGCCATCTGTATGACTGTTCTCCTTTATGGAGACACTTCCATCCTTCAAGTTCTTTTCTGAATCCAGGCCTTCTCACTCACTCTGTTGTTCCCTGTTCTTCTGGCTCTGTATGATGTGTCAAGTCTTCTGAAAATATCTATCAGCGTCTGATCATACATTAAAACAGGGTGCTGCTTATACTCTCCTGTGGCTTTTTCCTACCATGGTTTGTGGTGCCTTCAGTTCTTTGCAGTTGTGTTAGAATGGTTATCTTTGTGAAGGAGTGTTGAAGTGATTAGCAACATCAAATTCTAAATCATCATTGCATTCCTTTGGAGCAGTCACCTTTTGAGATAACCACCCTCCTTTATTACATTACTTACATTTGTTCATTACTTACATATACAGTTGCACCACAGTGTTCCTAGGATCTATGTGACATTTTCTTTCTAATGACTACTTGTAGCCTGTCATTTGCTGGTAGGTCAGGTATGAAGAAAATGTCTAACAGAGATTT
>NW_012267286.1:2499980-2529883 GCF_000151885.1 Dipodomys ordii
CTTTTTGGTTGTTCATTAGAGATAAGAATCTCACAGGCTTTTCTGCCAGGACTGGCTTCAAACTGGGATCCTTAGATTTCAGACTCCTGAAACTGTCCTAGGATCTATGTGACATTTTCTTTCTAATGACTACTTGTAGCCTGTCATTTGCTGGTAGGTCAGGTATGAAGAAAATGTCTAACAGAGATTTAATTAAAATAATTTACAAAAATATTGGTTGAATGTAGGAAAATACTTAACTAATATTCAATTAATAGTCACCCTCAGAGGATGGAGTTGTGAAATTCTAAGGGTTGAAGAGGCAAAAGAAAAGAGTTTATGTGTATGTACACAGATAGAGTGGTGTGTGTTGAGAGAGAAAGTGGGGGGACATGTGTTTCGATAGAAGTTTTAACCTTTGATTGAAGGAGTCAAGCTTCATAAAATGTCTTTGTATGGAAAAGACCAAGAAAATAAATAACTCAAGGTCAACATTTCTTCCCTCTGATCCCTTACCAGGATTATTCTGACACCCGTGGAAGTGAGAAAGACAGTGAACTGCTGGAGCTAGTCTAGACTCTTTGAGGATTAGAAGTGCTACTGACATTAGGCCAGTATTTATTGATTTTTACCCTCTGCCATATATATATATATATATACACACATATATATATATATATATACACATACATACACACACACACATATATATATATATTCATATATATATATATATATTCATATATATATATATATTCATACTCTGCCTCCAGTACAACTAGCTCACAAGTATTTTGAGCTCTTCCCTGATTAGAAAGACCCTCTCTGACAGGTAAAACTGGCTCAATAATCAGTATGACTAATCTGGATTAGACATTGCTACACATTGACCCAAGTTCTCTGTTCTATTGCCTGTAGAAATTATGGAATTTTCACTGAATGATTTTGTGCAGACTGCAACAAGTTCAAAGAGTAGATGGTAAACAGATTGAGTGTGTGTGTGTGTGTGTGTGTATATACACTAGTGTAACTATATCCCTCTGTCTCAATCCTTAGTCGCTGTCCATGGTGAAGTTTGTGGTTTTTTGTTTGCATTTCTCCAAAGTGATGTATTTCCTATAAGCACTTAAATGAAGTTTATAATTTCATAGACACTATTTATTACACATTATAAATACGGTCTCATTTATACCTCTATTCATCGAATGCTCTGATATCTCTTCAGTATACAGATAACAAAAAGCAAACCTCTCAGGGTCATCCAACAAATAAGTAGCTAAATCACAAATCAAAGCCATACTCTTGCATCAAAGCTTTAGAATACTCTGTTAAATAAATATTTTATTATGGATTTCATGTAGTGTGATAAACTTCAGCAATCATAATATGAAAAAATGAAATAAATTCTCCATAAAGAGAAAGGTCCTAGGTCCTACTGACAATGGTATAGAAAGTGTAATGTAATTCATGGGACAAATATCGAAGTACAGATTGATCTGGTTAAACTAAGTCTAGAGTGCGAGGACAGTAATAATCAGAGAATGTGCAAAAGAGGACAGTGTTGAGATCTCAATTAAATAACTTGTACTTTAATCTGATCACAAGGAACCACTGGGTGACTTTATTCTGGTGAATCATATGATTATGTTATGGTTATAATTATGAAAGAATGAAAACTCAAGCCCAGGTCCTCACCAACACTTTACCACTGACCTATTTCACCTGAAATATTTTGTTATTTTTCAGAAGAATAGACACAAACTAGAATAAAAATAACTATTTAAAAATATTCTTGTAGTCTAGACCAGGTCCATGCCCTTGAGCATTTGTGCTCAAGCATAGCACTCTACCACTTTGAGCTGTAGCTCCAATTTTTGGTGTTTTGATGGTTAATTAGACATAAGAGCCTCAAGGACTTTGCTGGTCTGGCTGGATTCAAACTGTGATCCTCAGATCTCAGCCTCCCAAGTAGCTGGGATTACAGGCATGAGCCACCAGCTCCTGGCCTGGATATTTCTGTGTAGTTGTTGTTAGAGTACTGAGACTTAAACTCGGGGCCTCAAGTGCTTGCTTACATTTTTACTCATGACTGGTGCTCTAACACTGGAGACATGCCTTCAGTTCCTCAGTGCTCATTTAAGTATATGACTATATACCATTTGTTCTACTTTTATAATTTAAAACTTTTCTTATCCATTATCAGAGTACATTTTAATCAGAATTTTATGAAAAAAGCCCAATAATGCTATTTTTTTCCTTTTTACTTATCCTTGGCAAATTCATATAGAAAAATTCTACCCATATAAAAATAAAGACAGGGCTGGGAAGGTGGCTCAGTGGTAGAGCGCTTGCCTTGCATGCTTGAGGCCCTGGGTTCAATTCCTCAACACCACATAAAGCAAAAAGAAAAAAGCCGGAAGTGGTAATGTGGCTCAAGTGGTAGAGCACTAGCCTTGAGTTGAAGAGCTGAGGGACAGTGCCCAAGACCAGAGTTCAGGCCCCACGACCGGACCCCAAAAAAATAAAAAATAAAATAAAAATAAAAACAAATTGATTTAAACTATTCGTTTTTTTTCATACTATCTACTGGATCAAAATAGTTTATTTCTTTTATTATTTTATAAAATTGTAACTCGGTATAAGATCACTGTATTTCTACATCTCACTTAGTAACTGTTATTTGGAAAGCATACAATCATTCATAGAACCACCAGAACTTTGTGAATCAAAGCACCACTTGATTAGGGTGGACATGAGAAAAGTTTACCAACACAACATCCACGGCCAAAACTTGTATATACCACTGTATCATTGAAGCACTCAGTTTAAGCACAAGTAGAAATCCTCTATATTCCATTTGTGTGTGTTTGCATATTTTCTTGTTTTTTTTTAATCTTTTCTTCTGGAACTGAAACTTGAACTCAAGCCTGGACACTATTCATTAGATTTATCACTCAAGGCTCATACTCTAACACTTGAGCCATACCTCCATCTCTTGCTTTTTGGTTGTTCATTAGAGATAAGAATCTCACAGGCTTTTCTGCCAGGACTGGCTTCAAACTGGGATCCTTAGATTTCAGACTCCTGAAACTGCTCCTTATGAGATATATGAATATGTCTCATATTCCTCTCCTATTTTTTAGATATAACTTGCTGTGTTGAATTAAATTTATTTGATTACTGCTAATATGCCAAGGAAGATTGAAGTGCAAGTCCCTAGACAGAAATTTCTTATTTTAACTTCAGTAGTTGTTAGAAACGGTTTTCAATCTATGTTCATGTTTATGTCAAGGACATCGTTTATTCCACTAACAAAATGTCCACATGTTACAATAATATGTTTTTTAATCAAATGCTCTTAGGCAAATATTAAACAAGAATTATGACCCTTTTATCTAATTGAGTGTACAATTATTTCCCAATTGAAATTTTTATTAGGAAATAGCCATGACCTATATCTAGTATATCCCTAGCAAAGCATTTGACTTAAGTCATGAATTCAAGTAAGTATTTCAAGTATAGTTGAACTTAATTGTTTTGATGCTTGTTTGGTATTTATAATTTATACTTCATCTCCTGTTTACTTAGTGGCACTGGCACTGGTGGCTCATGCCTGTAACCCAAACTCTGAAGATGCTGACATCTAAGGATTGAAGTTTGAAGCTAGCATAGACAAGAAAGTCTTTAAGACTCTTATCTCCAATGAACCACAAAAAGCCAAAAGAGGGTAGTACGTGATTCATTTTGAAGAGTCCAGTCCAGAGTGAAGAAGACAAATAAGAATTCAAGGCCCTGAACTCAAGAGCCATTAATGGCATGCACAAAAAATAAATAAATAAAGAGTGGAAATGTGGCCCAAGTGTTAGAGGGATCTCATTGTGCAATAAAGCAAAGGGACAGTGCCCAATTGCTGAGTTCAAATCCTGGTAATGGCACACAGATACACAGACACAGACACACAGACACACACACAAAGTATTTAATGACTGACTTAAATACTCTGAGAACTCAAAAAGGACTGACAGAGATTACATGCAATTCTGTGTAAACTTGCTAGCAAACAAGGTAGTGACTCCCTATGGGCCTGCCAGGGCTGGGCCAACCACTAGAGCTAAGAATCAACAGGCCTGCTCTACTGCCTGGCTATGGGCAGCAAACGTTACTTACGAGAACCTGTTGAATTTGTGTGTTTGTGTATTTGTGTGTGTGGGTGTGTTTGTGTTCGTGTATGTGTGTATCTGTGTGTATTCTGATCCTGGGCCTTGAACTCATGGCTTGGATGGTGCTCTCCCTTAGCCTGCTATACTTGAGCATTTTTGCTCAAGATTAACACTCTACAACTTGAGCTACAGCTCCACTTCTTTTGATATTTTTATTTATTTATTTTGTGGCAGTTAATTGGAGATAAGTGTTTCATGGACTTTTCTGCCTAGGCTGGCTTAGACTTCTGAATAGTTAGGATTGTGGGCATAAGCTACCAGTGCCTGACTGAGAATCTATTACTATTTTTTAAGGTCTTACATGTGGAGCCAGGTGCCAGACTACAGCCTATATCTTCCCATTGCCATTCAAAAATCTGTCCTATATTTCTACTTGCCTGAAAGTAGGACTTAAATTGTAAGTGGTATGGGAGATTCAGAGAGGTAGATTTTTTTTGTAAATTCTCCAACCACTAAGAGAGAGAGAGAAAGAGAGAGAGAGACAGAGACAGAGAGATGGGGAGGGGAGTTGTAGTTCAGAAATATGTATTGATCACAGTAGAAACAATGTAGTTGAAAATCAAAAGCAAATGATATGGATTTGAGAGAGCCAAGGTATAATTCTGGATTTAACACTCACTAACATGGATGTCATATAATTTCCTTTCACCTTAGTTTCCACATTTTAAGATAATATTCAGTGTTCCTATCATGACTCTTAGGACAATCTCATACATGAAAATAAAAGCACTTAGTAAATATCAAGTACAAAGCAAGTGAATCACATTGAGCAATAGTAATGATTTTAAATGACATTATTTCAGTTGCTATTAGTGTTAACGGCATTTTATGTGTGCTAGGGTTTGAAAACTGGTGGACTTTTCTGTATATAGTATGAAATTTACCATAATATCTCCTTCTGAAACAAATGAATTTATTATAAGTGGGAAATTGAGATAGAGTCAAACTCCTCATAAAAGTTTGTGCTGGTATGCCATATTGCAATACTTTAGAATTCCTAGATTCTACAAGACATTTTCTAACAAATATGTCAAAGTTGTACTCCAATTTATTTGCTTGTCCTGCCATTTATATCTATTTTACAAAGCTCTACTAGTTACATTCAAAAGTCTTCTTACTCATGTAGATTTCAGAATCATGTGTAAATATGATGTTTTGTTCAATGTTGAGGTGATCAAGCCTCTATGAAATGGGTTTTAGGGTCTAGGCAGTAAAGAATGAGGATTTCTAGTTCAGTAAGCCCCTTGGTAACAGGAAAGGAGATACTAGGGAATTATTTTTCATGTTGTGCTATTGCCTGAATTGAAAAAGTATAAACTCATAATTATCTAGTGTGATTTACTATTTTGATTGAGCTCCAGGTACCGCCGTGGTGAGATGACCTTATGAACAGTATAACATTGAATCCCCAGAAATCAATAGGGATAATAAAATCTTTTTACTGACCCTTCCGTCCTACTCACAGAATCAATTGCTTTTTACCTTCTGTTTCATTTTTTTTTCATGAAAAGTTCCACAATTCATTTTACTACCTGTCAAAAGTGAATTTGTGTGTGTGTGTGTGTGTGTGTGTGTGTGTGTGTGTGGAATAGAGTTGTTTGATATTTCAATTCTCTGGCATGATTTTTTTTTTCATCTCTGTTCCTAGTATGCTAATAATCTTATTAGCACCTTACGCCCCTTCCTCCCCAATTCACAATAAAACCTCATTCAGTGACAGAGAAATATTAACACAAAGTTCATTAGATGCAATTAGGATACATATACATTTTATTTTGTCAGTCGTGGGGCTTGAACTCTGGGCTTGGGCACTGTCACTCAGCTTTTCAGCTGAAGGCGAGCACTCTATTACTTGAGCCACAGTGCCACTTCCGGTTTTCTAGTGGTCTATTGGAGATAAGAGTCTCATGGACTTTCCTACCCCGGCTGGCTTTGAACCACGATCCTCAGATCTCAGCTTCCTGAGTAGCTAGGTTAACAGGTGTGAGCCATCGGTGCCCAGCTTTCACACACATTTTTTTTAATTCATCAAACCACAGGACCCTCTGAATTATTTGTGAGAATAACAATAGAGTAACAGAACTTTTTATTTCCCCTTTCTCTGTGAATGAGAAGTCACTTCTAAGTCAACAGTCATATGAACTCTATTTACTTGGCAGTGAGTTTGAAAACCCTTGACCCTAGTTTTCTCTCATAGGGAGATTGTCTCCTATGGAAAAGTTTACCTCTATCTTATTTGCAACGTAGTTACAGGCTCCCTACATCTAATTTGCTGGATCATTGCTCAACCTCAGAGCACTTTGAGATCATTCATTGGACAGTGGGGAATCTATCTCAGTGGTATATCACTTACCTAGCATACATGAGGACCCTTGTTCAATCCCAAGAACCACAGGGGGAAAAGCAGCTCTTGGAAGAGAAATGTTCTTCTTCTATATATACTATGAAACCAGTTTTCCCTGGTGCCTACCAAAAGAATCCAGCTCATTTCATAGCCCTGATTTCATAATTCAGCCTTTCTACTGAGCCATTTATTGTAATAGATGCTAGAAAATGCATAACTTGATGAAAAAGAAGGGAATTTGGCTCTGCAATGAGGTTCATTCCATGAAGGCTAGTGAAATATTTAGCACCCATCTTCTAAGCTGAGTATGGCCTATGACTTACGCATTGTAACTGTGTGATCCATTTGAGGATTGCTTATTACACCAGACTAAATTCTCGCCCTATACTAGGTAGCATGTAATAGAAAATATAAATGGTACTTGTCAAGTCAACACTTTTGTGTTCTGTTTATTGATTGAATCAGCTTTCATATGACTGTACATATTCATTTATAACCCCAATTGATGAGATTCAATCCTACAAGGAGTCTTTATAAAGCAGATAAGCATTTAAAGGGAAAGATATAAAGAAGTAGAAATTAGAAGACTGAAGCTCTATTTCAGGTACCTAGCAATGTAATACAATTCCCTGATGGTATTTTTGTTTTTGCCCAAAATCTATACCTGCTTTCCTTCAGAGTTGACTATTTACCCAAGGTAAGTATCTCACAGTAAAATACATATTTTATAAAAAAAAAATCAATTGGGTTTCTAAAGTGTAAAACCAAAGGCAGAATCTTAATGTTACATTCCTTTTATCTTCTGTATCTGAAATATCACTGTATCTGGAATGCCATTAATTTCCTATGCTTTACATCAGACTCCCCAAAATGTAGTTTTATAACCATCTTCAGTTAATCTGTACAATCAAAATAGCTCCCTGACACCCAGCCAAGATTCACTTTCTCACTTAGAGTTCATCTTAACATATCTCTAGATCCTTCATAAAATGTACAACACAGTATGGCACTGATGGCTCAGACCTATAATCCTAGCTAGTCAGACAGTTGAACTTTAAGGATCATGGTTTGAAGCCAACCTCAGCAGAAAGATCCATGAGATACTTCTCTCCAATGACCCAACAAGATGCAGAACTGGTAGAGTGTCAGCTAAAAAAAGCTAAAGGACAGTGTTTGGACTCTGAGTTCAAGCCCAGTACTAGGGTCCATGTGTGTGTGTGCACACAACACACACACACACACACAATTAAAAATATAGAGCAGACCTTATCCCTCAGATTATGCAAATTGTAAACAAAGTAAAAATAAAAACCCACTCATCTTTTTATGTTTCACACTTACCTCTTTGGTTTTCATTGACAAAAATACCCCACAATACAACACACACACACACACACACACACACACACACACACACACATCATGCTGTCCTCCATTCTGAGAATTCACTTCAATTATGTACTTTTTAAAATTGATTTTTTTTGTCATTCCTGGAGCTTGAACTCTGGGCCTATGAACTGTCCCTGAGCTTTTCAGCTGAGGCGAAAGTTCTACCACTTGAGCCATAGTGCCACTTCTTTAAATTAATTTTTCTATATCAGTATAAGGCAAAGCCAAAAACACTTCCTATCCCCCCCCGAGACTTTTCTGTACTCAAAATTCAACATTAACCTCACCCACATACCACATGTCCAATATGTCTATGTTACCATCAGAGCTCTAGAATTTAATGAATACAAAATAGATGTCTTTGGGAACCGTTTTAATGGAATCAGTGGAGCCTACGCCATGATGATGTTCTTCTGTCTCATTCTAGGAACATGGAATACCTGTCAACATGGGCTATGCGGTGGCCCCTCATCATTCAGGAGTCTACCCTGTTCATATTCAGCTATATACAGCTTGGAAGAAGGTCTGGGGAATTCAAGTCACCAGCACTGAAGAATATCCACATCTGAAACCTGCACGGTACAGAAAGGGCTTCATTCACAATAGTATCATGGTGAGCACCTGCCACTGTGGATAGTCAAAGGATGTGAATATGTATGTGTGAAGTGAAGACAGTTTGACATTATCTCTAAGGCTGGAACATCCAACTTCTTTTACATCAGAAATTGTGAGGGCAGCCTGATGGAAACTGCCCATACATTAACAAACTCTTTGGTTGTAGACTCACTTCCTAAGCTACAGGGTGGAGTCCAGGCATCTAAAGCAGGCTAGGAATTGTGGGAAGGAATGTTGTCTAGATTATCCATTGACCTTGCAGAATCGCAGTATTGTTTAGAGATCCTCTAGTTCCCCTGAGAAATTCCCCAGTACCATTTGTGTGAGTAGTTTTACTGAGAGTTTAAGGCATAATGTGATGTTATGGATCAAAAATACATCTTTCAATTCACTCCTCTATCCACAGACAAAGAACTGGCATCTTACAGCTAAATTTGTTCACTCTGTTTATTTTGACTTGCAGCTACTCTGAGTGTCTTAGGTTGCTTTTCTTTTCTTTCTTCTTCTATGTATTCCCAAAGGAGTAGAATATATTTTTTTCTAATTTCTTCTGAGGAGTATTAATTAGAACAGATAAGAATCTGATTTAAGAGTTATATATTATGTAGGGAAATAGATAAACCTGGAAAAAATTATGTTCAGTGAAATCATGCTCAGAGAGATGAAAGTCACCTATTTGCTTTCCTACTTGGAAGTTAGATCTACAGTATAACAGATTTGAGTGGAAAAGCTAAACCCCGAGTCCAGGCCCTGAGTTCAATCCACAGTACTAGAACAATGAAATAATGAAACAAACAGCCCCCCAAAATAAAACAAAATCATATATGAAAACACACAGGGTTATATACACGTATACACAAACATATTGACTAAAATATGGCATATCTCCTTTGAACATGTAGCATACAATTTAACAAAATGTATACCAGAAAGTTAGAACATGTATTATTTGGATACAGGTAAGGTCAAGGGGTCAGGGGTAGATAAATAGAGAGAGGAAAGGTCATAATATGCAGTCATAATGTAGAAATACATACATATGCATATATATATACATGTATCTATACATTATATACAACATTTACTTGTTTACATATATACAATGTATTTGTGTGTGTGTGTGTGTGAGAGAGAGAGAGAGAGAGAGAGAAAATGGAAGCAGATAACCTGAGGAGTGATGAGTTTGGAAAAGATGGAGGAGTACAATGGAAGAGGTGACATGGATCAAGATGCAGTGTGCTCATAAACTGACATGTTTAATTGAAATTTTTTGTACAAGTACTTAAAGATAATAAAATATATAAATAAGGATGATATAACTGCCATTATAAGTGATAATAAAATAAATATTAAATTGGAATTTAATTTATTCATTGAAATAAAAGAATGATATCACTTACTTTTATCAACTATTCCCAGTTTCACTGGAATATCTGGTGTCCTCATTGGTTATTAAAGTCAGCAAGGTTTGCAAATTATTCTCCTTCACTTAAATATTTGCATTACCCTAAGCTATTACTTATATTGCTATTGAAATTACCTTAATATATCTGTCTTTCTGCATGCCTATCTCTGATTCTCTATCAGAGTCTATTCACCTAATCACTATTCAGAACAATGAAAAGGCACATATACCTAACCAGAGTAAGTGCTTGATATTCACTTATCACAAAACTTTAATTATTTTATTGTAAATTGATCCCAGAGCACTAAAGAAGACTCAGACTTAAATTAAACCATTGATAATGCAAATAGTAGCATTGGTGCCCATGAAAATATGAGATATAAAAAGAAAAATACTCAGATAATATAAAGTCAAAGCAAAGTACCTGATATTTTACTTTATTAGGTTTCATAACCATTAAGCAAGTTATGAAGTAAAAAAAAATCCTTTTAACCAATATTGCACGCATTCATTTACCTTGAGTTTAATATCAAAAGGAAAATTAAATGAAGAATAAATGGAATTGTATTTGCTGTGCGTAATTGGATGCATTTTTTATTAAATTATAAGTAGTTTGTTATTCAAACTAAAGTTTTAGAACAAAATTATGTATTTGTTTCTTTTCAGTTGGACCTTCAGATTTACAGTAGAACTCACCAAAATATACCAGAAATAAACATGAGATAAGATTGCTACTACTGCAAAAAAGGAATCAGTTCACACATAGGGGTAGATGATGCAAATTGAACCCTACAGTGCAAGATTAGATACTAGAAGTTATGAGAGGGAAGATCTAATTGCAAGAAAATAACGTGATGTTGCAGGCTATTTTTAAACACAACTTTTCTTTCTTTTTAACCAATCTCTTCACATAAACCAGGTGGTATTTTTGATTCAAAAACGGAATAAGCCCTGATTTACAACATATACCTGTCATCCCAGCTCTTGGGAGGCTGAGACACAAGGATCATGATCTAGAATACATCATGAGTTCCAGGCTAACCTAGGCTACATAGCAATACGCTTTCTCAAAATGAAACAAACAAACCCTCAGTAAAATCTGATGATTTTGTTTTTGGTGTATGGGGAGGGCAGCATTGTTTCTAGAACTTATCTTAAACTCTCTTGCTTACCGGATTTGCATGGTCAGCTGACACTCTACCACTTGACCTATACCTCCAGCTCTACTGTTTGCTGGTTATTTTGGATTTATAGAGTCTTATGGACTTTTGCTCTATCTGGTTTGAAATGTGTTTCTCTGGACCTCAGCTTCCTGAGTAGCTAGAATTATAGTCATGAAGTCCCTCACACTCAACTAACTTTTTTGTTTCTGTATTTGTTGTATCCTTGTTGAATCCATTTGACCTATCTAGTCTATATTTTGGTTTGGTAATGCCTTAAATATTTACAAAATTATGCTGTTATCAACTTTTGATTAAGATTTTGGCCTTAACAAATGAGGAACTCCAACAAGAACTGTAATTTTCATATTCAGAAGTTATGATGTAGTATGCAATTCTTCATTAAAACATGACAGTGTGTTGTTTTTACCCACTTTTTCTCAGGTCCTTCCTCGACAGACCTGTGGGCTATTCACCCATACAATTTTCTACAAAGAATATCCAGGAGGACCCCAAGAATTAGATAAAAGTATCAAAGGAGGGGAACTGTTCCTCACAATCCTTCTAAACCCAGTAAGTACTCTGTTTATGAATCTTAGAATATCATCAGAGTTTTCAAGCATGCTTCGTTTTTATTTTTTCAACTATTCATCTTTATTGATTCTAGATTTATATCCACATGTCCAGCCCCTTTTCCTGATAAAATTTGACTTCCCAGGATCTGATTTCTTGATAGTTCTGACTACATGGCTGCATTTTTTATTTTTACTGTGGACAGTGAGAGAACTATTTCTAGCAGTAATTTTATTAAAGATCATTTTTCCTTTCCCCTGATTCATTAATGTCTGATTGACAAATTAACATTTTATATATTTGCAGTATATATAGTTTTCCATCTATAAAATCATGTTGTTCATGAATGAAGACAACTGTCTTTGGGATTTAAATGCTTTTCACTTCTCTGTATTGGCTAATTGCTCTGGCTACACTTAGTTCAATTTTGAATAGTAGTCATCAGCATGGTAATTTTTCTTTTTTTTTTTTTTACAAGGGTGTCTTAAAGAGAAAGCTTTTTGCATTTAGCATATTTAGTTAGTTTGCTGTTATTCATGGCTAGGTTTATCATTCATATTTTACTTTCATTGTATTGATACACATTACTTTTAAATATTATTTGGAGTAGTGTGTGTATGTGAGTGTGTGTGTGCACGCACGCACATGTGCATGCTGATACTGAAGCTTGAACTCAGAGCCTTGGTGCTGCACCTGAGCTTTTTCTTCAAGGCTAGGTGACTAACAATCTACCATTTGAGCCCCAGAGCCACTTCTGGCATTTCAGTAGTTTACTGGAGATAAAAGTTGCACAGACTTCCTTGCCCAGGCTGGCTTTGAATCAGTCCTCAGATCTCAGCTTCCTGAGTAGCTAGGTTTATAAGTGAACCAACAGTGCCTGGATGTGATTAGGTAGATAGATAGATAGATACATAGATAGATAGATACATAGATACATAGATACATAGGCAGATAGACAGGCAGATAGATAGGTAGATATCATGAAAGAATAGTAGGTGTCAAATAATCAAATGCTTCCTATCATTCGTTAATGAATATAAGGTATATCACACCAAGTGATTTGCCTACATTGAACAAAACTTGGATCCCTGGACAAATTCTGACTGATTGTGGTGAACAATCTGTTTATGTACCATTGAATTTTACTTTATTCTGTGAAGATTTTTAAATTTATGTTCATAGGTGAGACGGGGCAATAGTTTTCTTTTTTTGTTGTTGTGTTTTTGTTTTGTTGTTGTTGTTGTTTGTTTTGTTTTGTTTCTGCCAGTCCTGGGGCTTGACTCAGGGCCTAGGTACTGTCTCTAAGCCTCTTTGTGCTCAAGCTAGAGCTCTACCACTTGAGCCACAGCACCACTTCTGTTTTGTGAGTGTTTAATTGGAAATTAAAGTCTATCTATCTATCTATCTATCTATCTGCCTGGTCAGCTTCAAACCATGATCCTCAGATAAAGAAACTTTTAATAGCTAATTCTGTCTCCTTTTTCACTATCGGTCTCTTCAGGTTTTCTCTTCTTTTGTAACTCCTTCTTACGAGGTTTTATGCTTCTTGGAATTGATCTAATGGTTCGTAATAATCTCTTGTGATATTTCATATTTCTGTTGTAATGGCTCTTCCTCCACTTCTGATTTTATTTATTTGAGACTTTTCTCTAGCCAAAGGATTTTCTATTTAGTTTTCTTTTCCAGAATACAACTCCTAGTTCACTTATCTTTTTTAAATTATTTTTTTAGTCTCTAATAATACTCTCTATTTCATTACTTATGCTTCAATCTTTGTTTACCTCTTTATGCTGTTTAATTACTCAAGATGAGATGTACAAGACACTATGTTGAAAATGAACGTTACAACTTCGGTGGAGAGGCGGAGGTAGGGGGTAGGGGTGGTAGTTATGGAGCTGGGAGGGAAGGGATGGTAGGGGAAAAACAAAGGAGGAGGCAACAATGTTCGATAGGAAATGTACTCATTACCTTGCTCATGTAACTATAATGCCTCTGTACAGTGTATTTACAATATAAAACATACAAAAAAAGATATAGAGCCAGATGTAGGTGGCTCAAGCCTGTAATCGTAGCTACTCGGGAGGCTGGGATCTGAGGATCACTGTTCAAAGCCAGCCCAGGAAATGAAAGTCCAGGAGACTCTTATCTCCAATAAACCAATAGAAAACCATAAGTGGCACTGTGGCTCAAGCGGTAGAGTGCTTGCCTTGAGCTGAAGAGTGCAAGGACAGCACCCAAGCCCAGAGTTCAAGCCCCATGACCAACAACAACAAAAATATATAAAACTATGTTGCTTATTTAATAGTTTTCTCACTTTTCTTAATGTAGATATTTAGTGCTATGAACTTCCCTCCTGGAATTTCTTCACATCCCTTTCACTAAACTAGAGAAATTAGAATACATCACCCAATAGTCTATTTCCCTAATGAAGCATAATCAAAGAAACCACAGATTTGCCAAGCATGTATGGAATATAATCATTAAATGTAATATAATACTCAAAGTTAGCTTCCATTTGCAAAGGATAATAAATATATATTAACATGCAGTTCTCTGTCCAGTGAGCAACATTAATAATCTAATTAGTAGTACATATCTTAACCTTAAATTGAGTTTGCTTTCAGCTTGAGATATCAGTAAGCATGCTTTTTTCAATCTCTAAAAATGATCACAGAGCAAACCATATGAAAATATATAACCATGTTTTGACTCAGGTGAGGTGAGATTCATTTTTAAAATTTTTACTAATTTTAGTGAGGATCAAAAATAGGGATTTTTTTTCTCTTTTTCCTTTCATCTTTCAAAAATGTGCATTTTTTCAGTTAATGAATATGTGTGCAACAGCCTAGCAGCAAGATTAGATAACACAAAGATTGTTCAGCTTTCTGATTATTCACCTATAATGATCCTATGCTGAGATCTTGGGAGATACATTCTCATTTACATCCACAGCATGTGGGAAATATGACATGATGAATTTATATGATGTCATCTTGCTTAATATAAGAAATTTTCATGCTCAACACAAAAGATGCAGACTTTAAATAACAATATGTATAACCGCATGGACTATATTTGAGAGGAACATTTGTTAGATAAAGATGAATGTAATATTTTAATTGTTTTAAATATTTTAATTAAGGAAATTAAATTAAGATCTACATTGTACAAAATCTTAAAAGAACTTTGAGATTGGATTCGAAGGTATATAGCAACAGAAGTGGACATATTTTATTGGTGTATGATTTTTAAAACTTGCCCCTTCAATTGTCTTGTTATTATAACCAAAAGAACAAAAAAAATAGGTTTCTGGATTGGTGTGTTGGAATGACATTAAACTTTCGAAAGAAGATTGGGTGCTTTGTGATCTCCAGTAAGAGACTTATGTTCTCAGACATGTGATTCTCCTACAGTACTAGATAGTCCAGTATGCCCCTGAGCTTTATCTGTTAGACTTAAATCTAAAATTATTCCAATGTTTGGGTGGGATTAATTGGAGATAAGAGTCTCCTGGACTCTCCTGCTTAAGCTGTCTTTGATCTCCAATCCTCAGATCTCAGTCTCTGTAATTGTTAGGATTACAGGTGTCATCACTGGCATCTGGCTTTTTGTATACATTTTTTTAATTCCAAGAAATTATGAAAGTAACTTTTGAAAATTGATGTGGAATATTCATGAGAATAGAGGTGGAAATCTCTTCTCTTCTCCCCCCCCCTTCTCTGATGGAGAATTTAATCTCAGCAGAGGCCAGGGTCACTTCATCATATCATTTTCAATCTGGAGTTGCCTTCTTGATCTGCTCTGGTTGTTCTGAAGGGGAATTCAATAATCATTAGAGCTCAGACTAGTGCATCCTCTGAACCTTCGACCCCTTTGATTGCTATTTGTGTTTACTGCTTGGATTCCTGACAATTCCTTGTCATTCAAGGTATAGATTTATATCTCTAATATTTGTAAATATTTTGAATCCAGTACCCTTCATAAAGTCATCAGACTGAAGATTTAATGTGGACCTTTAAATAAGAGGTAACAATATTTGCTTTCTAATATTCTATTTCTGGCATTTGTGAACTAACAAAACCATACTTAATCCTATATAACTCAGTTAAAAGACTTTCCATTTGTTTCTTCTTTCCCTTCCCCCCTTGCCCCCCCCCAGTCCTGGGACTGGGCACTCACTGTCCCTCAGCTCATTCTTTTGCTCAAGGCTAGCACTCTACCACTTGAGCCACAGCACCACTTCTGGCTTTTTCTGTTTATGTGATACTGAGGAATCTAACCCAGGACTTCATACATGTTAGACAATCACTCTACCCTGAAGCTACTTTCCTAGCCCAGTCAAAAATTTTCTTGTAATCAGTTGCATACTGTACTTGATTTAGCCTTGGGAATTCATGGTGAAATCAATATAAGGTACATAGGGAAAGGAAAGAGACCAAGAGAACAGATCAGGAGACATTGGAATTGATGTCATTGGTGTTGTCCAAACAGAAATGTGCAGATGTGTTTGCTAACATGTTTGGTTGATGGTATTTCAGCATCTGCTCACAACCCCAATCTTGGTAGGAAAATGCTATGCCACTTGAGCCACTCTCCCAGCCCTTTTATTGATTTAGATACTTTTTCAGATAGAGTCTCTTTTCTCTGCCTGGGGCCAGCCTTGGACTCCAATTCACACAGAGATAACATCACAGTTAGCTGACATTACAATCACTTGCTGAGACACCCAGCTTATTTGTTGAAATTAAAGTTCTCCATAGGGAAGTGGCACTGTGGCTCAAGTGGTAGAGCGCTTGCCCGAGCTGAAGAGCTGAGGGACAGCGCCCAGGCCCAGAGTTCAGGCCCCATGACCGGACCAAAAATTAAATAAATAAATAAATAAAAAATAAAGTTCTCCATAGATTTTTTTTCTTTTTTTTATTGTAAAAATACTGTACAGAGGGGTTACAATTGCATGGGCAAGATAATGAGTACATTTCTTATCAAGCATTGTAGCCTCCTCCTTTGTTTCCCCTTCCCATCCCTTCCCAGCCTCCCCCCGCCCCCCCACCCGATCCTCCCCCACCCACCAAAGTTGTAAAGTTCGTTTTCGACATGACAACTTGTACTTCTCATTGTTGCAAAGGGTCCCCCTGTATCCTTATTTAAACGACTTGTTTTTCCCCTTCCCCTCCACAAATTATACCAACATCAAATACAAATCAAACAGTGAAAGCAGGGGTTATACTGTGGGGGAGGGACATACAAAGCAACAAAGAAATAATCTTATAAATGCATTAGAAACAATCGCATGAAAGAAAATAAAAACATTTAAATACATATCTTAGGGTTCATTTTCCTAACATCACCTTATCTGATCTTTTCTGCTTGACTCCAGTTAGAATGGCAAAAATCAAGAACTCTCCATAGATTTTTTTGTCTGAGCTCTCCTTAAACTATAATTCTCTCCATCTCTATCTCCTAAGAAACTATGATTACAGGAAAAAGTCACTAGACACGGACCTCAAACAGAAGGTTTATAAATCTCTCACCTGATGCTATGAATTTGTGATGTCTGTGTTCTTTTACAATTAGTCATGTAGTATGTATCTTTTTCACTCAAAAATTCCCTGATGATGTTAGCTCACACCAGCTTGAGTAGCTGGTATCTACTCAGGAGGCTGAGAGCTGAGGATCACAGTTTAAAGCCATCCTGAGCAGAAAAGACTATGAGGTTTTTTTGTTTTTGTCTTTGTTTTTGTTTTTGTTTTGTTTTGTTTTCCTAATTAACCAGCCAAAATGCCAGAAGTGGAGGTGTGACTTACCTAGTAGAGCATTAGCCTTGAGCAAAAGAGCCAAGTGACAGAGGAAAAGCCCAGAGTTCAAACCCCAATACCAGCACTAAAATTAGTTAATTAAATTTATTTTTAGGCATTAGAAACTAACATTATGAATTTAAATCCTTATGGCTTTAAGTTTAGACAAAAAATTAAACCCTGTTTTTCTATCTATCTATCTAATTGTCCTCTATCTCAATGAAAAGATAATTCCAGTGTAGGGGTGATATCCAGTGGTAGATATCTAAAAAAGTGGTGGAGAAAATAAACATAACATCTTCCATCACTAATATTCTGGGCAAAATATTATCTTCAGATGTAATAGAAGCAGTTTGACTTTTGATTGGTGTTTTCTGAATTCATTTGTATGTTTGCATCCTATGAGGCTAATAAAAACTGGCAAAGCTATATGAAGGAACGTACCAGCCTCCCCCCCCAGAGGGCTTTAAAATAGAACCAACAACTATGTAGTTCTTTCTTAGTGCCTTGGGAATTCTTTTGCTTAAAGAAGGAGACTGCATTAAATAACCTTGAAAAGTTCCCTATATTTTTTTTTCTGGTCTATGCCTTGTACAACTCTGATATACAGGGGGAAAAAAAATCCTCTAACAAGACCAGAAGTTTCTTTGCTTATAAACCTTCCTGTAGTCTTTGTCTGCTTAGAAGTCCAGGATACTTCCCTAGATTTTTTTTTTTTTTTTTGTCAGTCATGGGGCTTGAACTCTAGGCCTGAATGCTGTCCCTCAGCTCTTCAGCTCAAAGCTATCTCTCTACCACCTGAGCTACAGTGCCACTTCTACTTTTTCTGGTGGTTCATTGGAGATAAGAGTCTCACGGACTTTCCTGCCCAGGCTGGCTTTGAGCTGAGATCCTCAGATCTCAGCCTCCTGAGTAGCTAGGATTACAGGCTTGAGCCACTGGCACCCAGTTCCCTAGATATTTTTAACTGTTTTTTTAACTTAATTTTTTACTATGGCTGGCATCCAGATACATATTGTTTTGATATGTTTCCAAATATGCCATTACTTTCTAATTTTCCCTAAAGCAGCAAATGTGAATTAGATTAAGTATTTGTATACTGCCTCTTAAAATGGTAGACTAGATTTTTCTTTTCTTTTTGTGCCAGTTCTGGGGCTTGAACTTACATCCTAATTTCTGTCCCTTAGTGTTTTGATCAAGGCTATTACTCTACCACTTGAGCCAAAACTCCATTTCTAGCTTTTTTGTTCATTAATTAAAGACAACCATCTCACGGACTTTGCTACTTGGGAGGGCTTTGAACTACCAATCTCAGCTCTCAGCCTTCTGAGTAGCTAGGATTACTGGCCTGAACCACAGCCACTCAGCTTAGATGAAATCTTATTCCACAAATGACAATGAATGAAGCTTCTTGATTTTCTTTGATACCATCTTGCTTTTATTAAATGAGTATAACAATTGGAAATTATGTGATCTGAGGGTCATTTGAATGACATTTCAAAAGAACAGCTAGGCATCTGTCCACTTAACTCACAGAACTTCCTGTTGTTTCTCTGAGATTCTCATCATGAACTCTTCTCATATTGATATTTTCCTGCACTGTTCCACACTTGTCAAATACAAACGTGAATTTCCCTAGTGCCAAATCCTTCCTGGATTTTCAATATAATCTTTGTTCAGACAGGAAGAAATATAATTTAATCATGTCTGAGGTGAAACCGCTTTAGACCAGGTAGCCCCTCATCATTCAAGTTGAGACACCACCCTATAAAATATGCAGCAACTGACAATAGTTTAAAAAATAATAATAAAAAGAGGTCTGCAATCTTATCAGAAAGTGTCATCTGTAACTGTAAAGCCTGCAATAAATATTTCCTATGGATTTAATTTTTCCCCTCATTTTAATTTTGTGCTGCACAAAGAAATACAGAAATAAAAAATTTAGATTTTCTTGATAGAGGTACTCTAAGCGCCTTGGATTTGGAATGCCTGCCTAGCATGCATAAAGCCTTGGGTTCAATTCCTCAGTACCACATAAACAGAAACAGTCTGGAAGGGGCGCTGTGGCTCAAGTGGTAGAGTGCTAGCCTTAAGCAAAAGAATCTCAGGTCTCAGGGACAATGCTCAGGCCCTGAGTTCAAGCCTGATGACTGCCCCCCACCAAAGAAATCCTTAGATTATAGTAAGCTTAAATAGTGATCCATGATCCAAGGCTGTTTGTTCTGTTTTCCAAGCTCAAACAGTGCCTAAACTTCCTACTCCACACCAACTCTATTGATCAATTGCAAATCTGGGAGAGGAACTGATGTGTCTGAAAGCCAGGTATGTGTAATAGAACTGGAAAATAAAACTTCTCCGCCTACTGTCTCCAAGCTCCCATACACCTTCCTTGGAAAATGAGCTTTTTTGTCTCCTTCCTGTACATCACTCTCCATGCCCATGGAGTTTAGCAGATGAGACAGAACCTGATGATTGTGATAGGTGAGCAATGGACAAAGGAAATCTATTTGAAAGCAAAAGGAAAGCCAGATAAGAAAGTAGCAGAAACTCTACATGTGGAGAAGGGACTAAAGAGGGGTCCAGTGAGTTGGCTCAGAGGGTGAATTTCACAGCACAAGGCTTCTCTCCTGGGCTTTAAGCTGATTGCATCATGGCTCTGTGCAGGAGCTGCCCAGGCTTTTTGCATTGGTTTGAGTGGGCACCCAGGGCATTATGGGAAGAAGAAGGTTTTGAGCAAGGGCCAGTGGCAGTATGGAAAAAATAATTGCCCTGATGGGACACATGTGCTCAGCCACATGGTAGGTCCCCCACTTTTCCCCCATCTACTTAACCAGTCCCACGTTCTCTCGCCACTGAGTTCTACCTCTTCCAATAGACAAGAAAAGTTGCCAAAGTAAAGCACAGGAAAACATCAACATGAAATTACCTACAGTCATTTGAATTATTTGGTTGAAATAATATAGACGCTGATATTCAAGGTAATTTTCAGAAATCTACTTTATGTTCAGTGCAGCAAAACAGGATGCAATGTTCTAAGTCTGTACCGGATTAGAAAGAATGAATGAATGATTACTGATAATCAGATGTTCAAGGATGCTTTCACCATTCTGACACTAATTTTCTACATTGTGCTTTATTGAAAGTACAATAATCAGATATTTTACCTAGAAGAAAGCCATTGTATAGTCTGTCAAATTTCCCTTCTGTACAAAACAACATAGTCATATTGCCAACTCAGAATCAGATTTCTTGCTAGTGTTCCAGCAGTATTTATTTTTAAAGAATTTAACTTCTAACTTATCTACTAAGGTGAAATCTCTCTCTTTCCCAGATGGGGACTTGGAAGCAATTAGTGTTATTGGGAGCTCAGGGGCTCACAGCCCAGGAGAAGAGCCACCAGCTGTGAGAAGAATGCTCCCCTGCAGAGCATATAGATTGTGGAAAATTCTATTTCCACTCACTAAAAGACCTACAGTCACCTCTCTTTTTTTTTCCTTTATCTTTTTTCCCCCTTCCTTAAAGATTTGCAGGACTAACCTTTACAAAAGGACAGGAATCACCATTTCTGCAGTGATTCACACACACAGCAGGGGTTTTGTCAAATCTGGAATCAGCTAAGATCCATGGGCTTTGCTATGTGTGATATTATTCTTTCTGTCCAGTCTGAAAATCAGATCAGAGTTAGTATATGGAAACAGAGAGCATGGGGGAAATCTTGCTTTGTTTGTAATTTTTTTCAGTAGTGTGGGCTTTGTTTTAATTTCCCAAAGTAGAATCTACTTAGAGGTGAGTAATTCAGAATGCAAAGTAAGGCATCACAAAAGAACAGAATATTTTTGCTACCTAAGCCTGAATTCTGTCTTCTTGTCAAGTTAGAGGAAGACGGCTGTTATTGTGTAGACATGAATCTTTCTAATACCATCATTGCAGCAAGTCCTTGTGGAATACAATTTGCATTCCTATATATTTCCAGTCCACGCACAAATCCATAAGATTGCATTGTAATTTTTTTTCAATTTTCTTTCCATAGAGAAATAAATGAAAACAGTAATATTTTACTAGGGTAGTCTATTTCATCTAGTGTAACTGGATAATTTAGTTTTCCCAAAGCACAGAGTGAATAGTTGGAGAATAGTTCTTTAGCATAAATAAGTTTCCTACAGCAAAAGTACAACCTTCTGTTTATGTAGATATTAGTCAATAGATAAAGCAGTCTCTCTCTAATCCCTTTATCCCTCTAGTTTCTCAATCTCTCCAATCTTTCTCTGTAATATGTTAATTATTAAGTGCAAAATGATCTTAAAATCAGAGCTCCTTTAGAAGCCTTTGTCAGGAAATGTTGAATTGCCTTTACACAACTACTTAAAGATAATCATAATATATATGTGTGTGTGTGTGTGTGTGTGTGTGTGTGTGTGAAATAAAGATAAAAAGGTAAATTTCCTAGTCGTGTTCGACTAGTGATGTGATAGAAAGAGGAAAGATGAGAAATCTATTAAAAAGAAAACTTCTTTGTTCTCTTCTTTTCATAGAGTTCAAAACTTTTGATTTCACTACCTCTTCTATGCTCTCAGAATTATGTCTTGCTTCTTTTCCTTATGACTTACATAAAATTTTTAAGAGACAAAAGCCATATTGTTTCAGATCAATTTATCTTACTCCACTTTGTTCATCTCTTACTTGATTTTCCTCGGGTTACTTCTCAAAGTCAGAGTGAAAATAAAAACATGAGATCTTGCCCTTGGCATGTGGCTCACACACATGATCCTAATCACCAGGAGACGGAAACTTGAAGGATCCTGATTCAAAGCCAGCTTGAGGAGAAATGTTTTAGAGACTTCATCCTCAATTAACCAGTTTGGCTGGAGGCATGACTCAAGTGGTTGAATATATAAATATATATATATATGTATATATATGTTTATATAGCGCATAATATATATAGTTATATGTAATATATATGGTCTCATATATATAAGATATATTAAAATCTCAAAATTTTATATTGTGAAGTAAAAACCTCTGTATATTTTCTAGTTTTCACTAATAACTTACATACTGATGGCTATTTGGAACATTTGTGTAAATGATGAATTAGCAAGAGTCCATTAAGGAATCAAAGGACTTTCACTTCTACTGATAGACTAATCTGCATATGTCCACTGATGTTAGCTCTAGTCTTTGAGATTTATCTAGTCAAAAATGTTCAATTATTAAAGAAAATAGAAGCGTATGTTTCATTTATAGCTAATTTTTAGAATGCTTTCAATTATTTAGAGTTCCTGCTTTCATGACTACTTGTATCTCAATCATTTCATTACTTCATTTTTTCCAAGGTGCTCTTCTTGATGAGTTTAATGTATGAGAATTCCATTGTATGTTCATGTCTGTTTAATTTTGTCAAAGAAAACAAGAAAATGCTTTCCACAGAAGCTGAGATGTGAGTTGAACTGAGCAAAATTAGAGGTTCATCAGATAAATCACAAAGCATTTTTTGGGTTTGAGCAGTGTAATTTTTTTGACAAGAGATTTTTCAGCCAGAAGGAATAGACATTCAGTGTAAGGTAGCGTAAAATTATCATGATAAGTTTGGGAATTTTAAATATTGGGGTTTTGTAGGAGTATAAGACAAAGTTCTCAGAGCAAGATCAAGAAAGTTGTTATATGACATATGAGAATATAGGTATTTATTTCTCTAAAATAAGCTGTAAAATCAAATAGTAATTGTTATTTGTAGCTCTGTTTGGTATTTAGTGCCTATTATGTGTCTAATTACATGTATTGTTGTAAGGTCAATCATCCTAGAAGCCACATTTTAAAATATAGAATATTGGAGTCTTTAATATACAGTTAACAGGCTGCAGGTCGCCAGTTGTTACAAAGGTTTGCAGCACACAAATACACATAACACAGCCAGGAAACATGCTAAAGAGGAAAGAAATAACAAGAACAATACCAACAAGCCAAGTCAGCTCCAATGGAGAGCTGAATTGGGACTCCATGATGACTGGAGAGGAGACAGGACACAGGACACAGGACACGATCACAGAGACACAAGTGGCATAGAGTCCAAGGCTAGGCTGGTCTGGGCCTAAAATAGATAGGCTCAGGGGGCAGATCCTCAGGAAATTCCCAGTTCCTGGCACTGGACTGAGGGATTCAGTAACCTATCCATGAAGATGCCTGCCCCTGCCTCCAGGGGTCCAAGCATGCCCATTACCTGGGAGGCAGGTGATGGGGAGGAGGGGGTTCCTTCCCCCAGCATGAAGACAAGATGCCAGACCTATAATCCACCATTTGGCCAATATGGAGCTGGCCAGACCTGACCTCCTTACTTCAATATGATATATAACATACATACTATTTAGTATATATACTAATATAAATAGTATACTATATGTAGTATACATACTAATATAAATAGTATATCATTTACAGTATATATACTAATATGAATAGCATATTATGTATAGTATATTCTCTTCCTTCCTTCCTTGTTCTGGGACTTTTCATTGGTTTAGGTCACAAAAACACAAAAAAGCCATGTGAAGACTACAATGTACAGTGTTGTTTTTTGTTTGTTTGTTGGTTGGTGTTTTTTTTTTTTTTTTTTTTTTTTTTTTGTTGAAGTTTGGGCCTGGGCGCTGTCCCTCAGCTCTTCAGCTCAAGGCGAGCGCTCTACCACTTGAGCTACAGTGCCACTTCCGGTTTTCTGGTGGTTTATTGGAGATAGGAGTCTCACGGTCTGTCCTGCCCGGGTTGGCTCTGAACCGCGATCCTCAGATCTCAGCCTCCTGAGTAGCTAGGATTACAGGCGTGAGCCACCAGCGCCCCGCTGTTGGTTGGTGTTTTTTGTTTATTGTTTTTCCTTTCCTAGAGCTTGGGCATTTTCCCTAAGCCTCTTTGTGTTCAAGATTAGCACTCTACCATTTAAGCCACAGGGCTATTTCTGACATTTTCTGAGAAGGTAAGTAGAGATAAGCGTCACACAGACTTAGGAAAGTCCAAGCTGACTTCAAACCACGACCCTCAGATCTCAGCCTCCTGAGTAGCTAAGCTTATAGGTGTGAGTCACCAGAACCTAGATTACAGTGGTGTCTTGAGCTTAATTATATCTTTGCCTCACCCATTCCATATGTATTTGTTGAATAAATCAACAAATGACAATTGACCATCATAACTCTCTATTCCTACCACATTCTCTTTGTCTCATTAGTTTTTATCACTGTGTCAGGAGAAATAGAAAGAGAAAGGAAAAACAAGAAGGGGGGAAAAACAAAGTGAGAAGAAAGAAGTTAGGTCAGCTTCTGATGACTCACATCTATAATCTTACCAACTCAGAAGGCTGAGATCTGATTATCACAGTTCTAAGCCAGACTGGGTAAGAAAATCTATGAGATTCTTGTCTCCAGGAAATTACCAAAAAGCCAGAAGTGGAGCATTGGCTCAAGTGGTAAAGTATTAACCATGAGCCAAAGAAGCTCAGAGACAGCATCCAGACGCTGAGTTAAAAAAACAGAGGACCAACCTGGGAATGTGGCTTAGCAGTAGAGTGCTTGTCTAGCATGCATGAAGCCCTGGGTTCAATTCCTCAGTACCGCATAAACAGAAAAAGCTAGAAGTGGTATTTTGGCTCAAGATGGTAGAGTGCTAGCCTTGAGCAAAACTGCTTCGGGACAGAGCCCAGGCTCTGAGTTCAAGCCCCAGGCCTGGCAAAAACAAAACAGAAAAACAGGACTAACACACACACACACATACACACATATGAAGGAGGAGAAGGAAGAAGAGGAAAAGGAGGAGGAGGAAGAGAAGGAGGAGGAAAAGGAGGAGGAGAAACAAAAGAAGGAGGAGGAGGAGGGGAGGAGAAAGGGAAAGGGAAGGGAAGGGGAAGAGGAAGAAGAAGAGGAGGAGGAGTAAGAAGAATCAGTAGCTAGGAAAGGAAGGGATGAGAAGAAAGAGGAGAGAAAAGAGCAGAAATGGAGAGCTCTTCATTCTTGTATTAGTAAACAAGGTAGATAGGAGGAATTCTGAATAACCTAAAAACCCAAACTTACTAGTCCTGTTTTCCTGCTTAGTTAATATGGAAGATGAAATTATATAATGTCCTTGTATTTCAGTTTTAGTGCAAGTAAAATGGAAAGACTGATGTTCTTACTGTTTTTTACAGACCGAACAAGGAAAGGTAGCACAAAGTAAATATTCTGGTGTTCAGAACAACATATTAATAATTTGACAATGAATTTCATTTTCCAAAGTATAAATATGTATCATTTTTATTATCGACTGGTATTTGATGCATGGTCAAAGCTCCTGAGTTCTGGGTTTGTTTCCAAGGTGAATTGTGCTTGCTTGCTTCTGCCTGCCCCACACATAAATCAGGTGATAAACATATCCTCTATTACAAACCTGTTTCGTTTATTACATGCTTTGCTTCTGAAAATGTTCTTGTTGGTTTATCAGTTCTTGTCCTCTTAGAGCTCTTTTTAAATGATGAAAATTCCCATCATTATGTTCCCTTCCACTGAACAAATTAAGTCAGTGCCTACAGCCCTTGCCTGGTCAGTTAAGACCGTTTTTCTCCTTTGATTTTGTTGTCTACCAAAACTCATGAGGCTGGGATCTACAGTTTTTGTTTGGTCTGTCTTAGAGTCTTTGTGTTAAAGTCTTATAATGTTTGTATGAATAACTGTGCTGGAAACACCGAATCAGTACTTTTCTGATATTTTTGAATCAGTATTGATTGGTGTGAGCTCTTTGCTCACACGAAGAGTAAATAAAATAAATGCAACTTCTCCTATTAGTATGTACCTGTTAGTGAAATTAAATTTTGGAGGTGTTCCAAATTGTTACCTATTTATAAGGGATTTGGATGACTGAGTAATAGAAATAGGAAAATTCAAGCCAGTGAGCAGTTGGCTCATGCCATTAATCCTAGCTGCTCAGGAAGCTGAGATATGAGGATAAATCACTCAGAAAAAGCCAGAAGTGGCATTGTGGTTCAAGTGGTAGAGCACTCACCTTGAGCAAAAGAGGGTTAGGGACAGCGCCCAGACCAGAATTTAAGCCCTCCTCCCCCCACAAAAAGAAAGAAAGAAAGAAGAAAATCCTGAAAAGCAGACAGAAAACGTCTGGGTTGGGTTTCATTACCTTTGCAAGGGAAAAGACTTTCTTCATGTCTACAATCATTGATCCTATAGATCTCCCTCCATTGAACTCCACACCTAACAGAACAGCCAGTGTTCAATTACCTCTCTGTGAGAACATTAACTAAAATCAGAGAAGCAGGCAAGGATGTAGAAGCAAAGAAAAGGTCATGTTCTTGTAAACGGAAAGTTTATGATGACTTCCAGCCTTCTTCCAGCCCTCTCTCGGATGAAAATTACTAGCTTGAACAATGTAAAAGATACGAGGGAAAGCATGAAGGGTTTTCTTGATTTATAGTTGTCACTTTTAACACACTTTCGAGAGTGTTCAATAATGCCATTCAAAATATAAAATGTAAGTTAACGGAATCTTGCTCCTTTTGGAAGCTGTTATTATAGCCACTTAAACTCTCTTTCACACACAGATACACACTCAAATCAAATGTGAATAAAAGATGTGACTTGGAAATTGCCAGCCTATGATTTCCTTTTAAAAATCCATTCTCTAGTTCACTTAAACAACTTTTTCCAGCAATCAGATCTCTCTGTGTGGAGGACTTCCTGCCTAGAATGAGATGTTATGCTCATATACACATACTTTAGGATTTATAACTTATTTAGAAAAATAAAAAAGGAATCTTAAACACATCACATTGTCCCCAATTTGAAACATCTTTTAGCCTATCTTCTGCTGAATGCATTTTGAAACTTTTCATCTATGTATAATATGTAAAATGTTAAGATATATACCAGTCTTTTAGAGTATATAATGACTCTACAGTCTTTAGAGATTTAACTTAGGAAAAAGAAGCTTACATGGTCTTCAGAAGTAACTTTCTATAAAATAGCTTACTTCTCAATAACATTACAAGACATTCATTAGTTGTGTAAGAGGTTGTGTTATAGCAGGATCTCAGTAGCTCACACCCAGCTACTCAGCAGGCAGAAAAGGTCAGATAAGTTGATGTTAGGGAAATGAACCTTAAGATATGTATTCAAATGTTTTTTTTCTTTCATGCGATTGTTTCTAACACATTTATAAGATTATTTCTTTGTTGCTTTGTATGCCCCTCCCCCATGGTATAACCCCTGCTTTCACTGTATTTGATGTCGGTATAATTTGTGGAGAAGAAGGGAAAAAACAAATCGTTTAAATAGGGATACAGGTGGATCTATTGCAACAATGAGATGTACAAGTCGTTATGTAGAAATGAACTTTACAACTTTGGTGGGGAGGGGAGAAGGGTGGGGGGCGGGGGGAGGATGGGAAGGGGAAACAAAGGAGGAGGCTATAATGCTTGATAAGAAATGTAGTCATTATCTTGCCCATGTAATTGTAACCCCTCTGTACAGTATTTTCACACACACACACACACACACACACACACACACACACACAACCAGCTACTCAGGATTCTGAGACATGAGGATCACAGTTCAGAGCCAGCTCAGAAAGGAAAGTCCATGAGATCCTGATCTCCAATTAACCACCAAAATAGGCAGAAGTGGAGCAGTGGCTCCCATGGTAGATAACTAGCCCTGCACACAGAAAGCTTACCATGCCCAGGGTCCTGAGTTCAAGCCCAAGGAGGAGCAAACACACCACACACACACACACACACACACAATGCTTTTTATCTATTGAGTAAATAAATTCATCACTATCTACTCTTAATTCTACTTCAAAGTAAATCCTCATTAGTGATTTTCCTTTCATCATTGCAGCTACCAAACTAGGCAATGCTTCCTAGAAAACTGCTAGCCGCATGGACCCCACTGTCCTTAGAGCAGTCTCTGTGATGTTGGTAAATGCTGGATAAAGCATACTGTGACTTATTGTGACTGTTTTTTAAATCCCTTCAATGGTTTCTCATCAAATATTAGAATTAAATTAAACTATGGCCATGATCTGTCTCCTGCCACCTTCTCAGCACTCATCACATTCCCTCAGATCTTCATGTTCATCCACATCATCTTTCTTTCCTACACTTACCTAAACATGCCAAGGCTGTTGACCTCTCCTGCCCTTTGTGCTACCAAAACTTTGCTTGGCATGAGCTACTTTGAAAAATGGGTAAGTCCGATTTTTCATGTCTCAAGTCAAGTCATCTCATAAACAGCAATTGACTAATATTCTCCCCATCACTCCCTTTCATATATCTGCCTACTTTTCCACAGAATTTAACATTCTACAAAACAGTTTTATGTTTACCATCTGCCTCTTTTGCCCAATTCCTACTTTGACCAATAGTCTACTCCACATTGAACTATGATCCTAAGAAACATTCTTGTTACAGTGGAGAATGTGAGGGGGATATTCATAGTATCAAAATTATTATTTGAGTGTGTATGTATGTGTGTGTTCATGCACATGTGTGTGTGCACAGCTGCTGGATCTTAAACTCTTAGCCTGGACTCTGTCCCTGAGCTTTTGTGCTCAAGGCTAATGTTCAACTTCTTTGAGCCACAGCTCCATTTCCAGCTTTATGGTATTTAATCAGAGATAAGAGACTTATGAACTTTCCTGCTTGGGCTGACTTTGAACCATGATCCTTAGCCTTCTGAATAGCTAGGATTACAGGTGTAAACCACTAGCTCTAGGCAAAATTAAACTATTTGATGGTGAGGTACTCTCTACTTCTCTACTCCTGCATGATATCTTCCTGAGCTTCAGAAGTGCCTTGCCAAGAATATAACAAATGAGATAGATTCTGCATTGATCACTTGGTTTGTTTGCTGTGGCCCATAGATATAACTATAATTTTATGAAATTATTAATTTCTAACTGTGGTTTATATGTGGCTTCATATATATGAATGAATAACATTTCTCTGTGTGTGTGTGTGTGTCTGTGTGTGTGTCTGTGTGTGTGCAAGTACACATCGTGCACGTATACACGCACTGGCACTGGTCTTGTAGCTTGAACTCAGGATCTGAGTGCTGCTCCTGAACATTTTTGCCCACAGTTAGCACTCTTACTCTTTAGCTACAGTTCCAATTTGACTTTTTGGTGGTTAATTGAAAATTAAAGTATCACAGACTTTCCCACCTGGCTGGCTTCGAACCACACTCCTTAGATGTCGACCTTCTGGAAGTGGCGCTGTAGCTCAAGTGGTAGAGCGCTCGCCTTGAGCTGAAGAGCTGAGGGACAGCGCCCAGGCCCAGAGTTCAAGCCCCACGACCGAAAAAAAAAAATTGTAACCCACCCTCTGAGACTGGTAATTCTCCATTTCCACAGACTTTAGTGATACAAATATTTTGCTTGTTTCCAAATCAACCT
>NW_012267286.1:2529933-2568126 GCF_000151885.1 Dipodomys ordii
AAAAAAAAAAAAAAAACACAAACAAAAAACAGATGAAGTTTAGTCTAAAAAACCATCTGGTTAAGTTAAATGGGCTTTGTGATCCTTTGAGAACACTAATGGTGTTTCCAAATAGCATGTGATCCAGATGTTTAATTCCTTAGATGTCGACCTTCTGACTAGCTAAGATTACAGACTTCAGCTACTGCTGCTTGGTGAAATAATATTTCATTATACCTAACCAAGTTGTTGGTGTTAATGTGTGCATAATTTGGAAGATAACTTGGCAATCATTTATTAAGAAACACATACTGGTACATGCCAGGGTAAAATCTGTAAACTTCCTTGATATTTAAGCTATCTACAATGACCACTGACACTATTTTTAATTTGATAAATCTCTCTTTGTCTCATTATGTAGAAGAGCAAATATGTATTTACATGCATTATATTTAACCTTTGACAACTTGTATGTAGTAAATATACATTATCTCTAGTGTTGTATAGCTAGATTATAGCAGAAGCAATAGAAGAACAACTCAGGAAGTTGAGCGCCAAAGTCTCTGCTCTTTTATCAGTACATTATTCTATCTCTTGAGGCAGGGTACTGTCAAAACAGTAATATAACTTGGGAAAAAAATCTGTCTTTTTGAAGGAAAATGATTTTAGCAGCAATAACTGAGCTCTGTCAACTTCTAGGACTGAAAGAAAGTTTATGCAATTTGCAGAAACATAAATATCTTCCAGAATTCAGTATTTTTTTCTCTCAAAGCATTAGGTTCGTTGATTCATTCAACTAATTTCTATTAAATCTTTATAGCATGGTGGAGACAGTTAAAGAAATCATTATGGTTACAGTCCTTATCAACTCAAAGAGAAATAATCAGACAATGGAAAATTTGGAGACTTGCTGACAGTTGTCAAATAAAGGGGGACATGGAACTATGGAAGTAAGGGATTTTACTACCTGAAAAGCAATGGAAAAATCTATGAGGGCATTGTCACATTTGAGATGGATGAAGGTCCTAGACTAGTTACCGTTCTTGAAAGAGAAAGATAGTCTATGTGGAGGAAAGTAATGAGCTAACGATGAGTGGGAAGCATACATGAGAAATAATGAGGGAAGGGACAAATAAGAAGAGGCACAAAAGTGTGATAAGAAAGGAGAAGGGTAGAGGAAAGCTTATGCCCAGAGGGAGAAAGCTTTTATGGCTCATACCAAGGGATCCTGAAGTAGGCAAAGGATCTGAGGCTCAAATTTGGAAAGCAAAGTTAATGCTCTTATTTCTTAAGTATCAAGCTATCCCATCAAAATGGTGACCTTCATCTAGGAAAGATTGTGTGTGTGTGTGTGTGTGTGTGTGTGTGTGTGTGTGTGTGTGTGTATTCATCAGACCTGGAGTAAGTATCAGTCCCTTGTTAGACTATCAGAAACATGTCTGAATCTTATAGAGAACAGAAATAAATTTCATTTGGCTATTGCTCATGGATGACATAGTAGCATAATAAACTGACATTTGTGTTTGGGGCTTTAAAGCTTTCTTTGCAAAGTTGAACTTCTTCTAATTATACTTTTCTATTTATTTTGAAGCTATATAGTAAATGGAATTACTGCATTTTGGAGTCCATGCTTTTTTGCTTTTAATGTTCCCTTTCATTTCTTCTTCCTTCATCTTTCTCTTCTTTTTATTCTTTTGCTTTTTAATATGCCACTTTAGATTATTACTACTAGGAACATTTTATTATAAGGCACAAATAAAGTATGAAGGAAAATTACCCTACCCACCACTTTTTAATATCATTTGAAATGATAAAAAATGAGAGACTTCAATTAACAATGAACTAGATTTTAACATGTATTTGTTCTTAGAAATCCATATTCACTTTATATGAGTCCATTTAATCAGTGTCTTCAGTAACGTAGTGTGTGTTAAAGAAAAGCATGGCTCACATGGTAAATTATAAATATGTTAAGAACAACAGCAAGAAAAAAAAGCCATGTGCATGGATTTTTTTTGTTTCTTTGTATGTTCCCCCCCACACCCATGGTATAACCCCTGTTTTCACTGTATTTGATGTCAGTGTCCTGCATCTTGTATATACACTTCTCTAGCTTGGGGAGTGGAAGGGGGAAAAAATGTTTAAATAGGGATACAGGTTGGCCCATTGTAACAAGGAGATGTACAAGACACTATGTTGAAAAATGAACTTTACAATTTAGGTGGGGCGGGGGGGGGCAAAAGGGGGAGGGGGCAGAATAATTGTAGAGGTGGGAGGGAAGGGAGGGTAGGGGAAAAACAAAGGAGGGGGTAACAATGCTTGATAGGAAATGTACTCATTACCTTGCTCATGTAACTGTAACCCCTCTGTATAGTATTTTTACAATAAAAAACATATTAAAAAAAAAGAAAAACATGGCTCAAATAAAAGACTTTTTTGATTTTTTCATTCATGAAAAGAGGAACGGGTAAGGTTTCTTTTTAACAATTAAGATGTAGATGCTTACAAAGGAGGAATGAATTTTAATACCAAGCATATGCATCAATGTCTCATTGGACTTATCCACCTCATTGTTTGGGGGGGAGAAGAAAAAGGCAACAATGAAACCAAATTCACTGCTTCACTGTGCCCTTCTTGATGCTGACCAATCTTTTCAGGTTCTCTCTTGGGTGTGTGGCAGATCTAATTTTTTTCTTTTTAATTTTATTTTTTGTCAAACATTATGACCCCCTTGCTCATTTTCTCCTACTTCCCCTCCCCCCTTGACTCCCCTCCCCCTCAAGTTGTAAAGTTCATTTCCAACATAGTGTCTTGTGAGTATTGCTGTTGCATTGGTTCACCTTTTGTCCTTTGACTCAACATTTCGTGATTCTCCTCCCCCTCCCCAAATCATGTGTGTATATATACAAGACACAGGGCACCAGAATCAAAAACGGTGTCAACAGAGGATAAATCAAAGTGGGGGTGGGAAGAAAAAAGAAATTACTTCACATCTTGTAGTTCTTTTCAACTAGATCATTTCATATGGTCATATGTACATAACCATTGAGCTATTGTGATCCTCTGCTAGCAGTATCCTAGACATAGTAATTATTACAAATGAGGGAAACCATAGAGCCTATGTTTCTTTGGGTCTGGCTTACTTCACTTAATATGATTTTTTCCCCAAGTCTCCATTTCCTTATGAATGGGGCAATGCCATTCTTTCTGATGGAGGCATAGAATTCCATTGTGTATGTATACCACAGTTCTTTGCAGAGAGACACAGACCTCTTGTGCTTGCTGAGAATGCCTGAGGCCTGTGTAAGCGGTAAGAATGTATTCTGTGAAAAATGGTGCATTCAGGAGCTATTATCGAACACCTTGGCAAACCATTTGTTTCATCCATTTTTTCTCTTTATTTTAAAGGTTCATGAAATATAGTGTCAGCTTAATATGTGAAAAATCACAGGTGAAAGAATAAAGGAGACATTTTAGGAAACAAAATTACCTGTGTTTGCACTGAACACTATCTTGAGTCTACATTGCCTATTCTCTGTCTAGAAATACCAAGAAGAAAAATTGAAATTAAGGAAACATTAAGAGGAAACAGACAGGCAAGTACCAGTGGTCACACCTCTAATACTAGCTCCTCAGGAGGGGATTGATTAATGTTCAAAGCCAGACCTAGCAGAAAAAATTGTGAGATTTTTATCCCAATTAACCAGAAAAAAGCCAGTCGTGGAGGTATGGCTCAAGTGGTAGAGCACAAGAAAGCACGTGTAACTATGAGGCCTTGACTTCAAGTCCCATACTCATGCTCTCTCTCTCTCTCTCTCTCTGTTTCTCTCTGTGTCTCTGTCTCTGTCTGTCTCTCTCTCTCTCACACACACACATAGAAGCAAACAGCTTCATGATTTTCAACGCACAATGATAAAAAGCATGGATTAAAATTTTAAGTAGTACCACCCTCAGACTCCTGTTACTGCAACTTATAAAACAAATATAAACAAAAATGAATGTTTTTATTTTGGAGATGATTAAACAATCCACTGGGCTTCTTGATCATTTGGAGAGTACTACCATAGTAGACTGAAAGTCTATAAACAGACAATAGTTAATCTTAAGTATACATAAAAAAATTACAACTTTGGGGAGGGAGGAGTTGAGGAGGTAGGGAGGAAAGGGATGGTAGGGCAAAAACAAAGGAAGGGGTAACAATGAGGAAATGGACTCATTACCTTGCTCATGTAACTGTAACCCCTCTGTATCTTTACACTAAAATATATTTTTTTAAAACTTTATGTTATTTAAATCTATTTTGAATAATGGAAGAAATGGATTATGAGGCCTGGAGTCTTAGCTATTCAGAAAGCTGAGATCTAGAAGATCACTATTCAAAGCCAGCTTAGGCAGAGCAGTGTGAGGAAACTTCAACTCCAATTAACCAGGAAAATGAGCTGGGGGCTTGGCTCAAATAGTTGAGCACCAGCCAAACACGTAAATTTACCAAGCAATCAGAGCACAGCAATCAAGTATGCACAAGCCCTCTAGTTCAAACTCCACAAAAAATAATGACAATTACTTCATTCACTACCACAGAGCTTATTTATTTTCTGTAGGTCAATTTTCTTGACATATAGGAGATAATTTCAGGTAGAAGTGCCTGAATGATATCTAGAATATTATAAATCAACATTATAAACTAATCTATTATGCAGACTAAAGTTGGAAAAGTTATAGTATAAGCAAAAATAAATAATAGCTTTTTTGAAAATAACTTTTATAATGAAAATTTGGGGAAGTTATATTTGCAGCATAGATCATTATACATCAAAACCACAATATAATTTATAAATTTTCCAATTAAGACCTCTCTAATCAAAACACAAAGAAATTAACATACAATTATTTTATTTATTTATTTATTTATATTTTGGGGGGATCTGGTTGTGGGGCCTGAACTCTGGGCCTGGACACTGTCCCTCAGCTCTTCAGCTCAAGGCTAGTACTCTACCACTTGAGCCATAGCACCACTTCTGGCTTTTTTGTTCTGCTATGTAGTGTTGAGGAATCGAACCCAGGGCCTCATGCATGCAAGGCAAGCGCTCTACCACTGAGCCACCTTCCCAGCCCTACATACAATTATTTTAAAAGATTAAGTGGTATTAACTGTTTCTAAAGAGTTCTAATTTTATTTCTTCTTAATGATTTCTGACTTCATGGTCGAAAATTGAATATAAATTTATTAATTCTCATGAAAATAAAAAAGTAATTCCAGAATATCACACAGGAAATCAGAATCCATGTTCATGCTCCTGTTCTCAATCTCTCCCTTTCACATACTCTCTCTCTCTCTCTCTCTCGTCTTTTTATCTCTGAGACACAGTATCTTTATGTAGCCAGGGCACTGATCTTGAGATCTTGAATTCACAATTTACAATCCTCCTATTTCTGTCTCCCCAGTACCTGGCTTACAGGTTTGTGCTACCACCTCAAGCTTAATTGATCAAACAATGAATAGATCTACCCTAAGCCACGTGTGGTGAATCATGCCCATAATCCAAGCTACTTAGGAAATGGATTTTGTTTTGAGGCTAGCCCATACAAAATTCAATGAGATCTCCATCTAAACCAACACGCCAGGTGTACAATTGTGATTCTGTGTAAATAAAAAGTGACTGCATCATGGCTTAAGGGACCTCACAAGCCCAAGTACTTGTTCCCACCAATATACAGAAAGAGAGGGATGGGCAAGGAAGGACAGAAGGAAGGGAGGAAGGGAGGAAGTGTAGGACCAAACTTTCACCTGAAAAAGCCAGTGTACTTTGGAACCTAGATTATAAAACTGTGTCATTTTAAATGGGTTGGAAATATAACCATTTTACCCAGAAATCCCACGGTGGCTACATATATTAGAAATAAAGCCCAATCATGGAGTTCAGTGTGATGTTTTGATCTATGTACACATTGCAGAAAGATTCATATTAACATATTAACATCAATTAACATATCCATCATCCCACCACGTCTTCATCTTTGTGGTGAGGAAGTTAATCTAGTTTAGCAATTCTGAAACACACAGTAGATTATTATTAATGTGGTCAACATGGAGTGCAATTGATCACCAAATGGATTCCTGAAGTCTAAGGGAAAATGGGTCGGGCTTTGCCTGGTATCTTTACCCATTTCCCAGGAGCTACCCCTGGCAGCCACCTGTCTACTTGTGTGAGATTGACTTTTTCCATGTACACAATTATGGCTACTTATCAATTATAAACAAAATAAAATGACATCTGAAATTTTCAAATGAAATAAGAGCAGGTTATATATTTATTTACTACTATTACTTCTACCACTGTGCCAGTTTTGTGCCAGTCCTGGTGCTTAAAGGTGGATTTTGCTGCCCTATTACTTCAGCCGCATCTCCATTTCCAGCTTTTTGGTAGAAATTTGGAAATGAGAGTCTCACAAACTGTTCTTGCTTGGAACTGCCATTCTCAGATTTCAGCCTCCTAAGTAGCTAGGATTACAGACATGAGCCACTAGCAGGCAGAAAGGACTGCTTATTTTATGTGACCATCCTATGAATTATTTTACCATTTTTATCATATTGGCCTTAACAGTTACATAGATCTAATTCTTGCCCAAAAGAACGAATTTAGACACATTACTTTGTCTGCCATGTCATTGGAATACAAAGTAACCATGTGAGGGAACGAGGCTACTTCTGAAGAAATGTCTGGCAGTCTTCTTTGAGATAAAGCATGGGATGTAGAATGTTATTACTAATTCTCTCTTCTTTCATATTTCATATCTGCTCTGGCACCTGGGTGAACTGCCAACACAACAATGCCTTCCAGCAAGTACTTCAGTAAACACCATTTCTACTTCATCCTGACACAGTATCAAAAAATGAGATTTATATCTAGGGTAAATGACTTGAAATCTCTCCATTTCTCAGATATTCTAAGATCTACCTGAGGATTTGGGTAGATAAGGACTACCATACTGTTCAAATTTCCAACCATGATTCTTCTCATTCTCTCCTTCCATGCCCAGCCTGGATATTTTGAAACTGAAATGTGTTTGTGTTTTTATAGTGATTATAAGAACTGGTTTTGTAAATCTTGTCACTTCTAAGATGTCTTTTCTAAGATGATCTTCAAGGAAATCGTAAATAAAGTCAGTATTAGAAATAGTTGCTCTTCTCCTGAGCACTTAGTCTCAATTTATTCTATAAAAAAAGGGAGGAAATGTATGTAATTAACTAATTTCTCCACTTTGTTAAGAAAGCTTTGAAAACAGTTATGCAATACTGATAGTTTATTATCAATATGTCATTACCAACAGATACATGGGTTATATTTCATTCTTCTAACCACACAAGTTAGTCTAAATTAGTTTTAAAAATCACAAAAATAACTCTTCATGTTGGGCATTGATAATTCAAATCTATAATCAGGAAAGTGAAATCTGTGGATCATAGTCCAAAGCCAGCTCAGGCAGAAAAGGTCTGGGTGATTGTTATCTTCAATTAGCTAGTAAAAGCTGGAAGCAGAGGTATGGCTCAATTGCTAGAGTACCAGCCTTGAGCCATGAAAGTAGGCAAAACCCTGAGTTTGAGTTCAAATGCCAGTACTGGCCTAGATAGAAATACACAAAATTATTCATGCAATCTTGAAAATGCTACAGCCACTTCATACTACAGTGCTGAATTTCATCATAGATTAGTAGACCATAGAAGGAAGGTCAAACTGCCAACGTGTTACATTGTGCTTTTAAATTTTCTCTAATTTTTTTAAATAGAAAAGAATCAAGCCATTAGAGGCTTTTAGTATTTGTTTATTCAGATTTTCTCTACTATAATACATTTGTTCCACCCAGTCTTATCAGGTAGCCATTTTCTCCTCAGTAGTATTCCAAACATTGGGTATACAGGAAAGTGTAGGGGGAAAAAAGCTAGCTTTTTATGAGATTTTATTCCAGTATGGGTAGAAAGAAAGCAAACAAATAGTCAAACTTGCATAAAAATCATGAAGTATGATTCCTATTGAACACACATACGTTACATGTGTTGATAAGGCAAATCTCGGTGAAGAGACTTACTGTCTGCCATGCAGACAGCTAAATGAAACAATCATATATGAGGATATCTTATGATCCAGTAAAAACCCAGGAAACAGCATGGACTTGGCATAGAACTTATTTGGCAAATTTAGGACATGTCCAGGGATCTAGTTGGCTGAGTCACCTTGAGCAAAAGAAGTAATTAGAGACAAAATTAACCAAGTGAGGACTAGGTTATGCAATGCCAACTGTAGACTACAAAATTGACATTAAATTTGATTCTTTAAATTTTAGGTGTATTTTTATAAGGAATTTGTATTTATGTAAGAGTGGTAGGAAGCATTTGGGTTTGTTTTTTTGTTTTTGTTTTTGTTTGTTTTGTTTGTTTTGTGTTTGTTTGTTTGTTTTGTTTTATTTTGGTCACGAGGATTGAACTTAGGGCCTGGGCACTGTCCCAGAGCTTTGTCATTGAAGGCTAGTGTTCTACCATTCTGAGCCATAGCTCTATTTTCTTGCTTTCTGGTGATTAATTGGCAATTATTATCTCAGGGGCTTTTTTGGCCAGGATAGCTTTGAACTGAGATCCTCTAATATCAGCCTCCTGAGTAGCTAGGAAAACAGCCTACAGGCCCAGCAAGTATTTGGGTTTGGGGAAGATGTTTCTGATACACATTATGTTGTAAAATAATCTCAGCTGAACAAAGCACAGTTAATGAGTGTGGAAACAATTAGGAGGCTATTTGCAAAGCAGAAATGAATGTTTGGCCATGGTGGTAGTACTATAACCATGAGAAATAGTTTGATATCAGTATGTTTTAATTATTTGTGAGTTGGATATGAATTATAAAAGTAACCCAAGTGTTTTAGCTTGATGTGGATGAATGAAAGCCCATTTACCAAGATGGCAGACAGGGAGAAATGACTGGTTTGGAGAAGGGAATCCCAAGGGCATAGTTTGGAAACATTGATTTTGAAATAAATAGTAGACATTCAGCATGGTAGTCCTTTGGCTAGATGGGCTTTCAGTCTAGTAATTGAGTAACAATGAGCTGTGTTGGCGTATGGATGGAGGACTGAGGAGCAGGGTTGAATGGCACAACCACAGAGCAGAAGAACGCATTTCAAGAACACATTTCTTCCACAAAGTTAGGAACATTATTCAGACAAAGGTATTTCTTGTTAGTGATTGCAAGGAAAATGTCCTCATTTTCTCTAGGATAAAAGCAAGCCAGGGTGCAGACACAGACATACATATAACATACTTTCTCAAATGATTGTCATCTATTGAAATATGGTCATGGTGTTTTAGGGACTCTATTTCTTTCTTCTAAGAGAGATACTATTTCCTGAAATGACAATTCTAAGAAAATAAGGACATGGATGAACAAGACAGGGTTTTCGTTCGTGTGTGCATACCACATTTATGCCTCATTGGATATGTTTAATTTCCCCCCTATTCCACCCTCAAGTACTTGAGTAGCTCTAGAATGAATGTGCTCTGACATATTTAAGGCATCCTGAGACAGAATCTGTACTTCTGATCATATCTCTTCTGTGTCCACAAGGTCTCATAGCATATTTTTTCCAGCTCATCTTTCTTGTTCCTTTGCTACTATGGACGATAAAGAACCAGCTCATAAATGTTTAACTGACAAGATCGCGTAATAAATACAGTTCTACATATCACCCACTTACCACAGTCAAGGAATTAGAATTACCCATCCTGGAATTGTTCCTTATACTAACCAAGAAGAGATCACTGTGAGTCAAAACTAAAAATAAAATCTACATTTCAAATGAGATGTTCACAACTCTCCTGGCATTTAAACATCTTGCTACTCATATCAGTAAACTTTAATTTTATACTAACCCATAAAATTGTCTTTACTAAATGAGTAAGGAGGGGCTAGGAATGTGGCTTAGTGGTAGAATGCTTGCCTAGCATATGTGAAGCCCTGGGTTCAATTCCTCAGTCCCACAGAAACAGAAAAAGCAGGAAGTGGCACTGTGGCTCAAGTGGTAGAAGACTAGCCTTGAACAAAAGAAGCTCGGGGACAGTACCCACGTCCTGAGTTCAAGCCCCAGGACTGGCACAAAAAAAAAAACTTAAAAATAAATGGGTAAGGATTTGCACACAGAATTTTGTGTGTTGATTTCAAAATCTGTGTGTAGTCTTAGAGTTGATCCAAGGTAATTATTTAACTTTCTAATAAATCTCAGAAGTTGAGGTTTCTAAGAGTTTAATACTGATGCCAAGTTAATAGAGATGTTATGAGTCCTCCTAAGGCAATCTCCCCTTCAGTGTGCTTCCTCTCATTATAATTACAAAGCTTATAGGGATAATATGATACAGCTTATTCATATTCATGAATAAGGTAGTACAATGTATAGAATAATGCCTTTTGAAAACAACAATAACTATATTGTAATTCTGTGGTCAGGGACAAATCACAATACTATTTGAGTAAGATATAGATGGAAGATATGATATTGAGAGAGAAGGAAAAGAATTATTCAATCACAAGTATTGCATTTCTAACATATTTTGCAAAATTCTCATTTATCTTTCACACTGATCATATCAGTACAAATTTTATGTTAATGGACCAGCCTCTAAAAAAGTACTATTTCAAAGAATGGCTTACTTGACTTCCCATAATTATGACAATAGAAAGTGATCTTCAATCAATCAATCATTTCAGAACAACGAAAGCACAAGCATTAGCTTCTATCAAAGAAAACAGATTTAAAGGTTTCTTGTTAAGCTCTGTATGCATTATCATATTTCTTGATTTTTCTCTACATTTTTGAGTATCCTTTTTAAGAGAAAGGGAAAAATAAATAACTTTGGATAAGATAAAGAATGTATGTCATTCAAATAAATAGATGATGTATCTCCTATATAAGCTAGAAGGGCACACATTTATTTCACAAATTCTACACAATTAAAAAGTAGGTCAGCCTAGTCCTAACAGTTTCTGAAAGAGAGCAAAGCTCACCAGAGTTCAATTCAACTGGTATTTAAAGTACAAGAAATTACTATTTTTCTGCTAATAAAGATAATGGATGCTTATTGAGGATTGCAAAATAGAGGAGATTAAATGATAATAAATTTCAATTATATCTTATCACAAGTAACATTTTTAAAACACTAGGTAGTTTTTTTCCAATATGCATCATCATAAAATTCATTTTTACATGTTTCCTTTTACTTACTGTTATAAGAATCTTCCCCAACACCAGAATTATTTAAAGTACCCTCTCAATGATTATATTTCATACATTTCACTTAATCATCTCCTTGTCCTTGACTATTTGCATCAGTATTATTCCTTTCATTTTGCCTTCTAGACTACTGCACAATATGTTTGGTTAAATAATCTTTTTCAAGTTACAACATTCATAATCATTTTTAATGATAACTCTTCCAGACAAAGCCCACATCTCTTGGTAGTAGGAAGGTCTCTTAGTCTAATTTTAAGTCAGCTTTGGTTTCATACCCTAATAAGGACTAAACCATGGAAATATTCTTCCCTGAAAAGCTTTGTCTCTTCTCCTGTGCATAAATTATGGCCCATGTTATTCCTTTGTTCTCAATTAACTTCTCCTATCATTTTCCTAACACTCACTTTCAGTTCAGCCCACTTCTTGAAGACCTCATGATCACCCCACATTGAATTAGGTTCTCGGCCCTAAGCCTGTATAGTATTTTTCACAAACTTATAAATGAGATATAATCCATTTTTTTAAAAAATCTGTTAACTTATCTACCTGTTGTTTAAATGATAAGTAGCTTGAGATTCTTTGTATTTTAAATATTAAATTCATTTTAGTTTCCTCACCATCGATCTGTTCTTAAAAATGTATTTGATATATAAAATTCAATGTTGTACCACTGAGAACTTTCTTATGCATCAGAATTTGGCATAAGGCCTTTGTATATATAAACTGTTTAAATTCTTTATAAGAAAAATACCAAAAGTGAGTTACATTTGTTAACAGAGAGAAAGAAACAAAGGCTTCACTAAGATACTGACCGCATGGTGCAGATGTTACATGTTTAGCACACAGAGCCAGGTAGTGCCCTAGAGAATTCTGGAAATCTCACTCCAGCCAGATATTCATTTTACAAACTACAGTAAATCCCAGGATTGGAGGTTACAAACATGAGATAGAACTTTAGGGCAAAGAAATAAAAGAGCAAGGAAATCAGGCACTGGAACCCTAGCTACTCAAGAAGCTGAGATCTAAAAACTGAGATTCAAAGCAAGCCCAGACAGACAAAACAAGTCATGAGACTCTTATCTCTAATTAACCAGTAAAAATGATGGAAGGAAAGCTGTGGCTCAATAATAGAGTGTCAGCCTTCAACAACAACAACAACAATAAAAGTAAGGGGCAGTGCCCTGAGATCAATGCCCAGTACACACACACACACACACACACACACACACACACACACACACACACATTCATAGAATACATATCCACTATCTTTACATTCAGTTTCATAAAAGGGGAAAACAAGACATAAATGAGTTACAAGGTTTTTGTAACTCTTTTTCATAACTCTTCCAGAGCAATTAGTCCCCTTATTGGAGATTATGCTGATTTAGTATTTCCTTTCTATAAAATTAAGATGCACTTTCAAAGGAAATACAATCATGAATCACTGAAAAAGCCTAAAAGAATTTTTGCTTTTATTTTTGTTTTTGTTGTTAGTTGTGGGGCTTGAACTCTGGTCCCGGGTGTTGTTCCCTGAGCTCTTCAGCTCAAGGCAAGCACTCTAGCACTTGAGCCACAGCTCCACTTCTGGTTTTCTGGTGGTTTAATGAAGATAAGAGTCTCATGGACTTTCCTGCCCAGGCTGGCTTTGAGCCATGATCCTTAAATCTCAGCCTCCTTAGTAGCTAGGATTACAGGTGTGAGCCACCAGTGCCTGGCCAAAATGTATTTTTAAATAAGCAAAAGACTGTAGTCTTAACAAACAGGCATAACTGTGGAAAATAAATGTACCATCATCGTTATCACAGAGCCAGAATCCAAATACATTCATGTTGAGTGCAAATCTGTCTGCAGCAAAGGTCAGATTAATGTGTATTCATTCCTAAACACAGAAAGACTGAAAACGAGAAGAACAAAGAAAAGTATTTTATTGTCTTGCAGCAAAAACATGTAAAATGTAACAATTATTTCACCTCTGTTGTCTGTGCATCATACATGAGAAATTAACTGAGTTCAGAGACAGACTAGATTAACCACATCCATTTGTTTGTACTAAGGAACTTCCAAGATTATATTTATAGTGAAAGGAAGGTTTCTACAGAATGCTTATCTGTAAAAGAATCTCCCCTGGAATATCTCCTTTCATAATAAGTTATGCTGCTAGAGATGATAATATGATAGAAAAATTACAGTACAAACATAAAAGTCGAAGAGACTTTTATCTTCCAGCTCCAGATATATGATTAAATCTGATTCTTCCTAACTCAAGCTTTTCGGCACAATTTTTCTTCCTAAATATGATTGTAAGTCTATCTTGCTTTTCAATCCTTCTTTCTGCTTTCCCTTTTTCAATACAGAGTTCTTAAATGAAGCAAAATGCCCAGGTCTACAGAGAATAATACTTTTCAGCTTCATATTTTATAGTTAATTATGTTATGACTCATAGAAAAATTGATCCCAAGGTTCATAATTTTTCTTTTTCTAATTTCTCCTGTTGGAAAGCTGCCTTTCCACTATTTCCTCATTAATGTAAAGCAAGAGTGGTCCTTGTTTGAAAGCACTTCATCAGAATTAGCCTCAAGTGAATCAGCTGATAGAAGAAACCATAATAAATGAATGTGTGTCAAAAATAGGGCTGTTGAGCAAAGAAATTCAGTTACCTTCCAGCATAGACTACAGGATAATTCATTAAGGTGTCAGAAGAAAACCTTTAAGGTAAAAAGCAGCTGATACAAAATGCTCTGATTACTCAAAATGAATCTTTAATAGAAGTAAATGGCAAAGAACAGAACTGCCACTGTGCCATTCACTATTCAAAACTGATTGGAAAATGGTTGGTTTGAAAATATAATAAAACCCTAACCCTAATGAACTTACTGAATGATGAAGAAGGTAGCTCTATAGTTCATTAACACACAGTAGGGTTCCAAATGGTTGCTAAAGATCACATCAAAGTGTTTTTAATCAGAAATTACTTTTTAAGGTTACGAACATCTGTTTGACAAAGGAAAACAAAGAAATTCATGAAAACAGATAACATATTTTTCAAATCTCAATTTCACCAGTCTTGAAAGTTTTCTATAACTAAAAAGAAAAGTGTATCCTTTGCGTAAAGAAGTATCATAGGATATTCTTTCTACTCATTAGAACATTTTAATTAAAAATAATTAAAGTAGTCTTTTTGTGTAACTGATGTGTTAAGAAATTCTACCATATTGTAGCAAGGTTCAATTTATATTCACAAAAGGATTTTAAGAAGCCATGTATTATTTGTATAATTCTGTGCAGGAAAAATGGCCTATTGAACATGCTTTATTTGTGCCAATTTGGAATTAATTATTCCAGAAAATACATCACTATAGTGTGGTATATTAATTAAGTTGAGGCAATATATATGCTATGGAATGATTTGTGAGAAAAAAGAATTATTTTTCCCAATACTAAATTTGGGACTGCTCAGACAAAGGAAGAAATCAGGCTCAAATAAATTATTTGAGCCACAAATAAATTATTGTTTTGCCTTTTCAAGCTACCCTGATGGTGTAGATAATAACTCAATAATCTTTACTAAAAGAGGGGAAATATTCCTTTGGGGCTTTGCATCACTTTTTATTTAATTAGAAAATGTATGAATGCATAAAACAAAAAGGCCTCAAATTTGTTTGATAATGTGAATTTTTCTAGCACAAGTATAATCTATAACAATTAATTAAAAAATTACCAGTACAGTAATTAGGGAGTTGACATATATAATATACTCATTAGCTTACTTAGTAGTATGTATATTTAACTATACTGCTATTAAATACGAATGCCTTTTGTTTCTTACTAAAAGAAAAAAAAATCTCTCCCAACCACCTAAATAATATACAATATTATTGTGAACAAATACCGTAAAAAGTATCAGCATGGTCATTCTAAATAGCTTCATTTTATATTTAGCAAAGAAATGGGTAGACATCTCCCAAAGTAGATTTTAGATACGTCTGTTTTCTTCATTTTGTTTTCTCTTTATCTCTCCTGTATCATAAATGTATGAAGTGAACATTTATCATTGAGAGTAAATGCTTTTTATATTATCATATAAATGAAAATAATAAAAGTAAGCAGTACTAGTAAGAACTTGATGTGTCTATTAGCCGTTCTTATTTCCTCTTCAAAGAAGTCTCTCTTGAAGTCTTTAGCCCAATTATCAATCAGGTGGTTGTTTCTATGAGGACTGGTGGTTGGGGGATTTATATTTTTGAGTTCTAAGTGTATGTTTGATATGAGGTCCTTGTCTGTTGTATAATAGCTAGTGAAGATCTTCTCCCAATCCATAGGCTTTCTATTGATCTTGCTAGCTGTGTCCTTTGCCATGCAGAAGCTCTGCGGTTTCATACAATCCCATTTGGCCAACATTCCTTTAATTTGTTGTGTTTCTGGGTCTTTATTAAGAAAATTTCAGCCTGTGCCAAGGAGCTCTAGAGTTTCTCCTATTCCTTCCTGTAATGTTTTCAGGGTTTGTGCTTTTACTTTGAGATCTTTGATCCATTTGGAGTTGATTCTGATGCAGGGTGATATATAAGGATTTAGTTTTATTTTTCTACAGGTGTTTAACCAAATTTTCCAGCACCATTTCCTGAAGAGGCTGTCTTTATTGCATTCTATTTTTTTTTAGCTCCCTTGTCAAAATGTAGGTGGCTATAGGTCTGTGGGTTCATTTCTGGGTTTTCAGTTCTGTTCCATTGGTCCTCAGGTTTGTTCTTGTGCCAGTATCAAGCTGTTTTCATTACATAAAGAAATGCTCAACTTCTCTAGCCAAAAAAGAAATGCAAACCAAAAAGTATTGAGATTCCACCTCACCCCAGTTAGAAAGGCCATATAAAAAAATCTAATAACAACCGATGCTTAAGGGAGATGGCCAAAAAGGAACCCTACTTCATTGTTGGTTGAAGTGTAAACTTGTTCAACCACTCTGGAAAGCAGCATGGAGGTTCCTCAAAAGACTCCACATAGAGCTTCCCTATGACCCAGCAATCCCACTTTTGGGCATTTACCCACACAATCACAAACAAGGCCATACTAAAGCTACCAGCACAACTATGTTTATTGCAGCATTAGTCACCATTGCTAAGATATGGAACCAACCCAGATACCCCTCAGTAGATGAATGGATCAAGAAAATGTGGTATATTTGTACAATGGAATTCTATGCCTCCATCAGAAAGAATGATATTGCCCCATTTGTTAGGAACTAGAAAGACTTGGAAAAAATTATATTAAGTGAAGTAAGCCAGGCCCTAAGAAACATAGGTCCCTTATTAGCAATAACTTGTATATATCTAGGACAAGCAGAAAAGGTCAAAAGCTATGCACATATGACTATATAAGATGAAGCTAAGCAAATTGAATCCCAAGATAGGGACACAAGAGGTTTAATCTTTGTTGCTATTGTTTTTAATGTACTATCTGATGTTTTTTTTGTTTCTTTTGTACATTCTTCCCTTGTAGTATTAACCCTGTTTACACTATATTTGATTCCGGTGCCCTGCATCTTGTATATACATCTTTCTAATTTGGGGAGGGGAGAGGAAATAACAAAATGCTGAGACAAGGATACAGGTTGACCCATTGTAACAATGAGATATATAAGACAGAATGTTTAAAAGGAACTTTACAATTTTGGGGCCAGGTTGCAGGGAAGGAGGGAGGAGCTGGGGAGGTATGGATGACAGGGATGGTAGGAAAAAACAAAGGAGGAGATAACAGTGCTCAATAGGAAATGTACTCATTACCTTACTCATGTAATTGTAACCCCTCTGTACAATATATGTACAATAAATATATATATATTAAAATATAAAACAACAAAAAAGAACTTGAGTAATCCTAAAGTAAAAGATCGTGAGCATTCTTTGAATTTTTTGTTTCTATATTTGTTTATCATCTCGGTGTTTCAATTCCTACTATTTTTAAATACTTATTGAGTTGTGAGAGATAAGTAACTGAGAAATATGTGTAACAATAAAATTCAGTGTCTAAATGGAGACTAGGGCTGCTTTGTGGTCAAGTACAATTACACAAGTATAATTCACAAGAGATAAGATAGCTTTTGTTGCCAATAAGCATGCCTTTCAAAAATGTGGTAAAATAATTAAGGATAGGGTAAGAAACTTGTATATGAAAAGAAAGAACATCAGAAAAGGAATAAGTAAAATAAAAACATATCTAACAAGTCCATAATAATAATATCAATAGTGATACATATATATGTGTAGATATATATATACAAACAAATGCACATATGTATGCATATATCACTTATAATTAATAAGTAATTATTATCAAGTAATTATCATATGCATATCACTTATTACACACATAAATATGCATGTACATGCATATAATTTTTATATATGCATGTATGCTTATATGCATGCATGTGTATGTATACATATCTGTACACATACATGTCTGTACATGCATATGCATGTGTATATATATGTATATGTGTATATACATGTATACTAATATATACATATATAGACTCTGAGTGTGTGTGAGTGTGTGTGTGTGTGTGTATGAAGTGCAGCCACCGCTCCACTTCTGGTTTTTTTGTTGCTCAATTGGATATTAGTGCCTCGTGGGCTTTCTTTCCCAGGATGACTTTGAACCATAATCCTCAGAACTCAGCCTCCTGAGTATATAAAATAATAGGCATGAGCTACACGGGCCAGGTAGAATACTTGCTAACTCATTTCTGAGGCCAATTTTATCCTCATATCAAAGCCAGAAAAATAAAACTGAAACACAGTATTATAGGCCAGTTTCTCTGATGAACTAAGTGCAAAATTCCTTGACAAAATATCAACAATTTGAGTGTAAAAAGAATTCCATATCAGGATAACTTAACTGTTATACAAGTCTAGTTGAGCAATAACAAATCAATTAAGGTAGTGCATTTTATTACCAGGCTAAACAGTAACATCACATCCCATCAAGAGAAAAGCATTTGGGCAATCCAACTCCCATTTTTAATTAAAAGCTTTTGAACAGATCTTACTTACTTAGAATAATAGTATGGCCAAACACCTACAGCTAAAATAACTCCTTTTGAAAGATGCTAAATGTTTTCCCACCAAGATCAGCAACAAGGTAAATATGTCATCTCCATCCTTCCCTTTTCTATATCATACTAAAAGGCCCAACTCATGCCATATAACAGAGGAAATGAAAAGTACACTAATTGGAAAGAAAAGGTAAAAACAACCACCTTTGTTTGTAGATTATACAATTGTCTGCAAAAAAAATCATGAGACTTGAAAAAGAGATGTCGTGGAATAAACAAATAATGTGTTTGGTATATGAGGTTATGTAAAAAAATTCCACCACTTTTCTGTATTACAGCTAAAATTTTATGATTCCCTTACTATAATTAATAAAACCTCAAAATGGTAAGTATTGTGCAGACCAGAAGAGGTTACGAAATACTACAATTATTTAGAAAATGGATTCAAACAAAGCACAGAATTTAGGAAAATGAAATTGAGAAGATATGCATATAGACAAGATTATGTACAAGATACAGGAAACACCAGGTTTGGGAAAAGTTCATGAAATATACCTGATTCAATTTACAAAATTTAGACCTAGGTCTTAAGATTGGGGCTACCTAGGAAGGATCCCAAATATTGTTAAAACCAGTAGAATGTTAATAACCAGTAGATTGAGAATAACAATAGAGATATGCCTCAGAAAATGTGCAGTGGTTGATGTTGCATAAGTTACAAGAATAAAGATGGAAGCTGAGATTAGTCTAATGAGCATCTTGCAACAAAGCTCAAGAGATATAAACAGACTAAATTAGAAAAAAAAATCACATCTGAAGGAAAAGAAGGGATTAGAGAAAGAAAAAGTCCAGGATAGTCTTTAGTGATTCTCAAAAAAAAAAAAAAAAACACCAAAAAACAATGAGCGTGTTCCACCTAGAGGTCAAACCCAATGCCAGAAGAATGAATGAGTTTAAAAACCTCAATCCAAGGGTGCTTACAAGAACATTTACATAACAGCTCCAGGGTTTAAAGGAACTGTATCCTATTTTAGAATAACAGAGGAGATGCTTGAAAACCCAGTGAGAGTGTAGCCTGGGGAGAATAAATTTGCAAATGTGTATTTTAAAATAGGTAATTGATTGGAAAAGATCCCTGAGGGCAGAGAAGAGCACGTGGAGCAACTTAGAGGATTTGCCTGGGTGGACCAACCCAGCTAGAAAACAAGATAGAAGTTAGAGTTGTGTAGAGATTCTGGGTATTCCTCACATTTTCACCACCTTTTAGCACTACTGTTTATACTAAGATTGGAATAATGATGACTATTATTCAGTATGGGAGGAAATCTTCAGTAGTGTACTCACTTCACATAGATTTGGTGAAAATATTGGTGATGGTTCTTTTAGTGCTGAAGCTTGAACTCTGGGCCTCCAGCTCTCCTTCCTTCCTTCTATTTCCCTCCTTCCCTTCCTTCTTTCCTTCCTCCATCCCACCTTCCCTTCCTCTGCCTCTCTCCCTCTCCCTCTCCCCCTCTCCCCCTCTTCCTCCCCTCCCCTCCCCTCTCTCTCCCTCCCTCCCTCTCCCTCTCCCTCTCCTCCCCCCTCTGCTAGTTCTCTACCACCTGAGGCACACCTCAGTTTCAAGCTTTGTGTCGGTGGATCAGAGATAAGAGTGTCAGGGATTTTTTTCTGCCCAGGCCCACTTCAAAGTGGAATAGCTTAGGATTATAGGTGTGAGCCTCTAGCGTCCAGCCTATGTGGTTATGATTCTTGAGGAAAGGGAGTTGGAAGTCTTGTTCTAGAGCATTCCTTTGAAGGAAACCTAACTAATTATTTCTTGACAGGATCCTTCACATCCATCCCAGGGCAGGCAGGCAGGCAGGGGAGAAAGATTATTACAAGGTTTATTAGAGCAGCCATATTTCCCCCAAGAGGGAGCACATGGCACCTGTCCCTATCCAGGTAGCAGCAGGGTCTGGGGGCAGGAAGTGAGGTAGGTGGAAGCTCAGGTGGGTCTGAGCCAAGACAGGAAGGGACCAGCTGTCTGGAGGGAACTCCAGGCTGGGAGGAGCTCAGGTTTGGGTGGGGCTGAGGACCACAGGTGAGCATAATGTTTACATTTCTAAGGTAACTCTATTTGCAAGGCTTCCTGTGTTCATACAGATTTATCTAAATATCCCTGAACCTTCAGGTATCATTTAATAAAAGTTGCCCTCACCCTTTATTTCCATTCTTATCTTAGTTATAATTGCAATAAACTACCACTGGATGATCTTCTTCCACATTTTTATGCCACACATTTATGCCACATTTTATGGCATAAAATAGTGCAATTGTTGAACTTACAAAACAAGATGCCTTTAGATGCCTTTTTAGAAGTGGAGCATTCCATTATTCAATATCCAAACTTGGTATTCATTGAGTAAAATAATAATAAACAAAAGGAGACAGCTTAGCCCAGGCTTCTTTCCATCCCATCCTGTGAATGCATCCTAGGTCCCCAAATGGTGTTTGTGCCATTTCCTCTCTCCCCTCAAAACCCCCAGATGCCACTTTCCTTGTCCCCCATCTACAGACTGAGGCACTGAAGATCTCAGGAGATAGACTCTCCAGGACCAACAGCTGGAAACGAACGATGTCAGCAGTTAGATAGATGTTTCTAGAATCCCATTCTGATTGCATCTCATCCACTGGCATCTCTGGAAGGTGCAACCACCCTACCACTTGGAGACAGCACATAATGCTTCTAAAGGAAGGCTATGATGGATGTTTGCTTTGACATTTTCTAAAGGTCTTGGTAAAGCTCTGTGAGGATTATCAATTTCTGCTGTGCCTCTCTTGAGTTTCCTGCTTTGTTCCAAGTACAGTTTAACCTCAAATACTTTACTGCCTAATGTGAGCACAAGTTTTATTATCTCTGCCAGAGTCTTCCAATTCTTCATTCACTTTACCTTCATGGGGGTTTTTATGACTTGACTTAGTATGCTTTTCAAGGTCGTCTTTGTTTGCTCCTCAAGTCTTTGTTTGACTTCCTCTTAATATTTGATAAGCAATAACCAGTGATGTAATTTGTATATTCATCACCTGTCTGGAGTAAGTAAGGCTAAAATCCACTTAAAATAAGATGTGCTCAAAGGAGCTTTCAGAAGAATTTTGGAAAGGCATGCTGAAAGGTACCTCTGGCTTTCAAAGTAACAATTATGAAGTATTCAATTTAGTTACAGTGAGTTGTTTTTATTTTTCTTTTCTTAAAATTTTTAAGATATGATATCTATGCAGATTGGCTTGAAAATGTACATGTACATGCTTTATACTATTAAAGAAATCATTTAAAGATGTCTGACAGTATCCAGGATACAGGTGTGAGATGGTAGCCAAACATACCTGTAGGAGTAAGGACCTAGAGGAGAAATAATATGAAAAACAACAACAAAAACCAAAAGGGAAAATAAAGGAAAGCTGAGCCCCAAATAGAAGTACACTAGTATTTTTTATCTCCCAAGATACCAAAAACATGGAATAAGTAAAAAACATATATAATTATAGATTACAAAATCTATGTCTAAACCATGTGCAGGTGGCTCACACCTGTAATTCTAGCTATTTAGGAGACTGAGATCTGAGGATCTCCAAGCTATGATACTGTTAAGGCCAATTGACCAGCAATGAGCCAAAAGTGGAGAGTGGTTCAAGTGGTAGATTGTAGCTTTGAGTGAAAAAGCTAACCAAAAATTCAAGACCCTGAGTTCAAATCACAAGATACACACACACACACACACACACACACACAAACACACACCCTGCGAGTTCCATTGTCTGTACAGAGAAACATTGACACTGTGTCTTTCTTGGGACCAGAATAAAAAGCTTTGCATTGAATTGCAGAAAACTGTAACAAAATAAACAGGCTAAAGATGGGAACTTGTATTTGTAAGAGAGGCCAGCAAGAGGGAATGATACAAGCTCAAGTCTTTATTGGGGGGCACACCTGCCGGGCTGCTCCAGGCAGGAATGGAGGCAGCAGCCATGGACAGGTGTGGGCTGAATTTAAACAAAATTTTAGAGGGCAATCTCATGGACTACATTACATAGACTATGGGAATTTGGGGATAGGGTCAGTTCCGAGAAGAGGTGTTATGAAGGGGTTACATGGACTACAGGAATTATGGAGTGATCACATGCCGAGAAGGAATGTAACAAGACTTTGTACATCACATTGGGAAAACAATACAACATCAGGGAAATAGAAACTTAGCAGATTTTTGTTAACAGATAGGGACACAGGGCAGGTCCTTCATCGGCAAACTAGGGACACAGGGCAGGGCCTTCATCGACAAACTGACGCCAAGATCTTAGAGTATTAAATATAAGTAATCATTTTTGGATTAACAAGGAGAAACTGGGTAGCCAATCTGGGTATAATATGACTCTATTTAATGACATGGGCTTTACAATCACAAACTCTTATGCTTCAAGTCCACAATGTTTCAGAGGTTATAGAGTCTCTCAGAATTTTGGATTCTTTGTCAGTTAGTTCATCAATTAATGAGTATTAAGATAGTTGCAAAGAAACAGGATAGTTACTTCTGCAGTGTTCTTAGTTGACAACTTGAACCTTCAACATTCTCCATTCGGTGCTTAAATGAATCAATTCTTTTAAGCTTTATCCATGCTGAATGAGCAGGTTAAAACTGAAATGATGATAATTTGGGGGTATTTTATGTCTTCCTGGAATTGCTGTCATTAGTGAATTTTAACTGCTTTACAAGATGAGCTGAGGAGTGGAGTAACTTTCTGAGTTCCTAGCAGAAATACAGAAAGCACAAAATGGCGATCAATGTCAGCCTCAGAATTAGAAGTTTTCCTAGGATCCACACAACCAATTAGATGAAAAGAATCAAAGTTCCTCTTTTTGACCATCATAAAGGTAGTAATGAGCAGCCTGAGGGTGTAGAGTGACAGCAATGTGAAAAAGCTGTGGCCTCAGAGAATGTCATTGGTCCTGGCTAACCACAGGGAAAAAGGTGTGAACACTAACCTGCGCAGAGGAAACAAACATTATTTTAATAAATAAATTGTGCTCCAGGCATCTAGATTTATTTGCTAACATTTGAAGGATTTTAAATGCCAAATTAATTTAAACTAGATGGTCTGGGATTGCAGAGTAATTATGGAGTAGTTCCTTGCATGGACTCCTATTTGGATTGTGGCCAACAAGAAAACTGGCAATGTTTATAAGTTTTAATCACATCTCCTCTTCTGTTACATGCAGCGGAATATCAATTGGTCTTCATTAATCTGAAACTGGGTGGTAAACCTTAAGGATGTTTTTCCAGGCCAGATGTCTATCTCCTTGAACCGTTCTGACATATAAACCTGAAATTCTTTGTCATCTTCTACATGGTCCTTAGGACAATCCATTTCAATCAGTCTTGGGACTCAATTGTCACATGCTTATTAGGTTCTGGGTTTGGGATTTTGGTTTTGGTTTCTTTTCCTCAGTCTACTTTCAAGAAAATTAAGTACATTAATTTTCACAGCAACCAAACCAAGGGAGTTTGCTGTTGCCCAGGTTAAGTCTTGAAAGTTTTCATCCATCACTGGATTTTTCATAGAAGATTTGACTTGAAATCTTGGTCCTTTGAAAATAAAACTTGAACCCCTTTGAGAGTTCTTGGCTTTTAGATGAACTTCTTTTGTGGGTGCATTGTTGAGTTCACAATATGAAAAATGTGTAATTCACCATGGATTCGTTGCTATTCTTCAGCTAATCTGATAGAGAATTCCACACATTCACTAAAATGCATAACTGTTTATCTTTTCCACTTTTCTCTGTCCTCCTGGGAGTGCCTTTGTTTACAAGGAATCCATACAGTTAAGCTCTCTGTACTCAAATACTCAAAATGACATTTTGTTACACGCTAACAAACAAGTTTGGAAATCAGGCGATGTGGAATACCCAGGCACACAGAGCTGTGGTGTTTCTTTCTATTTCTCCTTCATCTCAAGCTTCTTATTTTCTTACTGACTGAAGCAACAAAAGTAACTAACACAATGTTGGTTTGGGTATTTTTTTAACTATATTGCTTTACAGATTAGATAATGCAGGTTAAGGTATAAGCCTTCCTGCTCTTTCAGGGACCCAACCCAACTGCTTGGATCTCAAATGCTTATTGAAGTTTCCCATGAACTTGAAGTTGTCCAATTCTTCCATGTTTCCTCTTTTATCTGTCATTGCAGAAATATTATTAAGGGAAATTCTACTGTCTATCTTAAATAGGCTGAAATGAAAATACAAGATAGCCACAAGGATACCAAACTAAATACCACTATACCATACAGAATGAAAAACACAATTCAATGTGGAAAATCACTTGCTGTCAGAATGTTTTTGTCTCCATCTAAATAAATGCTCAGTCAACCCACATGCTAGAAGCTGTGCCAAGAGGATTTTAGTATGCATTCAGTTCCTCTCCATTCTCAGAATGGAGGGGTAAGACAATTACACCTATAATACTTCTTTTATTCTCCACACAAGCAGTGATAACCTACTCCTAGCCATTCGTGTAGCTATTAAATACTTTCTTTAAGGTTTTGGGGAAAAAAGTATTCATTAATATCCCGAAGTCCCTTCCCAGACATGTTTTCTTTGGCAGGTGTATTATTCACTGGTTTGGAAAGATATCAGTGTATTCAAATTAACAAGAAGTTGCTTGCAAAGTAGCATGACCATGTGTTGGCTCACAGAAAACAAAGTATGAGCTCTGTAGTTCAGTCTTGGCTCTGCTGCTCCTCATTGTCTTGAGTGTGACTATGATTTCTGCCTTTGTGCACTTATTGTTTGCTTTAATTTAGAAATCTGAATGGCTCAGTTATTATAATTTGACTTTTAGCCTCAGTGTGTTTTTGGAATTTCTGCACTGTTGTATGCCCAAAAAAACCATACAGCGTCTAAGGTACAGGTCACAGTCTAGCAGAAATATTTAACAGAAAATATAGTAAACAATAGTAAAAAGCACATTCAAAATGGAATGAAAATGATATAGTTTTAAAAGTCTTTTTTTCATATTTCCTGAAGAAGTATTATTAAGAAATACTGAAGAAAATCTACTAAGAAAAGCCTTAATGTCAATTTTAAATATGCTGCAATGAAAATATAAGATATTTATAATGATTCCAAACTAAAGCAGAGGGAAAAATAATACTAGGCACACAATTTAGGCATAAAAAATTCCTCAGGAGCAGAAGGGTCATGAATATGAAAGCATCCGATCCTGAGACAATTTGTCATTATTAAAATTAGTGCTCTGTCAACATAAAATCTGGCTTTCAGCAATCCTTTTGTGTTCTTGCAGCTGTTGGTTGAGTTACTAGGTCCAAAATGTTCTAATATATCTATCCAAGGAATGAACTATCCTTCATCAGTAATAGCAGACTCAAATCTGTAACGTAACGGTAACTTGTCAGGCTCTGATGCATGTTAAACAATTGAATCTCAAAGAACTACTTTCACAAAAGCTCTTTGGGTATTGAGAAAGGGGTACTTGGCAGGAATGTTTTTATTTACAATGCTATTCATCCTGTAAAATATAGCTTTTTCATCTATGATAAGATTTTGACAGTTTGGAAATGATAGAACATTCTTCTAGTACAATCATAAGATCAAGACAAGAAGAAGAAAGAGGAGGAGGTGGAGGAAGAGAAAGAAGAAAGAAGGAAGAAGAAGAGGAGGAGGAGGAGGAAGAGATGGTGGAAGAGAGAGAAGGAAGAGGGAGGAGGAGGAGGAGGAGAAGGAGAAGGAGGAGGAGAAGAAGAAGAAGAAGAACGAAGAAGAAGAAGAAGAAGAAGAAGAAGAAGAAGAAGAAGAAGAAGAAGAAGAAGAAGAAGAAGAAGAAGGAAGAAGAAAAGGAGGAGGAGAAGGAGGAGTCATCCCTGTTTATATCAGTGAAGAGAGAGTAGAAAAATGTCAGAGAGGTACAGGATAGCTGGTGAAACACAGAAAAATAATTTTACATTTATATACTTTATATATGCAGTGTGAAACTACTCTGTTGTTTTTATCACAAAATATGGTTGGTTTCAAATCGAATCAGGTTGTTATAGAAATCTCTGATTGATACTTCATGCGACTCTCAAAATCCCAGGAGACAGAAATTAGTGGAAGAAAATAGATTTCATCAAGGAAAAGTAGAGGAGACAGTTGTTGCGTTTACATCCACGTTCAAGAGGAACAGGTGGTGCTTCCCCAAAGTTACTTCAGCTAATAGTTTTACGCCATCACACCCAGCCATTAGGTGAAACAGTTTGGGGGCCTTCCTTTATGCTTGGCAGGCCTCAAACAGCCATCCTCTATTCTCTGCCTCCTAAGTAGTTATGATTATAAGCTTGAGCTGCTGTGCCTGGCTTGAACCTCTAAATGTTTGTGTATCTATAGGTACGGCATTGTGTTTCTCTGGATTCCTGCGTATTGTTTGTTTCTGCATGTTTGTTTAGTATTTCTCCCACATGGTTTTCTCTCAGCTCTCTCGATCTGTGATACAGGACTTATCATTAACTATAGAAAAACGTTCAACTATTATTAATTATTTTTTTCTTCTGCTTATATTCCCTCCTGAATTCGTACCCATATGTCAAACTTTTTTGATATTTACTACATTATTAGTATGTTTGGTTGTTTTAATATTTTCTTATGTTTCTTCTGCTTGTACTTGCTTTTTGATGTGCTGGTACCGGGCCTTATACTCTTGTTGAGGTTTTTTTCCTCAAGGCTAGTGCACTACTACTTGAGCCACAGTTCCACTTCTATTGTTTTCTTTCTCTTTTCTTTCTTTTTTCATTCTTTCCTTCCTTCCTCCCTCCTTCTTCCCTCTCTCTTTCTCTTTTGTGCTTTCTCTCTTTCTCTCTTTCTTTCTTTCTTTCCTTCCTTCTTTCCTTTTTTTTTTTTTTGCTGGTTAATTGGAGATAGGAGTTTCTCTAGTTTGTCTACTCAGTCTGTACTTGAGCTGTGATCCTCAAATTTCAGCCTCCAAAGTAGCTCAGATTACATACAATTATAGATGTGAGCCACTGGCACTTGGCTGGATTTGCACCATAATGCCAGAAACATTTTTCTTTTCTCTATAAAGAACACATGGCAGATCTCTCTCTATTGCTGTCTCTTCTCAGAAGACTCCTTTGAGATTTGAGTAGTTCAGAAGAACATGTCCAAGTCTTTTCAATTATTTCTAATACTTTAAAATCTGCATTTCAATGAGTAAACATTTGTATAATAAGGCCAACATGTTGTCATAAAATCAGTGGACTACAATAGTAATAAAATATATTTTAAAATCTGAAAAATTTTACTAATTTACAGATGACACATTGATAGGCAATTTTTTAAATCTGTCCTGTGGTAATGATGAAGAATTTCCATTTGGTTTGACAGGTCCTCATTTCTAGACTTCAACTATCTACTCCCGCCCATACCTACAGTTGACTTTTAACTAGTACAAAGTTATAGTAATGTATATAGATTAGAGTTTAATTTAGGTAAAGTTGTTCTAATATCCATCCAGTTACCTATGCCAAAACCTTGAGGATCATCATCTTTGATCTTCATTTGTTTTTTCATTCTTGACATCTAGTCAAACACAGACTATTGGAGATTCAATAATTCAACATGTTTTGAATTTGTTCAATTCTCCTTTCACATTTAAAGAGTTCAGATAGTCATGACCTTCTAGTCAAGTGCCTAAAGTAGCAGCTGGATTGATGAATGACTCCAAACATCCAGCCCTCCCTTTACGTTGGAAGACAGGCAAGATGTATTTACGCTTAAACTGTAGATCCAGCTATATTTCTTTCCCTACTAAAATCCTTTGCTGATTCTTCCTTGCTCTTAGGATTGCATGTCAAGCCCTCAAGAATGTGCAAATTCTGTATGAGTTAGTCTTTTTATCTCATGCTACCCAATTTTGTTGCAGGGAGGACCACATTTTGTAACTTTTACTTTCTAGGATACCTTATGATCAATTGTCTTTCATCTAAAGCCGACCTTCTGTCACATAATAAGAACCTCATTCATCCATCCTTCCTACATCCCATTCTGGCATCTGACGTACTTCTGTCTCCCCTTCAGATCCCAAGTCCAGTGAGAGACTGGCTTTCTGACAATCTTAGCCAGGTCCCAGAACCCTAGTGGTATTGAAGATGATGGGCTTTATATTTCCTGTTTAATTATAATGTGCTGTTTCATTTTGTGCATCCTCTGCCTTTGACCTTAAAAACTCATTTATGCAACAACCATGCATAATTTATTCACAATTATATCTACAATTTATAATAGACTGTTAAGCCCATGGTAAGTATTTAATAAATATTTGTTGTTGGTTGATTTTTGAATAAATTAAGATACATGCTTTTTTCCATCAAAGACACTTGCACCTTATTTGAGACTGTTAGAAGAGCTCACACAGACTGATAATGGACATACTTGCTCCATTCAGTGATTGAAGGAGTTAGTATTGTTATTATTCCTGGGCTTAGGGATTTGCTTTTCAGTGACTTCTTTTTTTATTTTTTGCTGGTCCTGGGACTTGAACTCAAGATCTGGGTGCTGCTCCTGATCTTCTTTTTACTGAAGGCCAGCACTGTACTACTTGAGCCACAACACCACTTCCAGCTTTTTCTGAGTAGTTTATATGAACTTTCCTGCCCTAGCTGGCCTCAAACCACAAGCCTCAGATCTCAGCCTCCTCAGTAGCTAGGATTACTGGCGTGAGCCACTAACTCTCAGCTTCTTCGGTGACTTTTATGTGACATCATTGTGACATTGAAAAGAGAATGTTATCTTATTAAAAATGCAGTCCTAACAAGCTCAAATAGAAAATGACTTTGCTTATCTCTCATTGTGGAAAACTGGGAGCTCTTTGTTCATAACCAAGTATTCTGAAAGGAAATTTCCATAACATCTTAAAAATATCAGTTCTGCTTTGCCTACTAAAGAGAGACAAAATACAAATATATGCAATAGAGAGACATTTGCAAACCTGTATTGCTTTTTAATGACTTTGCCTCTATTAATGTACAAGAAAAATGGAAAGCAGAGCTCTTGCTCCCTGCAATATATCAGGAGCCTTCTGTTCTCAGTTAGAACAGCTGCCCTATTTACTACTGCTTTGACAAAGTCACTGCCCAACTTCTCTATTCAGAAAGATTGGTGTTTACATGCTGGTCGGTGTCGAATCAAAACAGTTCTGATTTGTTTAATAATTCACTAACCAAATATTGTGACTGAAAAACTGGGACTCTGGTAAATGATCAGATGCAGACCGGAACTTCTGTTGAATTTAGTCTAATCATGGAAATGGCACACACAAATTTTAAATAAAAAGTAATTTAGCAATTCATCTTATTCTATTAACTGCCAGCTGTTTTCAGGATTGTAGGATAGAATGTTTTATTTTGTTTCCCTCACGCCTTTAGAATCTAGGGAACAATTATAAAGCAATTAAATCATTCCACATTTTCTACTGGCAGAGAAGTCTATGTTACCGAGGCTACATTTATTCATCCAATAAATATTCATTGCACACCTTTGATACGGCCTGCAATTTACCAAGCATTGAAGATACATCAGTGGACAATAGCAGAAGAGCTCCTATATTCTAACATGGGAGTAAAAATGAGGAATTAATACATAACAAAACAAATGCATAATCTGTCTGCTGGTGAATAGCTTGGAAGCAGAGGTTGGGGGAAGGCCTGGGGAGCTGGGCATGGAGCTAACTCATCCAGGACACATGGGATGAAGTAAAGGAAGGCAACTTACTGTACTACCCTTCCGTAGTGTCTGCTTTTCCAATCTACTTTTTGAGCTCTTTAAAATGAGACTCTTCAGTTTGATGCAATCCCATTTATCTAGTCTTTTTTTATTTGTCGTGATTCTGTATCTTAGGAAGTTTCACCTAATGCTAGGCACCCTAGCAATTGATTCCCTTACCCCTTCCTGTAATATTTTCATGGAATCTGGTCTTACACTGAGGTATTTGGTCCATTTAGAATATACATAGGAGATATATAGGGATATAGCTTCAGTTTTCTGCACATCCAACAGCCAATTTTGCTAGCATCATTTGGTGAAGAGGTTGTCTTTCTTCCAACCTATGGTTTTGGCTCCTTTATCTGGGGGTTGAACAAATAATCACACTGGATGGATTTTAAAAAGACAGAAAAAGAAAAGAAGGAAGGAAGGAAGGAAGGAAGAAGGAAGGAAGGAAGGAAGGAAGGAAGGAAGGAAGGAAGGAAGGAAGGAAGGAAGGAAGAAAGGAAGGGAATGAGAAAGAAAGAAAGAAAGAAAGAAAGAAAAAGAAAGACGCTGAGAGAAAGGATAAATTATATAGATCTCTATACATACACAGGGTGAGACCAATGAGAGGATCACAAAGGCTCAACAGCAATGTGCATATGGTCATATAAAATAATATTTATCTAAATAAACTCCAACAAATGGAAACAAGTGGTGTTTTTTTCTTTCCTTTGTTGCTTCTTGTTTTGGTGGTTGCATTTTTTGTCTTATTTGTAAGTTTGTCTGTCTTTGGGAAGGTAAAAGGAGGTGTAGAAATGGAGGGAAAAAGGGTGAACAAATGCAGCAGTGATGCTCCTTAGACATTATGTGTTGAAAATGAACTATACAACTTGTGGGTGGGGATGGGAAGGAAAAACTTGGAGGGAGGGAGGGAAAGAGTGCATTGTTCAAGAAATGTGCTCTTTACCTGACTTATGTAACTAACCCCTCTGTATATCACATTTATAATAACAATAAAATATATTAAAAAATGAAACTCTTAAAATGAGCCCTTTAAAATGAAAAGGATAGGTTCTTATAATCCTAGCTACTCAGGAGGTGAAAATCTGAGGATCACAGTTTGATTCAGGCAGACTTCGATCAACCCAGTCAGACTAACCTGAAGATTCTTGTCTCCACTTAACACAGCAAAAAGTGAGAAGTAGAGCTGTTGGCTCAAAAGGAAGAGCACCAGCCCTGAGCAGAAAAGCTAAAGGACAGTGCCCAGACCCTGACTTCAATATCTAACAATAACTAACTAAGTGAATAAAACAAAGGATTCCAATAAACAATGTCCTCTTTTATTGATTTTTTAAAAAAAATTCAGGTACCAGTAAGTATTTTCACTGACAAAATTTGAATATATTCATAAACAGCAAGACTTCAAGAAAGTTCCATGTGTTCAGAATTGAACTTGGTCACATTAACTCTGACATATATCATCTAATATTTTCTGGTTTGGCTGGAAGTTATATTACTTATCAGATGATTTCAGGAAAATAAGAAACACTGACTTGCTTATAAAAGTTGTTGCATATGGAATATAATTCTAAGAAATTAAATCATATTTGCTACCTTAACTACAATACCTAAAGACTTCAGATAGTGCTACTCCCTGTCTATACAGTGTTGTTTCCCATATATACATATGATGATATAACTTAATTTCTAAAGTTGGCCCCATCATAGATTAGCAACAATAACTGAGTGATTAGAAATTAATTGAAATAACTAGAACTCAAAATTAACTACTAATAAAGCAGAATGACAGCAACACATTTTAAGGAAAGTTATTTAAAGCTTAGTTATTATTTATTTCTGGATTTTTTCATCTATTTTCCTGATGTAATTTATTGCAAGTATCTAAGGCCCTAGATGTAAAAAAACATAGATGTGGAAAGAATTCATTGTATTCCAAACTCAATTGAATGTTCTTAAGGATGGTGATTTCTTGCAGCTCTTTTTACTTATGTTTTGACATATCTCAACACATTCACGCATCACAAAGAATTCATAAACTGTTATGGTTTTCACTTCACAGCGAAGAAGCTTGAGATTCAGATGAATTAATTGATATGTTAATCATGAACCAATCCTTAAGCCTAGGCATTCTGTTCCACAACTTATGCTTGTATTTCCCTGGTTTTGCAAACTTAAACCATATAATTTATTACAGTAGCCCACAGTCATTTTTTGAAAAATGAATTGACTTATGCAATAAATTAACATGTGTTAGATATTTTAATCAGTCTCTTGATTTTAAATGTATATTATATTATGTTTAGATTATAATATAATACATCTATATCATAATGTAACATATTTGATTATAACATTTTATAGTATACTAATGTATATTATAATATGTTTTCTTTATATTTTTTCTTCATTAGATATACTCCTAAATTAAAGAAAAGGCTTAGTTTTCCTCCTGGCAAAGAAAAGATTTCTTTAATAGTCAAGGTTATAGGATGTTCAAACATAAATGGGGAGTGGTAATTAATTATGAATACTTGTGGTTTTACACATCTTATATGAAACCACACTGAAAGTCTCATGCAGCTAAAAAGCCCCTCTGGTTAGAGAAATATCCTGAGTAAGAAGATCAATACTGAAATTTGCTCTGAGTGGAGATTTAAAGGCATACACAAAACCACTTTTAGTAGACTACATTTCTCCTGCCCATCTGGCCTACAGAGAAGATTTGATAGTGAAGCTTTCTTTGCTATTTTCTTCCTTTTCCCCTCCCAATTTTCCCTTCCTTCTTTCTTTCCATCTTTTCTCCTTCCTTCCTTCCTTCCTAAATCTCTCCTTATGCCTTCTTTCCTTCCTTTCTTCTTCCCTTCTTCTCCTTTTTCATTTTCTTTCTGTTTCTCTTCTTTACCTTTCTAACAATAACTCTTAGAAGAATTCATCTTAGAAAATCTGTATAAATCTCTAAAATGTGGTGATTTGAGAATGGAAGTTTGGAGTTAAGTTCTATGTTGATAACACAGGTATTAATATTTCACTCAGGGAAAACTGTAATCTCTGTTTTTCTGTCTCTCTGTCTCTGTCTGTCTTTGTTTCTATTTCTGTCTGTCTGTCTCTGTCTCTCTCTCTCTCTCTCTCTGTCTTTATCTCTCCCCTCTCCCAAATCCAAGGCTTGAAATCAGGTCCTGGATGCTGTCCCTGAGCTTTTTTGCTCAAAACTATTATTCAATCACTTAAGCCACACCTCCACTTCTGGGCTTTTTTGGTAGTGAATTATAAATAGTCTCAAAAACTTTTCTGCCCAGGCTGACTTTGAACCTTGATCCTCAGATCTCAGCCTCCTAAGCAGCTAGGATGACAATCTCTCTTTTAAGTACAGTATGAGTAGCTAGGATTATTTTCTCTTTTAAGTACTGTAAAAGGAGTCTTAAATAGAAGATATTTTTTTCAATATTTATTGGAAGGTCTCATGTCAATGGTCAGCTTGTCTACCTACTTACACTACTAAATCTACATAGAGATTTACACGTTGAAATGTCAGCTTTCATTTCCACTAATTTTAAAGTTTAAATATGCAAATGTACTCACATCAACTGTGTTAAGAAAAATTTCACGAGCAACATATTGTTAATTGCAAGTTAATAATGTTACAAATCTATGAGATAATTAAAATCATAGGAGAGAAGGCAGAAAAAAGAAGGAAACTTGACAAACTTTTCACTCAAAAGTTTCATGTAAAATCATGATACATGAAAGAAAAACTGATTGTGGAATCACTGTACCTGTTCTTTTTTCTGTTTTATTTGGGGATTAAAATAACACAAGATCAAACTTCTTAAACCATTTTGCAGTATACACTTGTTGACTATTTTGAGTGCTGGATTGGCTAGAATCACATCTGTAATCTTTCACAGATATGTAAGTCCATGGATTCTCTAGTATTAGAATGAGAAGGTATCTCATTGAAGCAATTCAAGAAATACAAGGAAAGTGTACATGGACCTACTTTGTATCTGGATAGGCATGAGCCTATAATCCTAACTACTCAATAGGTTAAGATCTGGAAATCATGGTTCAAAACCAGCACAGTTATACAAACCTATTTAATTCTCAAGTGGAAGCCTGGTTCAAACCATATAGCGCTAGCCCTGAGGAAAAAATGCTGAGCAAGAGTAGGAGGCCCTGATTTCAAGCCCTAGTAATGTTTTATTAATTCAATTAACATTTTTAAAAAATTTTCCAACATGTGTGAAGAACAGCTCAACTATTAACAAATCATTCTAACATGTGTTTCCATTTTTTTGAGAAAATAAAATCTCAATAGTTATTTTTAATGTTTAGATGGAGCAAAAGTATACAGTCATTATTATTAAACAAATTTTATTTACTTTGCATTAAGTCAAAGCGGGAACTGATCAAGATATTAGTTGACCCAAACTAAAGGTATAGGTTGGTTGACTACAATTATTGGCCAACAGTTGGGTCTTATGTGTTTAGATGAAGTATGTCTGCATACAAATTAGTAATATTAAGTATAATCCTAACTCTCGTAATATCTCTTGTGTGGTTGAGGTCTATATGCAGAATAAAAGAAAGACCGAAATTCCTTTTTATGAAAAACACAAATTCAACGACAAAGTCTGTCAGTTGAACTCTCAGAAGTACTTCCCTTGTAGTCCAATCTATCTTCACATTTTTATGAGAACTAAAAGCCTACTCAATAATTTAACAAGCTAATGGACATATTTTTGAACACAATAGGCTCATTGTGAAGAGGGGAATGGTAGGCTGTCACAGCCACAGAGGCAAGAAATGGAAACCGACTGCTTGTGTTGGCTGCTTCTGTGGAGAATTTGTGTGCCGTGATAGGAAGGCAGTAGACACTGCCGTAGAACCACTTTATCTCTGTTCCCCACAGCTATGCAGCTCTCTGTACATGCTATGGTGCTTTTATCCATGGACACTTTGTAAATGATTTTTTTAAATTCAGTGTAAGACACAACTAAATATTTTAGGAGTGTATTTTAACTAAAAGCATATTCTCTACAAAGTGATTTGACAGTGCAGATTAGGATGCTAGGAAATATTCTGGCTATTGTTTTTCACAGCCTTGTCATTCCAAATCTCATTGTGACTGTCACAGTAAAATGTGAGGAAACTGTTTAGGTATTGTCAGCAACAATATTTAAACTCAACCCACAGTACTGATGGTTCATTAAAATAAAACCAGGTTGCTATCTTTTGCTTTTTTCCCCCCTTTTTCTTACGTGTTTTGATCTTAGTCATTTATAGCAGAGGTAAAACAAAACACTGTCAAGAATAATTAATTAGAGCCGGGTATGGTTGCTGGGATTCTAGCACTGAGGAGGCTGAGGGAGGAAGTCGTGAATTTAAAGCCAAATGTGAGCTACACAATAAACTCCAGTGATGAAGAGGAGAAAAAATTTAATTGTGCAATTGCAACTCAGTTAACTCAGTAATATTCCATTTGTCACCATGACAGTAACTTTGCCTCCAGGTAAGGACTGCTCATAGTATTCAATTATTTTTACCCACTTCCCTAATATGCAGATTTATACATGATCATAGTTAAAATCTTCGCAAACATTTTTTTTGAAACTAGCCTCCAACACATGGTCCTCTGCCTGAGCCTCACTAACGGTCAGGATTACAGGGGTGTACCATCATTGAAAAACTCCATTACCCTTACACTATAAGCAAACACATTAAATTGATCCAGGAGATGGAGAAGAGCTTCACAAATTCGAGGTATTACAGACTATCTAGCAATCAGATTAAGGAAAAACTTGGTTTCTAATTAATTGCGAGATGAGGAGAGCGCCTATGAATATTTTTAAAACAGACAAAGGGAAGAATTTAAGCTTGGTTTATGTTGGATTCTAATGGAGTTGAAGGTCTTAAGACTTGAGGATGGTTACACGCAGGAAAGCATCAAAGCCAAGACAAAGGTGATCAAAGCAGGCTAGATGTTAGAGGCCAGACTTCCATGCTTCTGTGGAAGATCTGTTGCAACTGGAACACAGATTTCTGCACTTGCTATCACATTGCTAAAGTGATCCATTGAACAAAATATCCTTGTCTGTTTTTGCCATATGAAAGATAACTTTATCTGAATCAAAGCCTGTCTCTAAGCTGCTAGCATAGTGACTTGCATATCTAAACAATTTGCCCAGTGATAATTTTGGTAACACTACCCAAAAATATAGTCTATAATAAACAAAATACAAATCAAACTAAGTAAATAAAGGGGGTCTGGAAATTAGAGGACTGTCATACAAGGAATAGAAGCAATATATTGTAAGCGTCAGAAAAATTATTAGCTATTATCCGATTCTGAAGATCCTTTGATTTCCTTTTGGTAGGCTTCAAACCATGTTCTTTATTTACCTTGTTTTCCATACACTCCCCAAAGTTTTTTGTTTGTTATTTTTAAGCAAGCTATTTGCCCAGAAATACTGAACTAAAATGCTCTGTCTGCACAAAAGGGGCTTTTAGTCATCCAGATATGCATGGTTAAGCTGTGCTTGCAAAATTGTTGTTGTTTTTTTTTCATAAAGTGCAGTCAATTGACCATACACCAGCACTAATTTGTTTCTAACCAGTAAAGCATGAGCACAGACTGTCTGACACAACGCTGACTGTGAGTTTGTGGCCAGGGCACACTTGCTTATTTTTCTTCTCTGCAAAGAGAAACTCAATGCAGCTGCTTGCCCCTGCTGAGAGCCACACGTCCACAGACTGCTTTCTTTCAAAGACAGGCTCTCTACTGCCCTGCATTGTTTTATACCTCTGTACATCATCATCATCATCATCATCATCATCATCATCATCATCTAATTATACAAAGGAGTTGCCATTTAACAAAGCAGTCTATGAATATAATACATCTTGATCAGTATCACGACTTTTCATGTTCTTACTCATCCCTCCCCAACCACCCCTCCCTCACTCCTATTAATTTTGTACAATACACAATGAATTCTGAACTGCATTCTCTTCCCCTCTTCGCCCTTTATTTGTCTAACACTATATGTCTTTCTTTTCTTTTTTTTCCCCTTTTCAAAAATATTTTTAATTGTAAATACATTGCACAGTGGGTTTAAGTTACATGAGTAAGGTACTGAGTCCATTTCCTATGGAACTTTCTTAAGTCCTCCATTGCTTTCCCCTACTATTCTTTCCCTCCTCACTTCCCCAACTCCTCCCTCCACGCACCCTCCACCCGGAAGTCGTAGTTTGTTTTCAACATAGTGTCTTGTACATCTCATTGTTACAATGGGTCATCCTGTATCCTTATTTCAGCATTTTGTTATATCCTTTCCCCTCCCCAAATTAAAAAAAGGTATATACAAGATGCAGGGTGCTAGAATTTAATACAGTCAGTATAAACAGGAGTTATACCATGGGGGAAGAACATATAAAAGAAACAACCAAAAAAATCACATAGTACTTTAAAAACAACAGCGACACAGAAAAAAAAAAAAAACCTCTTGTGTCCTTATCTTGGGGTTCATTTCTCTTAGCATCATCTTTTTTATTGTAAAAATACCATACAGAGGGGTTACAATTACAAGAGCAAGGTAATGAGTACATTTTTTTATCAAGCATTGTTGCCTCCTCCTTTGTTGTTTCCCCTTACCATCCCTTCCTATCTCCCCCGGCCCTACATTGTAAAGTTTGTTTTTTGACATAGCATCTTGTACATCTCGTTGTAAATTTAAACAATTTGTTTTTTTCCCTTCACCTCCACAAATTATACCAACATCAAATACAGTGAAAGCAGGGGTTGTATTGTGTGGGAGGGACATACAAAACAACAAAGAAATATCTTATAAATATGTTAGACACAATAGCAAGAAAGAAAAAACATTTGAGTCCTTATCTTGGGGTTCATGTCGCCTAATATCAACTTATCTCACCTTTTCTGCTTGTCTCAGACATATACTAGTTATTGCAAATAAGGGAAACCATGGGATCTATGTTTCTTTGAGCCTGGCTTACTTCACTTAATATAATTTTTTCCAAGTCTTTCCATTTCCTAACAAATGGGGCAATGTCATTCTTTCTGATGGAGGCATAGAATTCCATT
>NW_012267286.1:2568176-2624977 GCF_000151885.1 Dipodomys ordii
AGGCATAGAATTCCATTGTGTATATATAGCACCTTTTCTTGATCCATTCATCTACTAAGGGCCATCTGTATTGGCTCCATATCTCAGCTATGGTAAATAATACTGCAATAAACATTGTTGTGCTGGTAGTTTTAGTGTGGTCTTGTTTGTGATCATTTTGGTACATGCCCAAAAGTGGGATTGCTGGGTCATTGGGGAGCTCTATGTGGAGTATTTTGAGGAACCTCCATACTAATTTCCAAAGTGGTTGAACAAGTTTACACTCCCACCAACAATGAGTAAGGTTCCCTTCTGTCCAAATCCCTCCCCTCCAGGATTTGTTGTTATTAGAATTCTTGATTATAGCCATTCTAACTGGGGTGAGGTGGTATGTCAATGCTGTTTTGATTTGCATTTCTTTTATGGCTAGGGAGGCTGAGCATTTCTTCTTGGCCATCCTTCTTTCCTCTTCAGAGAAGTTTCTCTGTGAGTCTTTAGCCCACTTATTTATTGGGCAGTTGTTTCTTTGAGGATTTGTTTTTGGGGACTTAATTTTTTGAGTTCCAGGTATATTTTAGATATGAGACTCTTGTCTGTTGTATGGTTAGTGAAGATCTTCTCCCTTATATGGTCATATGTACATAGTTTTTTACCTTTTATGCTTGTCTGATAAGATTATTCTAGACATGCACTAGTTACTGCAAATAAGGGAAACCATGGAACCTATGTTTCTTTGGGTATGTCTTTCTTAAAAGAAATTCTCCTGAGGAAATCTTGGGTGTGATACTTCAACTGGTCTGCTTCACAAATCTTTTATTTATTTTTATTTTAATCGGTCATGGGGCTTGAACTCTGGGCCTGGGTGCTGTCCCTCAGCTCTTCAGCTCAAGGCTATTGCTCTACCACTTGAGCCACAGCACCACTTCCAGCTTTTTCTGCTTATGTGGTGCTGAGGAATCCAACCCAGGGCCTCATGCATGCAAGGCAAGCACTCTACTACTGAGCCACCTTCCCAGCCCTTCACAAATCTTATAATAATTATGTTAATAACCTAATGAAGTGAACATGTCCATTTGTCTGTGGTATAAAAATAATCTTCAAAGTACTCCCAAAGTGGATATTTACTTATAATTGTATCAGACTTGAGGTGCTTAGAATTGCCTTAAGATTCTATCTTTAAATAACAAGGCTAGAGGGCAGTTGGTAGATTTCTAGGACATTGTTGTATTTTTTCCAGGCACTCAGGCTTCAGTCAGGTTTTTTCAGAATAATTTGAGTCCTGGGAAACTATAATTATCCTGAAGCATACTACTTACACTGTCTTATTTCTTAATTACAGTAGCGACATGAGATAAATGCATACTTATTGGCATCAAATGCATATTATTTTGTGGTGATTATAAAAGAAGTTCTCAGGACAAAAATTGCAATTAGATGGCTGTCAACTACTGATACTGTGGTATGTTCTAGAAAGTCTGTAATTAAGTCCTGCAGAGAGGACACTTCCTATTTGAAATAAAAGAGCTTAAGAGTGAAGGATTGGCCAATGTACAAAGCAAGGACATAGAAGCCCTGAGCTTGTTTAAATGATCCTACATGAATTGCAAGTAAATTTACTGTGCCAACTAACATGGGAGGATTTCATTCGAATTTCTACCTAGACATGCTATGTAAAGAATATCCTTTTAAATAGCCATTGCATTTTTTGACCTTAAGAATATATATCTTTGATTATAACACTAGGGGAGTAGGGATTGGACAAAAGATGTGACCATTGTGATTACCTTCAAAAATAAGTTTTCATTCCCTTGGTAGGATGTAGTCATTTCAAACCCTCATTGCCTTAAGAGTTTGCATTTAAGATTGCAAAACAAATTCCTTTGCATTTCTATTTCAAAGAAAAAGCTTCAAGTTGACATGATACTACTTCTATAGCTTCTTCACTCACTCCTATATAAATATGTTATCTTTTTTTTCAAAAGAGGCAAATGGAAAATAATGATGGACATACTATTCAATATATAGTGTTGGCCGGGGGAAGGCAGCAGGACTATTGGAAATTGGATTTGAGAATCTGATCTCCCAGGTTTGAATTCCTATATGGAGCCAATTGGACTTAGTTTCTTCATCTGCAAAGGGTCAGCCAAAGTACCTACCTTGCAAAAGCATCACGAGGTTTGATTGTATTTGTGAAGGACTGGCTTAGAACTATGCCTGCTGTAGTGTAGTAGTACTATATAATTTTTAAGTATTTTTTTTATAATTTAGGGGCACTAAGGACAATAAGCAAGTTCTCAACATCTCCTTTTCAATTTTAACAATGTTTGAGGAATAACTTTGTTATTTTGTTACACTTTTCTCAAAGGATCCTTTTAAGCAGGTTAGCCAAACAGAAAGATATTTTTACCCCCGAATAAGGGTATTCAAACAATGAAACTTCTGTTTTAATAATTCTGTGACAGGATATTGTTTTTTACATTCTGGTGTAAGATAATACTTTTTTTTAAGATAAAAGACCTCTGTTTGGGGCATTTACTGTTACACGATGACATATTCTATTTTGAGCAGAGAAGGCCTGCAGGATAACCTTTGCTGTAGTTATTTTTGTAAGAAATGAACATTGATAACAAGAATACCATAAAAGATTTATTTCCTTCCAAATAACCCAAGTAACCATATCAAGTCATATAATCCCAAATGAGAAAGTGAGTGAGAAAATATTGGCCATGAGCCCCTTTGACTTTTACTATAAAATGTTTTACTCTTCAATTTCAGATATTTACCTTAGTATTATTAACAACTAGTAATATTACTTTAATAACACAGTTAAGAAATTAGTTCACTATAATACTTCAGTTAAGTGTTTATATATGCATACAGACAGAACAAAAGGAATTTCTAAAACACATTTAAAAACAATCTCAGGGCCCAGAACAAATCAAAAATGCTTTTAGAAAATGATGAAGTCTCTTTCTATGAGATGGCATAAGCAGTCCCTGTAATTTAGATGAATTTTATGCAATTTCTCTTTTGTTTAGTATTTTAAGTTCCTGCTTCAGTGACTCATAGCCTGTGTGCTGGAGCTAGCTTTTAATAACATTCAAATTATTGGTTGAATAATCTAGTTTTTTATTTTCCTTAGTCTTTGGTGTCAAAAAGAACAACATTGAAATGTCACAGCTTTTTAGAGTTAATATGCAGTCTGAAAAGTTGCTATAAATATATGTGCAAAGGTTGAGAGTTTTTTAATTAAATTAATTTTCAGTGGGTACATCAAAATATAAAAATGATACACATTAGTGGAGTGGTATGATATTTAGATACATATATATATATCATTTTCTTTTAACAGTTTAAACACATAAATCTCCTCAAATATTTCCCAATATATTTTACTTCATTGCAAAACAAAACAAAATCATCATTAGGCCACAAAAACACAAATTCAGAGCAAACTCATTCCATTTTAACTTTTATTTTATCTATATCCAAAATGATCAGTAAAAATATGTTTTGTTTTATAACCAATCTAACTTGCTCCTTACTAGTCTAGAAATGAGTAGATTTGGGGATTTGATATCGGTTTCACAATAAGAAAAAATAAATAAAACTTACATTGATATGATGCCTTACTTTGAGCAGTGAGAGAATGCCATATCTTCAATGTTAAACTTAAGTGGTATATTCGTACAAAAGTCAAATGCATGGTGCTCTGTCTAAAATGTTAATTAATTTTATCTCCATGCAAGTCTTAAGTTCAGTAAGGTACTTCTTGGAGCTGCTACTGTCACTTTTGAGTCACTTATGAGGTCATTTTTATTTGTCTTTCAGATCAGTATTTTCATGACCCATTTATCTAACTATGGAAATGACCGCCTAGGGTTATACACCTTTGTGAACTTGGCTAACTTTGTGCACAGTTGGACCAACCTGAAACTGCAAACTCTGCCTCCAGTGCAATTAGCCTACAAGTACTTCGAGCTCTTCCCTGAGCAGAAAGATCCACTGTGGCAGGTAACTCTTCCATATCATTCCTTTAGCCAATGGTATTATTCTCTTCAATAATATGTGTGCATGTTTCTTCTTATGGATTTTAGTGCTTATCTTTTTTGTTATTTCTTCAAGCTTTTTGTTTACTTGATTGTTTTGAAGATTTTGCATCAAGGATGTTGTTTTAGTGGGAGTGTGCTCTCCAAGCTAATAAGTTAAGTTGTTAACTTGCATGTTGCATGAACATGAGCTCAGAGTAAAATGCTTAGCATCGCATGAGAAGAGGGGCAAACACAGCCACTTCCTTGTAAGAGCCAATTGCCAGGTTTTCATGTACATGAGTGATTTTTACCTTGTATATTTACTGTCTCCAGCATGCCTTTTTTTTTAAGTACAAGTTATTTTTCACTAACACTATAACTACTGATAAGAGAGAGAATTGTTAGGTTTAGGTCTGCTTTTACTAAGAATTCATGTGGAGCCATTCAGCTGGGTTCCATCAAATGTGAGCTATCTGCTTACTAGCAGTTAGCTAGGAAATTCTGCCTCCACTTGCTTCTTTCTTTATGCATCAGGTTGCATCGACCCTCCCAATCAATAAGCTGCAAAAAGCAGATCAGATGTCCCCTACTAAGGAAAGAACTAGCCACATCATTAATGAGAAATTACCATGAATCAGACTGTTTACCATGTTCTGTTCCTCTCTCTTCAAAGCTATGTATATATATATAATATATATATATATATATATATATTTACCAAATGTGTCAGGTTCCATGCTGCTCTGACTCCACCTTCAAGAATTTACCCAGCATATGTTTATTGAGCATGAGGCTCCTTGCTCCAGAGTATACAGCAAAGGAGTTTTCAATGACATAGGTTTTAAAACAGACTGCTACAATAAATCCTGTTTCATTCTCATTCTTATTCAGTAGCCCCCCAACCATTTTGTGTTTATAGTAAACTTCATATTCTGATTGTTTTATTTTTCTAGTAGGTGCTTAATCTTTCTTTTTAACACAGCTGATACATAGACAAAGAAATAGAAGTGTAATTGTTATGAATATGAAAAAACATTCCAAACACATTGAATTTTATGAAGGAAAACTATGATGTCTGATAATTGCAGTTAGTGACTCACAAATATTTATACAACTGATGAAACATTGATTCATTGAATCATTGATTCATGAATCATTCTTTTTGGTTACACATGATTATATAGGAGACATCCATAATATCTGGTAAGATAAAAATAACAATGCACCTAAATTGATAAATTTTTCTGACAAACTGACATATAAAGAATTCATCAAAAAACACAAGCTCTAGCCATTCTTTTCTTTCGATAAAACAAGAGGTTTTTAAAATGTTAAACTGTATTTTTGGTACTGTATGAACACTTTAAAATATACAACATATTATTTGTTGATGTTTGGCTATCACTGGTTGTTTATTTGTAAAGAATGAATATAAACAAACCATACCATCTATAATATAATTTGGTCAACATAATGATTCTAAGTGCTGGCTAAGGACTTGGTAAATATAAAAATGTAAAGCTATGTGCCAGTTGATTTGTGGTACAATTAGAATTAGGAAATGGAGTTGCTCTTTGCAGAATGATATCATATTGAAGAAATAAGAAAAGTGAGTGAATATATACATAACATACGAGTGTTAATGACGTTATTTCTTTATTTATTTTTGTGCTGATTCTGGGATTTGAACTCAGAACCTCGTCAACTCTCCCTTTATATTTTTGCTCAAGGCTGCAGCTGTACCATTGGAGTCACAGCTCCACTTCCAGATTTTTGGTGGTTAACTGCAGCTAAGAGCCCCACGGTCTTTCCTGCTTGTGCTGGCTTCCAACCACAATCCTGTTTTCTTTACCTGCTGAGTAGCTAGGATTACTTCCCTAAGCCACTAGTGTTTGGCTTCAGAATTCAATTTTGAAAAGCATCATAGTATACTCCTAGGAAGTTCTTAGTACAAATATACCAAATAAACATTTAAAACATTAAAATGAATAAAATAATAATTAAATTCAGAATCGTTAAATGTAGAATATAACGAGCCAGAAAATATTTCAGAATTCATAAATTTTGGTATTAATATTGTTATATATTTAGGAATGATTGTATATTATATATATCTTCACAATAAGCTATTATAAGATATTTAAGTTACAATGAAGATACAACTTTTACTAAAGGACTCATGTGATATCATGTGAACTGTATTATGTATGCAGTTTCTTGAGACTGAAAAAAATGTGTCAAGTCACAAATATTTTCTATAACCAAAGTGTCACATACACTCAAATATATTTAAATGGAAAAACGAGAAATTGAAAACAGAAGAGCCGTTAAGTTCAAGAGGGAATTATTTAGTTACATAAGATTTTAATCACAATAGTCTTATCCTGGAAAATTAGATAAGCTTTGCCAATCATATATGATCTCCAAAAAAATTGTAACTGGTATGGTAGTGATAAAATATTTAATACTTTCCTTATCTGTTCTTTCATATTCCTATCTGTAATAGCAAACAAGCTGTAGGCATATGAATTTAGTCTTTAAAAATCATTTAAATAAAATGTGCATTCAGTGGCAAACCTTTTATAGCTCATTTATCCTAGGAAGAATACATAAAGTTATGTTTCTGTCATTGTTAGATATGTGCAACACTTAAGTATTTTTTTGTATTTATATATTTGACTTCTTATTCAGTGCATTTTACTTTTAAATGTAAACCGGCAGTTATGTTCCTTTAGATTTTCAATTCACACTTCTGTATTACCACCAATAGAAAGGGGAAATAAAGTGCCAAATGGTAATTTTCACATCTATTTAATTTCTTTGGGTTCTGTCTGTACATTTTCATTAGCACTCACTACCATATATGTACAACTGCTGTGTCACCTAATTAAAAAGTGCAATATGAATATCTGCCAGGGGCTGCATGATAAGTAGCCACAAAAGAAATGCATTTGTGTTCTTCTCTCATAGGAAACTGATTTTTCCAGAGCTAATGCATACAGGATTGTATACTGTGGACACCTATGGAATTTACTCAATAGAACGCTTTCTCATCCATTTAGTTCCCATTATATATGTCTTAAAGTTATACTCACAGATGTTTAACTAATTCATATGTCTATTGTGTTGAAACATAGTCACTAGCAAGCATGAAGGGATGGTTTGTATTTTTTCCCCTTTTTGAATTCTCAGTACAAGAGCCTCCACATGGAGGCAAGTAAAAGGTCAAGTTCTTGCACAAGCACTAACGATGCTTTTAAGCTCTCAAACTGTCAGGTTAGCTCTGTCTCAATCTTCACTCAGTCACTCTGGAGTCTCGCTATCAGCAAACATGCCAAGCGTGATGCACATTCCTGCTTGCCTGTGTGGCCAGGGGAATGCGCAAAGAGCCATGCTTCTCTCTCTATCCGTGCCTCTGTCTCCAAGGCGCAGCAAAGTAACCCAGAGCCTGCTCGCTTTGGTCAAAGCATCCAGCTCTGGTTAGAAATGATGAGATTTGAATGCTATGACATAAACAAATCACAAGGCCCAATGGCATACGCACACTGTCACTTCTATTCATTTGTGTCTGTTAGAGTAATGGATCCGCTGACACCAAGAATTACAGATTGCAAGAGCAGAAGAAGGTAGGGAGGTCTAACTCAGCCTCTCCATTTTGCAGAAGAAATGGTTGACACCTAGCGAGATTAAATAACCGCTGCTAAGTCAGTTGGTTTAAAAGAGACAAGCCAGGACTAAAGCCCATGGTTCCAGGTGCAGTTTGGTGGTTTTTACTGAGGTCACTTTCTCTGAATAACACTTCAGAGATAAACTCTTACTTCAAAGGAAGCTGATATTTGAACCTATGAAAATTGGAACCACCTACTTAATTAAAAGAATACCTTTACCTTCATGGAATAAACAAGCCATAATAGCTCCTGTCATAAATATGCTCATAGGAGCCACTGGAATCATAATGCTAGACACAAAAATAAAGAATTGTCTCAGCAAGGAAAGCTTTACTTCTGTAGAAGGGCGGACCACCAGCCAGAAATCTGTCAAGCAAGTACAGAGCAGACAGGCTACCCCCCTCCCCCATTTATACCTAACATCTGGCCCCACAGCTCTCCTCAGATTGGTTGAACTCAGGTTCACAATCTGGTCTCGATTGGCTAGTTTGAAGAGGGCAAGCTGTATTTGCATAAAATGACCATTAAAAGCCTTTGAAATAAGATGAATAGTACACAGTGATCTCAAAACATACCCATATCCTCTGCTAATTCCCGAACAATCTGCAGTATGCCTTCTGAGATGGGTCTTAATACCATCTTGGGAAAAAAAACAGTTTAAAGATAAAACCTTATGTTTCAAAAATCCTTCCTTATCCCAAAACAGTTTGCTTTTTCCTTACCAAGCGCCAAGCCACCCAGGCCAAAGCAGGAACTTTTAAACAATTCACTTGGATTAAAAAAAAAAAGGCGATTTCTCATTTCTCAGTATTTGTTAACCCACTTTGTTGTGTTAACAAAGTAACATTATAAATTGACTGTCACATTTATTCCTCTCTTTGCCAGTTCATAACATTTAGAATTCCATTACACCACTGATCACCCAATATTGCCATGCAGGCTAGTCATGTACTACTTCATGAAAACCTTGGAAAGTGGGATGATAGTTTTGTTGTTGTTGTTGTTTGTGTATTTGTTTATATTGGAAAGCCTGACCCTTAAGTAGTACAATAGCCTCTCTCATTAGAACATCATGACAGATCCTAACATAGCCTCTCCTGTTAAGATATGACAGAACCACAGAAGCAGCATGTTCCTAGAACAGCAGAGGTACCTGTTTCCTAGATACAGGCAAGAGTTTGATGGGAAATAACCTTGAGGAATGGGTGGAAGTCAGTGGGGACACTTGGGAAACCATCAGAGCAATTTGGATTTGATTGGCAGTGAGGAGAAACTGGCAGTAACAATCAAGGACAAGAATGAAATGACAAGAGAAAAAATAATGGTCAAGACAGAGAACAACAAAAATTTTTCCTTCTGGACACAAAAGAATAGGAACGTCAAGTTAGGAAATGAATCCACCTGTGAGAGGAAAACTCTGAATGGCTCCAGCTTGTAAAGGGTAAGATCTTCAAATAAAATATAACAGCATTTGTCACTAAGACTGACAAGAAAAAAGCACACTCTGTAATAATTACACCACATCTGAGAAAGTACATCAGGAGTACTATGATTAGGTTTTTTATGGTCTTATTTTTAAATTACTTTTTTTTTACTTTGATTTCTCTTTTAGTCTTTCTAGAATGGCTAATTGTGTGTGTGTGTGTGTGTGTGTGTGTGTGTGTGTGTGTGTGTGTGTGTTCCAGTCCTGGGCTTGAATTCAGCCCCTGAGAAGTGAGAAGTTTTATTCAAATCTAATGCTCTGCCACTTGAGCCACAACTCCACTTCCAGCTCTTTAGTCTCTTAATTGAAGATAAGAGTCTCCTTTTCTTTTCCAGGCTGGCTTTGAATCGAGATTCTCAGATCTCAGCCTCCTGAGTAGCTCAAATTATAGGTGTGAGACATTCACACGCAGCACTAGATTTTAATACTTAATGGATAAAAAAAAGGAAGTAGAAGGAAGACTTCATCATTATCTTAACTATTTATTGTTTTTCTTATCTCTATATTACCAAGTTTTAGCTTTCTTCCTCATTCAGCAACATTATCTTCTTCACCTTTCAGTAATGCCCCGCAAATACAGAAATAACTTCTCAGGATTTTATTTTTAATTTCCAATGAATCACCCCCCTGTTGTGATTATAGAAAGCTGTCAGACATGATGACATCTAAGAAAGATGGTGACACAAGTCTTGGGTTTTCCCTTTTCCTGTCAATCAGTCATAAGAATGTACTTGCCAAGTGTCAAATTTTCTGCACAAACCACTTGCTTGAGGTGCAGTTTCAGAAAATCTACTTAGAGAGAGTTGTTCCTAAAAAAGTTATAATACTTCCATAATTTCTGAATTAAAAATCATCATGGAATTATGATGTTTTTAGTCTCAACTACTTAAGAGATGGAAATTGAATAATTGTGTTTTCAGTTCATTGGAGACAAAACATCAGCTAGACTCTGTCTCATTAAAAAAACTACTATAGTGGTGCAGGTTTGTAATCCCAACTACGGTGGAGGAAGAAGTGAGAGGATCACAATTCAAGGTCAGCCTGAGCGAAAAGCACATGGCTCTATTTGAAAAGTCATTCATTTATTAATTTAAAACAGCAACACTAAAACAAAAGGGGCCAGAGGAACAGCTCAAGTAGTGGAATGCTTGTTTAACAAGTACAAGGGCTTCAGTTCAAACTCCAGTCCTACCAAAGAAATACTTTTTTTTTTTTTTTTGGCCGTGGGTCCTGAATTCTGGGCCTGGGCACTGTCCCTCAGCTCTTCAGCTCAAGGCTAGTGTCTACCACTTGAGCCACAGAGCCACTTCTGGCTTTTTTTTTGCTTATGTGGTGCTGAGGAATTGAACCCAGGGCCTCATGCATACAAGGCAAGCACTCTACCACTGAGCCACCTTCCCAGCCCAAATACTTATTTTTTTTAAAAAAAATAAAGAATATTTGAACATCTGCTCCTAGTATAATGACAACACAAACTATTTTACGTGTGTGCCTTACGAAACCTTCCAGACCGATTCAAGATTTAGAGTTTGTTCAGTAAGTTGGCTGACAGTTTTACCCACCAATATATTTATAAAACTGGAATAATATTAGAAAGAGTGCAGTATCTGTTTACAGGCAGAACAACAGAACAATGTGTACCTTCTGAGGTTTACTGTGACAATATTCCATGGGAAAACACTAAGACTATTTGATTTTATAAGTATGAGTATAGTATAGTGATGAATACACTGATAGTTAGTATAAATTGCCAGAGTTTTGTGCTTAAAGCAACCTATATCTTGTCCAAGACACACAAAGAGGTTTTTCCTTCTCTATCAAACCTCACTCCCAGTGCTGGCCTTCATATATCTCTGTAATTCAAGGTTGCTTGATTTTCTTTTAAAAGGGGAGGATCTAAGAAATAGAATGCCAGACGAGACAATAGCTAGTGGACAAAGCATCTGTATGAATCAGTGCATACAAAACATTGAGGAGCTCAGGGGATTTTATGTAGAGCACAAGCAGTAGTAGTCTCAGTGAAAATGGTGTTGGTTTTAGGGTTTTTCCAAGAGGGTCTGTTGATTGAAGCATTGGAAATGAATACTCCTAGCTCATTGCTGGAATCATCAGTGATCATGGAATGTATTAGGCTTCAGCAACAATGAAAATCAGAAGTTTGGATGTGACTTGCTTATATTCTAGCTTCAGAAAAAATAATGGTTATATGCACATGCAAGAAAAAATTCACAAACAGAAGAAAGTTTGATAGTACAGCCATTTATAGGGAAAATGGAATCATTTTTTGGATGTCTGTTTTAGAGTCCTTTCAACAACAAGAAACAAGCAGAGAGCCGGGCGCCAGTGGCTCATACCTGTAATCCTAGCTACTCAGGAAGCTGAGATCTGAGGATCGCGGTTCAAAGCCAGCCCGGGCAGGAAAGTCCATGAGACTCTTATCTCCAATAAAAAACCACTTGAAAACTGGAAGTGGCACTGTGGCTCAAGTGGTAGAGCGCTCGCCTTTAGCTGAAGAGCGCTTGGGACAGTGCCCCAGGACCGACCAAAAAAAAAAAGAGAGAGAGAGAGAGAGACAAGCAGAGATACAGTGAGAAGGAAAGTAATAATTACTGCAGTGTTTATATTTAGCAAACTATTCCTTCAATCACAACACCGGGTGTTTTTAGCATTAGGCTTACCTAAGTCCTGGTTATCTTGAATCAACCTCAAGTTGAGAATTCCACTGTATCTTTGTCTAAGAAGGGTGTGGAGAGATAATAAACACAATAGTGGTTTTAAAAGCAAACATAAATATAAAAGCAAGAAATAAATGTAAGTCTGGGATAAGTAGATCTAAGAAGACCAAAAGATAATTTTGTGTATCTGTAATAACATGGACTTCAAATTAAGACAGGCAATGCGATGGCTTTTTAAAAAATCTATGTCATTGGTTTGATTGCAGATTTTGTAATTTTGTTTTTTTTGGAGGAGAAAAAGATGAGTGTTTTGTGCCCCCCCCAAGGAACATAATTGTATTAAAATGTACTGGCCTTTCTCTTTAATTAATTAATTCATGTTTTATAAATTTAGAACTATTATGCATCATCTTGACCAATGTAACCTTTCCCATCCTACCCCATCTCCTAAAGTCCCACCCATCCTGTCAATTTTCTTACTTCAGTTTTCATATATATATATATATATGTATATGTGTATATGTACATATATGCACAATATATGAATATATAAACATATGTATTGTTCGTATACTCATATATGTGAATATATACATATGTAAACACACTTCTGTGCTTCAGAGAATTTTCTGTCTTACTTATGTCAACATAACAGTAAGCTTGTCTCAGATATATATATAAATAAATACACACGTGTGTGTGTGTATATATATATGTATATCTATATATATGTATATATATATAAATATATATGTATATATATATACATATATATATATATATATTTCTTGTATGAAACTATTGGCTTTACCTTTTTCTCTATGAAAGCTGAATTCTCAGCATATTTACTAGCCTGGCACTACAGCCACAGCTGCCTAAAGCAATTTTAACTAAATTCCTTTTTCAGAGTTTAAGGGTATCCTTAAACTCCATACTTGAAGCAGTAAATTACTATTATTGCAGTTTTAGTTTTGCAGGGAATAATCCAATTGAAGGATGAGAAGGGATATACATAATTGCTCTATAATTTTCTGACTTTTAAACTTAAAATAATAGCAACAGAATAGTAATAAAAGTTAAGAGAAATGTTTAACATTTTCCTGAGGAGGTATGTTGACCTTCCCAATGATTGGTAAAACTTCACACACACACACACACACACACACACACACACACACACACACAGAGTTCATCTCAAGTTAGGATTTCATATAAAAAGCTAAAACTAACTTGTTGTGTGACCTTCAGCATGATGTAAATAAAACACCTTGCATCTCCATTTCCTTGGCTATAAGGAAGGGATAATAATTTCTGGCTTATCAGGTTGCTTTGAGGATTAGAAGTAATCTAAATCAGGAGGTACTTGGAATACACAAGATGATCAATAAAAGTTGGATATTGTCTGTTGGTTCTCAAATATTCACACAGTATAAGGAATAGTCTAAATAAATATTTCTAGCACACACACACACACACACACACAGAAATAGAACTACTCTGTTAATAAAGTTGTGACTAACAGGCAAGAAGAAATATGTCACATTGAGAGGAAAGAAGAAATATATGCCTCTGAAAAATGCTAAAATCTCACAACCTAGAAAGAACACAGTGAGAAAGAAAATAGACCACTGAGATAGGGGAATACAAATGCCAGAGAATCTAGTGTACCTCCAGGAAGTATTGAAGTAATTTAAATTGAATTATTGGGAAGAAAAACATTTAGAAGAGCAAAAAATATAACATTTGGATGATATTAGTTGATAACCTACTATCAGCCTAGCATCTGGAAAAGAACAAACAGAAATAACTCACATCATTATATATCAAAGGGAAGGGATTTATATGTCAGAGACAAAGCAAAGTCTTTCAAGTGAAGATATATTAATTGTACTGGTTTTTGTGAAGATTCTATTTAATCTGTCTTGCAACCATCCATCAGAATGAGAAAGAGGTTGTACTCCGGTCCGTTAAGTGAATATCAGTGGCCTTGCTCAACATGAACAGGAATGATTTCACAGATAAGACTGGCTTGCACCAGTGGCACAGGTTAGCCCATTGCTTTGTTCTTCTATCTATACTAATCCTACAGAGACCATCATTACACAAACTAACAGAATACCTATTCTGATATTTATTATTTACTCAGTGGGGAAATTCAATAAGTGTAAATGATAGAAACTCCTTATTGCAAAAACTAGAGGTGAGGGCCAGGCCCTGGTGCCTTATGCTTGCAATCCTAACTACTCAGGAGGCTGAGATCTGAAGATTGCAGTTCAAAGCCAGCCCAGGCAGGAAAGCCTGTGAGACTCTTATTTCTAATGAGCCACCAGAAAACTGGAAGTGGCACTGTGGTACAAAGTGGTAGAGTTCTAGCCTTGACCAAAAGAGCTCAGGGACAGTGCCCAGGCCCTGAGTTCAAGCCCCATGACTGAAGGGGATAAAATTAGTTGAGCAATGAGGTTCTTTATAAATAAGGTGTTTGGTTATGTGATTAAAAACAATGTTTAAGTTCTAATATGAGGTTGTGAGGATAGAGTAAGGACTAATTGGAGGTGGGGGAGGGAAAGGATAGTAGAAGAAAAACAAAGGAGGGGTAACAATGCTCAACAAGAAATGTACTCATTACCTTACTCATGTAACTGTAATCCCTCTTCTATAACATCTTTACAATAAAATAAAATTTTGAAAAAGGAACAAATTGGATGGGAGTGCCATGAAGGGAAACAGTGAAGACTTTGTGTTTATGAAGCCACATGTCTACATGGTTCACATCACACTTCAAACGTACATCAAAGTCAGCCAGAGCAAGAAAGTCCTTAAGAACTCTAATTTCCAATTAACCACCAAAACGTTGGAAGTAGAGTTGTGGTTAAATGGTAGAGCTCTAGTGTCTAGTGTTGAGAGGACAAAGTTAAGGGATAGCTCTCAGGCCCTGAGTTCAAGCCCTAGGTCCAGCACACACACACACACACACACACACACACACACACACACACACACACGGATACTTTGTATTGTTTTGTCACTTTTAATTGGACTGGACTGAAATTCTTCCTTGGAAGAAAGCTAGAGTATATGAGCAATTGTGAATTAAAATGGGAAGGGAGAATGTCCTCTTATTAACTGAAGAATAAGAGAATAGTTGAACCTTCTCTGCCACAAAGAAAATCATGCCTAGAGAGTTAAGCTAACGTTGGATTATAGAGAATACTGTGTAGAAATAGTGTTGAAAATAAACATTTGTTTCTAAAACAAAATAAAATCACTGTGATGTAAAGTAAAACCAGCATAGAATTTACTACAATGACCAAGTTTTGTTGTAGTTTCTACAGACATTAGTTTGATGTTCAGAATCCGAGATATATTCTTAAGCTTTTCTAAAGTAAATTCTAACATAACGCAGGGGCCTTCATACATTGCTGATTGTTGTACTTCCTGCTTATGGTGGTTGGAGGAGGAGTATAAAATGCATTTGGCTCAAGACCTTGTTTAGATTTCATGGAGTGAGTGGTCACTGCCATAAGGAGTATCCTGGAGAAGCAGGATCTGATCACTTTTGTGATCAGGCCCCCAAGTGGAAGAACCCCTCCTTGAAGACTAGGATTCCTAGGGACACAGAACTTAGAAGTTGTGAGATTGAAAAACACAGATTCTCCAAGAAGCTCACTGAGAATGGTGCTGAGAGGTGTCACTCTTTAATCCTTAGACTTCATTATACACCCCTGTGGAGATACCTCACCAAATACTAGCTTTATATTTAAAGGGACCACTGTATCTACAAGCTGGAGACTTAACCATGTGTTTCAAGAGGTGTTGCTACCACAATGCATTCTGGTTAGGAATACTAGTAAGAGTCACTGACTCAATCCCCAGGCCCATGGCTGGCCTTACTTCCTTTCTCAGAAGGTACGCATATCCTTTGATCTGAAGCAATATTTTCTAATGGAACATGTCAATGGTTCAGATGTGGGGAGCCTGGTGCTCTATGAGGGCCAAAGATATGAGGGCAGAGAAGTCTAAATGGCTACTTTCAACTACCCTCAGGTTTGATCTGAGTTGTTGTCTTCTTGAGGGTGAATGTCACCAAGACAGTCAAATCCTGCACTGATAGAATCATGCTATTCATGAGCCTTAGAAAGTATCTCTGTTCCTTTGAGTGAAACAGTAAACAACAACAGTAACTGGACCAAAGGTGGAAAAGGGAGATGCATACATGTCTTCTGTTTCTGCTAGAATGTCTGCTCCATTTATGAATATTTTTTATTAGCATGATGAAAAAAGAGCCAAGGTAAACTTGGAAATGTAACTCACCAAATAACACTGCTTCCTGGGCTGCTTTTCACATTTTCTCTTCATTCAGTGTTCTCTGGTGCACACACAAACACAAATACAAGGAATGGCACACATTTTTGTGTGACTATGCAGCATTTGCATTTGGCAAAATGATCAAAAGAATCATAATATAAAACAACTTATATGACAAATATGATCTTTAAGCAGTCTATGTCAAGGGAAATAACTTTGGAAAATGATATTTAGCCTTTAATATTTTTATATTTCAAAACAGGTGAGAATAAGCTATAAAAACCTGTGATCAAACCAGATTGAGTCAAAAAAGGCATCTGAGATATTGAGAGAAAACATACACCTCCAACTTGGGTAACCTCTTCCAATAAGCAGAGTGGCACACATCAGATGTTGACAGCAGGATTAACATTGAAGCTGAGTTCCAGCTTCGAGATAAGAGAAATGGCCAATCAAATTGTATGAAAAGCTTTGGACATAACAAAACCAGAGGAGGGTCTAATTCCTAGTGCTAGATTAGGCAGGGATTTGATCACGTCTTTTGAATAATTGTTAGGGAATAGTGACAAGCGTTCAGTAGGTTTTGTAATTTTTCCTTCTTGCAGAATCCATGTGATGATAAACGGCACAGAGACATCTGGTCCAGGGAGAAAACTTGTGACCATTTACCAAAGTTCCTTGTAATTGGGCCACAAAAAACAGGTAAACATAGTCAATTGTGTTACTTACTTTTGTGTTACTATGTGATACATTTTTGTATGGCACTAGTGGATTAGATTTCATTTTGTGACATTCATAGATGTCCCTATGGGTTCTTTGAGCTCTCATTTATTTCCATGAAGCACTTTTATTCCACAACTCTCAAGAGGTCTGTAACCTGGCCATGACGTAAGCATTAAATTATTTAACCACAAATTTGTAGTTGAAAACTAAATGCATTGGAATAAATGTCATACTTTGAACGTTTTGATTTTCATTGTACCAGTTATACTTTTTGAATTTGTGTGTGTATGCATGTGTATGTGCACATACAAACCAGTTCTGAGGTTAAACTTAAGGCCTCACTCTGTAATTTGGCTTTTTCACTCAAGATTGATGCTCTTATCAGTTAAGCTACAACTCTGTGATTTTTTTTTCTGGTTAGTTGGAAATAAAGTTCTCCCAGACTTTTCTGCCCACATTGGCTTTGAATTCAATCATCAGCTCTTATTCTCTTGACTAGTAGGATGTCAATCACGAACCACCAGTGTTTGACTGTAATTCTCATTAAAAAAAAATTGTGGCTCTGCTTAATTAATTCCCAAATTCAATTATGCAAAAGTGATCTGGATAAATTTAAGATATTTTACACTGCATACTCTCCTTGTGTGGATGTTTATTCAGAGATACAGCCATTATGATGACACTCTGATATTTCACATGTATGATTGCTGGTACTGGGGCTTGAATTCAGGACCTTGTGCTCTTGCTAAACTTTTTTTGCTTACAACTGACATTCTACCACTTGAGCCACAGTATCAGTTACCAGTTGTGTGGTTAACTGGAGATAAGAATCTCTCAGATTTGCCTGTCCTGCCTGGCTTTTTATGTTGATCCTTGGAACTTAGTTTCATGAGTAGTTAGGATTACAAATATGAGCCACTCAAACCTGGCAGTTGTGTTTTAATTTGTTTTTAACAATCACTCAATGTTAATATGTTGGACTCATTTTCTGATAACAACAATGTCTCCATAAACATTTTTCCTTGAAATTTTCTCCTGAACTGAAGGACACCGGGATAGAATATAGTAAAAGAGAAAATAACTCACCAATGGGATGACACTTTCAATTAGAATATTTTATACTTTCTTCTAGATGTGACAGTTTTATACACTTTGCTCATGTCCTGATTAATTAAAGTTTTTATTGAGTTGCTGCATTTTGAATTCACTACTTCAACTACAAGCATTTTTATTCGTGAGTACACAAACCGAAACACAAAACAAAGTCACAACAAATAAGCCCAGCTCCAATGAAGATATTTGTAATATAAGCAAGTAGATCATTTTAAAGGTTGTGGGCAATATTTCCAGACTATTAGATATTGGTTGTTGAAATCTTTTCTTCCTCTAGGAATATAAATTGTATTACAACAGTATGTTAACACATATCCATAGAGGAGAAAAAAAGGACCACGTATTTTCAGATAGATCACATTTTTGTTGGTGATTACTATCTTCACTACTAACTCTGCCAGGACAACTAAAGAAATAACACATTTCTGTGTTGTAAAATTTATGTGAGCATTTTAATTTAAAGATATTCTCTATCATTTGTCACTGAATGATTTTACTTTTTAGTTCTGCTAGAAAAATTACAAGTTCATAGTTATAAATCTGCCCCCTTATTCTTGTTGTTTGTATTTATAAAAACAATAAGTTATACATGAAGATTTTAATATTTGACCTACTAGTATGGCAATGATGAAATTTTTAGCTCATTTTGACTTTTTCCAGACAAAAGAACAAATAAGAAGACAAAAAGAGAGAAAGAAATTGGATACTAATATTATATCTTACCTCCTATGAATATATTATTTCAATATGGAAATAGAATAATTCTTAAAATCCAGTATAGAAGTGTGAGTCATATTAAGTTCTCTGTATTGCTTTAGTTGGCAAAACTTCCTTGGCTTTCAGAGACTGTAATTCCCTGGAGGGGAGTCACAGACAAATGCTAACAATCTGGCCTTTCAGTGCACTGGCTTTCAGCAATTTCAGCATGGTGCATGCAACCCTTACAATAAAAAGGAGATTCAAAAATGAACCTCTAACTCCTATCTGTTCAGCTGGTATGGGGTGAGAATGGATGGATGGATAGGTATTCCAATTTGCCATGGCACAAATATTAAAGGGATTTTTGTTTGCTGAAACTGAGGGAGTAAGGGTGGGGAAAAAACATTAGTAGACAAGTGGCAGCCTTGGACTTAATTGTATTTGAGCTTCACATTGTGGTTGTTTGATGTGCCTCAGGACAGCATTGCATCCTTGATCCTTAAGAGTCAAATTGTAATATTACCAGTGCAAGAAGATTTCTTCATAAGGTTAAATTTAGCACAATAAGTCTTAGAGCATAGTTCATTGGTCTTAAATCTTCCAGAAGATCAGTGTTTCCATGGTCAGTACTATAAACTTTTCTTGATTCAGCTGGCTTAATCTGGTATATTGAAATTAAGAGCATATATATATATATGTATATATACATATATATGTATATATGTGTGTGTGTGTATATATATATATATATATATATATATATATATATATATACTTTCTTTTAGAGGATTACATGTATGAAGCCTTCAGATTTCTTTCACAAAAATACTGAAACCGAAGATTTCGTGGCTCATGATACAATGTAAAACCACATATCCCTTTTTCCTGTTGGGAGAGCTTTCTCTCTCTTCTACTCAGAGGACTCCTGAAAACCTCCAGCTCCTAGAAAAGGCGTAAGATTCTGAACAGAAAGTGGAGAGTTTCTAGATCCAAGGGGAAACCTGGGAATGACTGAGAGGGTGATTGTACATTTTTTTAGAGAATAATGGGAGAGTTGACATTGACCAAGAGGCACTATCCTTATAAAATGACATGCTGAATTTGAACCACTTTGTACAACTACTTGAAGATAATGAAACAGCTCTTCATAGTAATGAATGGGTTTATAGAATAGTATAGAATATTCATTATTGATATCCAGCAACAATTTAAAAATATTTCTTAGTGCCTTGTATGTGTCCACATTTAATTACTAAGGATAAGTCAGTCGATCTCTTTTGTTTCTCTCCCTCTCAATCTCTTTCCTTTTCTTCTTCATGATTCAAATATTTCTTTTCCCTCTCTCTTTCTCTTTTTCTTTATTGACTCAATCTATTTGAACGGTTTGGCTCAAGTTTAACTGTCAATGGAAGGCCTACCAGATTCAGGTACTATGTCTGTTTCTAGAAATGAAGATAGAGACAGCCCATGTCTTTTATGTTTTTAACCATTTAACTCCAGAAGGGAAATTAAATCACCTAACTTCTGGAATTCTATCCCAGCTGGATCATCAGACCACTTTATTAGTGCAAATAAAACCACAGTGATTAATAACACACACACACACACACACACACACACACACCAGTTGGAATATTCCTACATTGAAATGAACTTGATTTTAAAGAGACCACTTTGACATCTGAGTTGGCCTTCTAAATATTACTATTGGAAATAAATTGCTGTCTTACTTTTTCATTTATTCCCATATAACCTCTACCTTCCTCTTTGTAATAGGAACAACTGCACTTTATTTATTTCTTCTTATGCACCCTTCCATCATCGGCAACCTCCCCAGCCCAAAAACATTCGAAGAAGTTCAATTTTTTAATGGCAACAACTACCACAAAGGAATCGACTGGTAAGGAAAACAACAAAGAAAATAAACTCTATTATGAACACATGCTCCATCACTACAGACCAATTACAGATGTATGCATGGCATCTGCATAATTGGAGAATAAATTTGTTATGCTCAATTCTACCACAGTGAATTAGAAATTAATTTATAATGATGATATGTTTAATCAGTGTTGCCTATAATTTGATTTGGACAGTGCAATAATGATAATATTTTTCTGGTAAGTTAAAATGATTGAATAAAGAACATTATGGGATATTTTTTCACCAGAATTATTCATAAGGATATTTAAAATTCTCTTTAAGCATACTATTATTTTACACAGACTACATTTTCTTCACACATAATTTGTCCTCCCAATGATGCTGGTGGATTCAAATAAATCAGTAGGTTGCTTTATTTTATATTCTGTGACATGTATCTCCATTAACCACATAAACTGTATGTGTTATACCGCAACACATATTTCTCACACAAATGATAATCGAGCATTCCCCAAACGATATCAATTCTAGTCACTCACATGCACGAGAGAAATACTAATTTGCAATTGATAAATTATGAAAACATTACCATAACATTTTTCATGTATGAAATGGAATAAACTTGATATTGGAGATGATCATCACTCTGGCAATCATTTTTCTAATTCTATTCCAATTTCCTAGGAAATGTAATCTTAGATTTGACTTGCAAGTAAACAAAAATCTCACCAGTACAAAAATTTCCTCAGTGTGCATGTTTGTAGACTGTAATCTTGTATGTCATCCTCATTCATGAGTCTATCTTTCTTTCTCAGAAGTAGCAATGGTTAACACTGGGCAGAAACAAAGCTGGTGAACAGACTCATCTTCCCTTTGTGAGCAGAAACATTCCCTCTTTGCATCTAGAATATGACCATCTGCCTTGCTTTGAAAAGGCCGAACAAGTTTGCGCATTGTCTGCAAGTTACCAAAGTCAGAAAGGCAATTCCCTCTTATCAGTGAGCTCAAATGGAACACAAATTGTTAAGCAGGAATATAGATGAGCGCTCTTCTGCACTCCACATTCGGGAAACATAATAACAAATGTCAAAGAGGAAAATAAGTGTCTTATATGAATTCTTAATTGCTCTCATTATTTATTTCTAGAACATTTGAGGGTTAGAGAAGTGAGGAGCTGTAAGGAGGGTGACGCACATAATTAAAGCCTTGTACTGAATTAACCTCAGAATATATTGGTTCTATAACCTACACACAGAAGAATGTTCTGACAGCATATGGAGAAGTGAACCTACCAGGCACGGCAGGATCAACTGGCAGGAAAAATCCTCTTCATTACTGTAGATAGACTATAATGTGCTCACATGGTAACATACACTACAGATTATACAGAAGTGTTATTTTTTTCTTTTTAAAGGAGCACGGCTACGCCTTAATCAGTTTAGAATTTTATAGATATTTTGGCTTACACATCTTTCTGTCGTGTAAACTTCCATCTCATCTTACAAGTTTGGCCTTCAAATTTGTAAACACACATTTACAATCTTAAAATATCCAAGCGAAAGGGTAAGATTCCCTCCCTCCCCACCTTTTCCAGAAGTCAATTTATTTCTAGAGTTGGTTTGTGGTACCACAGATCATCTTCTTTTCTTTCTCACTCCAATTCTATCATTTCCCTGCCTAAAATTAATCATAAAAGCAATAGTATTTTGTTTATAAAACATTAGAAGTATACGAAAAAGCATCACTTGAATTATCTTATTACACAATAATTAGAAGTTACAAATTAATTCTCATCCAGAGGACAAGAAAAGAAGATCCCAAGCTAATGAATTATTTTTCTCTCTGCCTTCAGGTATATGGACTTTTTCCCTACACCTTCCAACATTACAAGTGATTTTCTGTTTGAAAAGAGCGCTAATTACTTCCATTCAGAAGATGCTCCCCGGAGAGCTGCATCTCTCATCCCCAAAGCCAAGATCATCACTATCCTCATTGACCCCTCAGATAGGGCATATTCTTGGTACCAGGTATGCTCAATGAAAACAACAACAACAAAATCTTCTGGCTCAGGTGTGGCTCAAGGGGTAGAGCACCTTCCTGTCAAGTCTAAGGCCTCAAGTTCAAACCCCAGTTCTACTAAGCAGAAAGAAAGAGAGAGAAGATAAAGTAAAGAAGGCAGGAAGGCAGGAAGGAAGGAAGAAAGGAAGGAAGGAAGGACATGCTAAAAGCATCTATTTGGAGCATGAAAGTATCACCAGAATAAAGCTCCGATGCACTGAAGGATCAAATTTTAAAGAAACTAAACACTAAACAAAAATATCTGTCTCTAAAGAATTAAATATATAACCTATAATGAATTGGACAAGGACTTTTAGGCATAACATCACAGGAAAAAATCATACTGCAAAGAATGGTTTGTCTAAATCATGTAAAACATTAGTCTGTGAGGAAGTTACAAAACTAAAAGTCTGTCTCTAAGGATCCCTGCCAACAGAGGGAGAAGAGCAAAGCCACATGTATTCAATTGAGGGTGCAAGTGGCAGCACTTAAAGAACATTCAGAAGTGTGAATTGAGCCAGTGTGAGCATGCTCATTTGTTTGTTGTTTAGGCACAGATGTAGAGTGTGTGCTCTCAGGAGTGAGAGACCTTGTCAAGTTCTCACTTCCAAAGAAACAAAAATTCAGTCTTTAAATGCCTACTATGTACTTTCAGAAAATTTGTCTTGTCTGCTTGCTACACCTAGACTCATGCCACTAAAAGACGTTTAGAATTTAATTTTGATTCATCTTGCTACAAATTATTTCCCACTTGATTTTTGGCTTTAAAAAGATAGTAGATATGTATTATAATGTATTACATAAAATTTATTACATAATATATAATTATGCATATGATAAACAATTGCATAAGTAGGCAGTCACAATATAAATTCAGGGACAAGAGACAAAAGAAATGTAACTCAGTTTCATAATAGCCATTAGAATCCTAGGTGTGTGTGAAATTAAAAATAACATAGTAATTATGGGATATGAATGCAATATGATGGTTTGTTGGAGCAATCAGTTGGAGGAATATAGAAAAAAGAAAGAATATTGAAAGGTGAATAAGTTGCAAGTATGCTATGTGTATATAAACATACACATATACGTATAAACATATGCACTCACATACAACCTAAAGAAACTCACCAAACACTTCTTGAATATGACAGAGGAAAAGAGAATAAGAATATATAGAAGGGGTGAACTTCTTCAAAGCATACTATAATTATGCATCTATACCAGAGTCACAAGGAAATCCCCTTGTATTATTAACATATGCTAATTTTAAAACTCAACTACAAAACTTTACTTCATCATTTTGCTACTGATGCTCAGGAAAGTAAATAATAAAAGGAAGTCAAAGAATCTCTTTTGTAAAAGTAGGTTTTAAATGATCTAGACAATTTTCCTTCAAAAGAATGGGGTGCAAGGGTAGAAAGAAAGGGTCATAGAAGAGATAAGTATGGTCCCAGGATATTATATACATGCAGAAATATGTCACGTAGGAATCCAGTTCATGTATGTCAATTAAAAAAAAGAAATCTGAATGATTCCAAAACAAAAGTAAGGGAGAAATGAGACACAAGCCTGTTACCTCGGAGTTTCATAGTTGAAGTGGGATGAAGGAAAATTCGAATTTAAGATGGAACATTTCCAAAGAAAATGAGAAACAAAAGGTCTTGGAGAGAAAATAGTTGAGCAACCCAGAGAATTCTAGGAAAAAGTACACTTGATGGTTCAATAAGTAGAAATATATTTCAAAAACATAATGCATAGAATCACAAAAAACAACCATCTAGAAATCCAATCATAAGCATTTTTAAACAATAACTGTTAACTCCATTCATTAAACTACTGAATGACAAGTTCCAATGAGAAGATTTGAGAGGAGATGGATGTAGAAACAACATTTTAATATACCTGCAACAAAAGCCTGTCAGGTCATATAAAATTATTTATTGATGGTAAAAAAAATCACTGTTACAGTAATTACTATAATTGTTATATACATTTACAAGTAAAGGAAAATATTGAACTTTGCTTATGGGATACTGTAAATAAAAGGCTTATTTTAATTTTTGTCAGTCTAAATTAATTGAGTCTATTGGATTTAGTGATTGGCCTCTAAGAAATCCTTGTTTCAATCTTGAGGGACAGATGATGAGACAAAAGTTCCTGGAAATATTCCTTCCAAGACTTGGAACAAACAATCTAAAATGATTCTATGGTCTATCCTTTGAGAAATCTAAAATGAATTCATCTGGTAAAAGGCAGGGAAATACCTTGATGAAAGAGCATTTTAAGGAGAAGAAAATGGAGGGAGGGTTGAATCTTTGTACAAGGATGAAATAAAATTGACTATAGATATTTAAAATGTCCTTTGCTCTTCAATTTATGGAAATAACATGAACCCAAACTATGTGAGAATATTTTTGTGTTTGTGTATGCTTTACTTAATTCATATAGATAGCAAAAGGTGGCTAAAATGAACTGTTGTGTGGGTGTGTATGCAAGTCCTGGAACTTGAACTTAGGTACTGGGTGCTGTCTCTGAGATTTTTGTGGGGTTTTTTTGGTGTTTTGTTTTTTGTTTTTTCTCATGGTATGGCTTGACCACTTGAGTCACAGCTCTACTTCTGGCATTGTGGTGGGAGACTGGAGATAAGAAACTCACGAGTTTTCTTGCCCAAGCTGCCTTCTAACCATAGTCCTCAGATCTCAGCCTCCTAAGTAGCTAGAGTTACAGGTATGAGCCACCAGGACTCAGTTTAAGGGCAAGTGTGTGTGTGTGTGTGTGTGTGTGTGTGTGTGTGTGTGTGTGTGTGTGTGTTTCTTTTAATGGTGTCAAAAGTATTGCAAATGTTAAACCTTAATTAAAATTTTTGAATTCAAGTAATTGAGGAAAATGTTGAGATTTTCCATCGCAGAAATAGTTACTGCTTAAAGAAGGCTTTTTTTCATGTCTATGAATTCATGGAACCTCTATACTGCGAGTGCTTCTCTGTGCTTGCCTTTCCAAATAAATTCTTTGAACATGCAGCTTTGAAAGGAATTATTTTTTTTCTGATAATACTTTTTAGTGCCATGTGGCTGAGAGCAAAGCCCCAGAGTGCCCAACATATCAAAATAATGTAGCTTATTACTTAGCTAGTCCTGTCTATTCAGTAAATATCATAAATCTACCACTCAGCAGGTGTGATTCAAAACTTCTACAAATGCCACCTGCTACTGTAATTTCTACCCCACTTTTTTTTAATAATGGACCTCACTGAGGAACTAAAATGCTATTTTCCCCCATAAAATATGTCATTTTGTGACTACCTGGTCATATTTTTTATACTAATCTTAGTTGCAAGCATATAAGGAAAAGTTAGCACTAAAGTTGGTATGAATCAGTGTAGAACAGATTAAAGTGTGGCTTTATATTAGCACTGATTATAAAAGAGCCTTCAGTTTTACTATAGTCTATTTTGCACATGGAACTGAGTCATCTTCCATACTCAGCATAAGGTATATACATATGATACTAACAATCTGCTACCTACTTATTTACTCTTGGCAATGTCTTCCAAAAATCAGCACTTACTAAATCAGTTTTATTTTTCTAGCTATTTTATTTCTAAAATTTTATTTCTAAACTCACACCTAAGACTCAGTATTCCCACAAAGGCCCAATATCATCAAACATTTCAGAACCTGATATAATTCTTTGGCTCTCCTCCACTAACGTCTCTTCACAATCCTTTGTAGATACATAGGAATATCATGGATGAAATCAGTTTGCTTACCTTCATACACCTCACTGACCTTCACTTATTTTATACGATAAAGTCCTTGTAGTTCACATGTTTGTTTTGTTTCTGGTTATCAAAATCATTCTCATGACATTTTAGCTCAAAAGCTTTCGCCACTGTAAATGGCTCCTTTTTTTTCTTTTTTAGAAATGTGTATATATTTCTATTGTTATTGTAAAAGTGATATATAGAAAGAAGGGTTACAATTACATAAGTTAGGTAATGAGAACATTTCTTTTTAACCAGTGTCATCTCTTCCCTCCCAATTTTTCCTTCCCATCCCCACCCACAAGTTCCATAGTCTAGTTGATTACCACTCCTGCCTTTCTCTACCCTTTGTCTCCATTTCTGTGCTCCCCTTCCCATCCCAAAGAGAGATAAACTTACAAATAAGACAAAGGAACAGAAAACAAAGCAGCAACAAAGAAAAAGTATCCTCTTGTTTCCACTTCTTGGAGTTCATTCCAATAAATATTATTTTATATGATCATATGTACATAGTGATTCAGCTTTGGTGATCCTCTCCTAAGAATATCCTCTTTTGGTCTCACTGTGTGAATATCTAGAGACTTATACAGTTAATTATGTCCCTGTGTATTGTTTTTCTTTTCTGCCTTCTCCCATCCAATATGTCTGCTTGTAGATTTATAGGCACATTCTAGTTACCACAAATAAGGGAAACCATGCAGCCTATGTTTCTTTGGGTCTGGCTTACTTCACTTAATATAATTTTTTCCAAGTCTTTCAATTTCCTTACAAATAGCACAATATCATTCTTTCTGATGGAGGAGTAGAATTTCCTTGTGTATATAAATGGCTCCTATTTCTATGTGGCTGAATTAATCCCTTATTGGCCTGGCTGTCAGAGCAAGAATCTTTCCATCTCCAGTCCAACACATGACTTCATTACAATCTATTACTCTATTTTCTCCATCACTAGATTTGACTTCTGTGAAGACAATGATTTATGTTTTTCTTACATCTTTTTGTTTAATCTCCAGAATATATTGCTATTCTTTGTCCTAGAAAGGTGCCCAATAGGTGCTTCTGTATTGACTGATAAAACCATCTCTCATCAAGCTGGCTCTCTCTTTGAAGCAACCATTGATTGGTCTGAGGATTTGGAACTGAAATGTAGAAGTGAAGCCCTATCTGAAAATTAGCATATTTAGGGAGAATCTCATGGGGAAAGCAACAGGATTTGGAGCTATATCATCAGGAACATGATACCTAAGTGAGCACTAGAATTAACACCAGCCAGGTAGAGAAACTCAGAACTGTCAGGACCTGCTGGAGTAGCCGTAATGAAACAAGTGAGAGTCATGATGTTAGCTAACTCTTACTCATTTAATCTCTTTTCATCAGGCTTGATTTTTGACATTGTTTCACTTCTAATCAGAAGTGAAGGCCTTTGTAATGAAGCATTTTTTTGGGGGGGTCCGGTCGTGGAGCCTGAACACTGGGCCTGGGCGCTGTCCCTCAGCTCTTCAGCTTAAGGCTAGCGCTCTACCACTGGAGCCACAGCGCCACTTCTGGCTTTTTTTTCTTTTTGCTTATATGGTGCTGAGGAATCGAACCCAGGGCCTCAGGCTTGCAAGGCAAGCGCTCTACTGCTGAGCCACCTTCCCAGCCCTGTAATGAAGCATTTTTGATGAAGCGATAAACAGGCTTGATCTGAGTATTAATGATATGGTGTGAAGGTCTGTATTTGAAGATACTTCAAAGTGTCCCTAAATAGTGAAATAGGCCAAGGGCTAAGACCTATTTCTATGTGTGCAGCATTTATCATGCATTTCATTCAAAAAATCAAGATACATACACACACAGACATGTGTGTCTGCCTATATATTTTTTTGTGTGTGCTAGTTCTTGGACTTGATCTCAGGATCAGGGTGCTGCCTCTGAGCTTCTTTTTGCTCAAGGCTAGTGCTCTGCCACTTAAACCATGGCTCTACTTCTGGCTTTTGGTTTTTGAGTAGTTTTTTGAAGATAAGAGTCTTACAGACTTTCCTGCCAAGGCTGTGTTCAAAGCATGATCCTCAGATCCCAACCTCCTGAGTAGCTAGAATTACTGGTGTGAACCTCCAGAGCCCAACAAAAGTAAGTAATATTTGTTACTGTATGAAATGACAAGGATACATTAAATAAATACTCATGCACATGTATACACACCTATGAAAGCATACTCACACTGACATTTGTTCTCAGGACTTGGATACTTTCCCTTAGCTCTTTTCCTCAAGACTGGTGTTCTATCCCTCGAGCCACACAGCTCTACTTCCTCCACTTTTTCAATTAAAAGTAATTTTATGGGCAGGGAATGTGGCTTAGTGGTAGAGTGCTTGCCTAGCATGCATAAAACCCTGGCCATAATTCCTCAGTACCACATACACAGAAAAAGCTGCAAGTGGCACTGTGGCTCAAGTGGTAGAGTGCTAGCCTTGAGCAAAAGCTCAGAGACAATGCTCAGGCCCTGAGTTCAGGACTGGTAAATAATAATAATAATAATTTTACATTTGAGTTTTTTTTTTAATTTAAAGCACCAACGATCTCATGAAGATCCAGCAGCCCTGAGGTTTAATTTCTATGAAGTTATTACCACAGGGCAATGGGCCCCGTCTGACTTGAAAACACTGCAGAGGAGATGTCTGGTACCAGGATGGTATGCAGTCCACATAGAGAGATGGCTAACCTACTTTGCGACTTCCCAGGTAATGTCCTGAAATGGCTCTTCTCTGTGTATTTGATCACGATTACATTGCACTGACTAGCAGAAAATGAGAATTAGAGTTACTACAGGTAATAATTAAAAATCAGAGACAATGTGACAAAGAGCCAAGGACCTTATATATAGATATATAGATAGATATGTATATATATATATATAGATATATATAATTTTACTAGAACTAATAGAACACTATTAGGTGGCTCTGAAACACAGATGTGGGGTCTTTTAACTAGGAACAGATGATCTCTAAGTGAAAAGTTCTCTCCAAAGAGAAGTCAGATGATTCACAGGCAAGAACTTCCCAGATTCCTGCCCTGGGGACCCGGGTAAGGAAGGAGCTCAGAAATCTGTCATAATGGGAAGTGCTATAATGGCTTAGGGGTCAAAGTTTAGAACCAGAAATAAGAACTTGAGGAAAGCATCACATCCCCTGCTAGTTTTCACCCCAGCCTCAGGCTCCATTGAAGCTCCATGTGGAATATCAGACAAATCCAATATTCCAGGGCAGAGGACCAAGTTCAGAAAGTCAGAAACAAGTTTCCTCTGCACATAACCCTCCTCTTGCTATATAATAATAGATGAGAAGTGAGACAGAGAATAGCTAGGAGAGGGTGATATTGGTTGGAATACAGGGGATACATGTATGGAGATGTAACAGTGAAATTCTCCCCTGTATGACTAACATAAGATAATTTTTAGACAAAGAATTGATGAGTGTTTAAGCCCTAAGCCGCAGGGTATGCTCAAGGGAAATGCAGCGGGCTGGAAAGTTATCTGATTATATACATCAGCATGGAAGAATCCTGGTCCAACTGAAGTGCTGAGTCAAGAGAATTTCTCCATTTACTTCTGATTGAGAATAAACTGCATTAAGGGCTATTACTGAATAACTCACAAACAATTGCAAGTTAAGGGAAACTTTAATTATTGTAAATTTGAAAGATGTAAGAATAGCAAATAGTTAAACTGTAGTCTAAGGAATGCATGCTTTCTTCATGCTGACCTAATTTATTCAAGCTATCCCAGGTCAAGAGAGGGAACTCACTCTATTCCATTTAGTTTGTTCTTCCTGAAGTGACTATTTTTGACTTGGCAGTTGCTAATTATTGATGGACAACAGCTGAGATCTGACCCAGCTACTGTGATGGATGAAGTCCAGAAGTTTCTGGGAGTTACACCTCATTATAATTACTCTGAAGCACTAACGTGAGTCTATTCTCATGCTTGATCTCATTTCCATTATTTGGCATCATAAATTATCACCAGTAGGTGTATATATAGCATCATTAATACTAGCAATGAATTTATACATCATTTTGCTACTCAAAAGCAGTCCAATCTTCATCATTCATGTACCCTCTTCCTTTGGAAGGCCAGGAATACTTTATCTTATAAAGCACTATAGATATTTTATATTATGATAAATTCCTCTATTTGTGAGCTTTTGCCCAATACATATCAAGTTGATTAAACTTTTTTACATGTCTTCTCCATACAAAAAGTATCCTACTAATTGGGATGATAAAGGTGATTTTAAAAAGTGAAGTTTTTTTCTTCCTGTGAGTAATTTACAAGTTGGAAGTGAAATACAGATAATAATTACTCCCTCTGTGAAAGTGAGCAGTATTTGGGAACAAAGGATGTTTATGTTTTATTCTGTATTCATTAAATTATTTATAAACAGATGCAATTATAGATGAGTTCTACTAGTCCATCGTTGCATTGTAAAATGTCTCCAAACCTTCTGGCATATAATAATGGCGATTTTATTACAGTGGGCCAGGAATTAGGCAAGGCACATCTGTTTTGTTCGTGGTGTCTGAGTCACAGCTGGGAAGTCTGGAATGTCTGGGTATGGTTCAAATGGCTGAGGTCTGAAATTACCTGGAGACATCTCCCTTACATGACTGGCTACTGGACTGAGCTAGCTCAAAGGCTGAGCTCAGGAACATGAAGACTCTTTGTGTGGTCTCTCTGTGACATTTCCATGAGCTTGACTTTGCCATAGTCTAATGTCTGTGTGCCAAGAGGAAGTAATATTTAAGGAAGCATGTAGATTTCTCAGGTCTAGACTTGAAAGCTACATTAGACCTCTTATGCTGTATTCTATGGGTGGCCATGATCACTAAGGTCAGTCCAAATGTAAGTCTGGCTCAGAGAGAAAAAGCACATGTGTTTTCTATCAAAAATGGAGGTTAGATCTAAATTGGAAACAGTATGCAAATACATACAGGATCATAGGTGATACAGGATCATATATTAACTAAAATATGGTATATTCAGGAGAGAATCCCAGTAGTGTTACTCCATTGAACAACTAACTTACAGTTCGTTGGCAAGAAGGAGGAGAAAAGAGAAGGATAGAAGAAGGGAAAGAGGAAGGTTGAGTGAATACAGTCATAATATTCAATGTACATATATGAAAGAGGAACTAGGAAAATTGGGAGAGACTGGGAAGAATTATGAAAGTGTGACATTGAACAAAATGCATTATACTCACAAAGCTACAGATCAAATTGAAACCCCTTTGTACAAATATTTAAAAGCAGGGTGCTGGTGGCTCATACTTGTAATCCTAGCTATTCAGGAGGCTGAGACCTGAGGATTATGGTTCAAAGCCAGTCCAGACAGGAAAGTTCATGGGACTCTTAATTCCAAGTAACCTCTAGAAAACTGGAAGTGGTGCTGGGGTTCAAAATGGTAGAGTGCTAGCCTTGAGCAAAAGGATCTCAGGGAAAGTGCCCAGGCCTTGAGTTCAAGCCACACAACAGACAAAAGAATAAACAAGTAAATAAAAAAGAGGAAAAATTGCTTTAGTATTAAAAAAATACAAGAATAGGGAAATGAGACCTCTTAATGACAAGGGTAGGCCAAATGTTGCCATCTGTAGTGACAGAGGAGCATGCTAGATAAGAGATAATATTACTTTCAACTTAAGAAAATAGACCCAAAGTTAAGGTAACTTAGAGTAAAGAGGTGGGTGAGAACGTAAAAAAGCAAAATAAAACAAAAATCAAACTGTGAAGCCGTCAAAACAGATTTGAAAAGGGCATGGAGTTTATTCATAAAAGACTCCCCCACAAAGTCTGAGATAAAGCCAATTAAATTTTAGATGAAACTCTAACAAGCCTGATTATGTAATTTCCCAGTTCATAGCAAATTAGACTCAGCAATTAGACAATTAGAGAGGGTAATGGAGGAACAGGAAAAACGGTAATAAGATTGGGTTGTTCCTTATCCACTAAAACAACCTAATGAAGTTTATACCCACACATGGAAATAGCAACATGGAGAATGCCCACTCATGTTGATTAAGGAGACAAAGCTCCTTATAATATGTTTTACATTATAATCATCGATGTTGCCCTATCTTGCCCTGCCTTTTGGCAATCAATTGTTTTGGTAACGACTCTATGCTATGTACTGAAAATATTTACTAATGGCTCAATTGGCTTGTAAAAATCATGCATTGTGTCTCATCACAAAAAGGTAATATAGTGAGCAAAGTATAATAAATTAGAAAAGCAAGTACCAGCCAACTCATGTCCCAGAAGTTCTCCCACAGTTACGTGTAAAAGGTTTTGCATTTTAATCCATAATTTTATGCCTACTAAAATGGAAACATGATGAGATGAATTGTCCAAATTTAGAGAAAATAAATACCCTTTGTTATACATAGCATATTGAAAGTGATTGGAAAGCAAAGCACATGGTTTCAAGGTTATAGGAACTGCACCTTTTAAAAATATTTTGTTCTTTCTTAATTAATTTGTATTGTAAATGTTATGTACAGAGGGGTGACAGTTATATAGGTCAGGTACTGAGTATATTTCTTTTTCAACACTATCACCTCTTCCCTAATTTTCTCCCAATTTTCCCCTCCTGAAACCCTCCTCCCCAAGTTGTATAGTTGATTTTCAGCATAGTGTCTAGTGAGTATCACTGCTGAATTAGTTCACCCTTTAAAAATATTTTTATTAACTTTAAATAGCTGTACAAAGGAGTCACCATTTAACAAAGCAGTTTATAGATATAATGCATCTTGATCAATGTCACCCCATTCAACATTCTCCCCCATCCCTCTCAAAGCACCCCTTTCCTTAATCTTCTTGGTTTGTAGAATATGGATTGATTTTTATGACTTAATTCTCCACAACAATCCTCTCTTCATTCCCCACTCCTCCCCTAGACCCTCTCCCCCTGCTGAATATTCATTTTCTGGTGTTTATTTTGTTGGATAGTGAGTTAGCCTTTCTAAGGAATTATACCATTGAGCTCTCTCCGGGATCTACCACATTTCAGTTAATACCTTTGTGTCCATTTACATACCGCCTTGAAGGGTTTACTTATATACTTATAAATTAATTCTTGCTTCAAGATATTAGAGAAAACATGCATCCTTTGTCTCTCCGAGCCTGACTTGGGTCAGTTAACATGATTTTTTTCCAGGTCCCAATAGTATTCTTTCTAATGGATGAGTAAAATTCCAGTGTGTGTGTGTGTGTGTGTGTGTGTGTGTGTGTGTGTAACATATATACAGAGAGAGAGAGATAACATTTTCTTGATCCATTCATCCCTTGAGGGACAACTGGACTGTTTGTTTCCCTCCCTTGGCTATGGTGAATAGTGCTACAGTGAACATGGTTGGGAAGGTGGTCTTACTATATTCTACTTTGTTTTCTTCTGGATGGATGTCCAAGGGTGGAATTGCTGGATCATAAGGTAGTTCTACATTTGGTACCCATATCTTTGAAAATAATTTCAAATGTTCTAGTTGCCTCTTCCTCTGGTTTATACAAAACCTTGCTCACAACAGCTGCCATGCAGAGCCAAGAATCTAAAACCTACCACGAGCCCTTGGTTCTACCTGAAAGCCAATGAGGTGTTCTTACTGGGTATATAATTATTTTGACTTTGTTACTGGTGTTGTAGTCTACCTTCATTCAGTTGAATATTCTCATTCTGAGGCAGAAAATACTGTGTAGGGCACTGTTATAACTTCTTCCCCATCTAATTTTTGCACGCCATGTTGTTTTTCCTCTTGGGAAATTAATGAAAACTAGAAAAAAGAACTATGATAGGCCGGGCACAGATTGAAAAGTTCAGATTGAAATGACTCTGTCTTCCTTTCGTCCATTTAACTAGTGATGTATTTAATTTTAATTGATAACATGTACTAGGACAACTTGGACTGTGAGGATTGGGGCTCTAATAATAGACTAGGCAGGGAACTGTGAAAAAGGCTTCTCTCTCACCCTAAATGAGTTCACATATGCGCAGAGGCAAATTGCAGGTGCACCGGTGTTACAGGAATGGGCCCAGGGCAACAAAATATCCTGCAACTAATTAACTTTACATCCCAGTCAATTATGCTTCATCCTTCTAAAACATCTGCTGAGCAACAAAAATGCAAACCTTTTCAATGTTTTATGCATGCAGCAAGTCCCATAGCAATAAATTTGAAATTTCCCTTATTTGGTTCATTCTTTCAGTTTTCCTATCTTGTTAGTCTTAAACAAAAATTTTTCTATGTTTGAGTTAAAAAAAACCCACATAATTAGGCTACCCATCTTTTGTTTTGTAACTTAGTTGCAGCCATGAGATTAAAACAGCATTAGAAAATTCCTGAAGAGTACAGGGAAATTAATCCTCTAACAAGATTATCTCCCTTCAAAAATCGGTTGTCTAATCTTGTACCCATTATTTGTATTGCCAATATCTCATACTGTCAAAAAGATACATGATAAATCATATATTTTTTATAAATTATATATATTTACATATACATTTACAAATTTGATTTACTTTATGAAACGTGTAATCATTTGAACTGCAAAAGAAAAGAGAGTATAATTTTTCCAAATTTGGAGCTTAATTATATATATTTTCAGAGTAGTAAAACTATATTATATTCAACCATTTTAGTGAACTCCATTGAATGACGTGAAAAATATGTCAATATATTTTGACAGGGAAATTACAAGTAAATAAAAATGTCTTTAGAACCTTTACATAGGTATGAACTGTACTGTTGATGTCTGGTCTCTTTTTTGGTAGATTCGTAAATAAAATATGGAACTTAATCACTTCAACAGAAAATTGGATTGGAAAGCCATATGCTTTTTTTCAGAGTACAATTACGTAAATCTATTCAACTTTGTAGACTTTTTGGACTCTTGTTTAGCTTCACTCAGATCAGCTGAACATTAAAAAAATGAATGATGGTAAAGCAAAGCAACAGTGTATGTTGTATTTTATCATCAGTGTATGTATTATCTGTTGTAGATTTGATCCCCAAAAGGGGTTTTGGTGTCAACTACTAGAAGGAGGAAAGACCAAATGTCTTGGGAAAAGCAAAGGCCGAAAATACCCACCCATGGATCAAGAGGTAATGCTTTCCTAGTCCAAATTACTTTGCCAAAAGTTTATAAGGACAGCCGCTTCAAAGGTAGCAAGATAAATTTGCTTTTTTTTACTCTGCTCTTTCTTTGGCATCAATAGTTCTATATATTTAGAAGGGAATATGGACAAACGGCTGGTTAAGTTTCTCTATAAATTGTTACCTGTTGGAATTCAATTCAAATATAAGTGTTTACTACAAAGCAACACTTTCTGAACTGTGTAAGGCACTTAAGTTGTACAGCATGTGAGGGATTTTAAATAATATGTATATATATATATGTATATACTAATACATTCAATACATATATCCACATCCCATAGATTAATATCAAACTAAGCAAAGGATAAAACAACAACAGACTCAGACTATTATAAGGTAGGTAACTTGGTTATGGTCACCGAGCTATGATCAGACCCATAATCTAATGACAAACTGAACTATGAAAAGACAGGAAAAGAAAACTCAACAAAAATGAGATATGCTATATCCCAGTGACTGACACCTGTTACCCTCACTACTCTGTAGGCTGAGATCTATAGGATCTCCGTTCAAAGCCATTGTAGGCAGAGAAGTCTCAGAGACTTCATCTCCCATTAATCAGCAAAATGCTGGGTGTGTAGTTTAGATAGTAGAACATCACATGTGAAGAAGAAAGATGGCTGAAAGCACAAGGCTTAGGATATAAGCCCTGATATCATTACACAAACAAAGGTATTGCCTGTATGTAGACATGGGAAAATGCCTATGTGTTTAAAGTTCGAGAACCACCAAATAATCTACTCTGAGTATTTCTCCTGAGGCAAGTGAGGAAAGAAAGGATGCAGGTGACTGAGATGTCACCATGCAGTAAACAGTACCAGAAGGTCTTAAAACTATACCTGTCAACTGAAAAAGTTCAAAATATTCTCAGAAATCTAATCTGCTTAAGTTGATGTAAGGGAAATGAATCCTAAGATATGTATTCAAATGTATTTTTCTTTCATGCGATTGTTTCTAACACATTTATAAGATATTTCTTTGTTGTTTTGTATGTCCCTCCCCCATGGTATAAACCCTGCTTTCACTGTATTTGAAGTTGGTATAAAAATTTGTGGAGGGGAAGGGAAAAACAAATCGTTTAAATAGGGATACAGGTGGACCCCTTGCAACAATGAGACGTACAAGATGTTATGTCGAAAACGAACTTGACAGCTTTGGTGGGAGGGGTGATGGGGGGGAGGAGGACTGGGTTGGGGGAGGGCAGGGGAGGATGGGAAGGGATGGGAAGGAGAAACAAAGGAGGCTACAATGCTTGACAAGAAATGCACTCCTTATCTTGCCCATGTAATTTTAACCCCTCTGTACAGTATTTTCACAATTAAAAAAAGGAAAGCAAAGATTGAAAAATTAAAAAAAAGAAATTTAATCTCTTAAAATAAAGAAAATGTAATTTTCCCACAACTACTGGAAAACACCGTCTCAGATTTGAAGTGCTTACAATCTACTTAAGGGAAGACACAGAATGAAAGATGAAATGCAGTTGTTTTCAATCTATTCATATAATGTATACAAAAGTTTCTAATGGAGTTTTATGAAGAAAACCATTTCTTTGTGTTAAAGTCTTAGGAAAGGATTAGAGAGATAATATGAGCAGATGGACAAATGCTGTGTAAGCCTTGATTTTCTTCATAGTCTGTAGAAGATAACTGTTCTCTACTATTCTATCATAGTTCTGCAACTATTTTTATTGAGTTAAAATATGATGTGAGAACATCCAAAGTTATAAGCTTTCAGATATCCAGAAACCACTGTAAAAGGAAAAGTTAAATGTGAAACTAAAACCATTCAGATATTTTATAATTCATCTTAACCATTTGTCTGATGAGGACCAATCTCAGTAGTTTGAGTGAATGAGTCCTGAAATAATAAAGGAAACATGTGTGTAATGTCACAAGTTATTTGTGTAATCATGAATTTTGATTTTTATGTTCACTTCTAATTTTTATTCATGGGGTCGCTTTTAAAGGTAATGTGTATAGTTTTATCTGGTTCACTTCTGTAAATTTAGTGTCTCATGAGTATGTATTCATTTATCTTTGGTATTATACGTTGTTGTAATTTTCTTTCTGTGTAGACATTGAATTTCTCTCAATAAATATGTACAATAATGATAGATAAGCCACTGAGGATATACCTGGACCTGTTTTAATTTTACAATTATGTTTTTGCCAAATTTATTTGCAAAGATAATAATGAACAATACTTGGAAAAAAATTAGAGTCAAATATTTTGTAGAACATTTATGATATACAATCTAGACTAGAGAATCCAAAATACACATTTTCCAAGAAATATATTATATAATCTTGTGTAAATAAATTGTTTAGCAACAAAATGATGTGGCATAAGATATAAATTTTCCATTAATATATTATTATTATTAATTTTTGTTTTCATACTGGGGCTTGAACTCAGGGCATAGGCCCCTGAACCTCTTCACTTAAGATTGATGCTCTACCATTTGAGCCACAACTCTACCTCTGGCCTTTTGCTGGTTAATTAGATATACACATCTCCTGGACTTTTCTTCCCAGGCTGGCTTTGATCAGGATGTTTCATATCTCAGCCTCTTGAGTAGATAGATTATAGGTGTGAGCCACTGTTGCGGGCAATATATTCAATGCATAGATAGAAGACCAATATTATGATTGATATGGAACTAAGCCATGGGACGATACGGGATGGAACAGTGATGATCTCAGACTACCATAGAATGAATAAATTCGTCACGATAACTGAGTTATAAGATGTATAAAATAATGACTGAAGTATGAATAGGCAAGTAAGTTCTCAGCAGAAGAGAAGATATATGGAGAAATGCCTTATATGTCATTCTAGAGTGGGAAAACCTGCCAACGATGTCCTCAGCCAGACACCATGAGTGTTTTGCCCAAGGCAAGGCAGGGAAAGGAAAGAGGCAAGTGACTGACAGTTGCTACTAGGGAGAAACGAATGGGCATCTTTAAAGTCTTCTGTTTCTTTTTCCTTTCCAGTCCAGAACCTTCCTGTCTAATTACTACCGGGATCACAACGTGGAACTGTCTAAACTGCTACATAGACTGGGCCAGCCTCTGCCATCCTGGCTGAGACAGGAGCTGCAAAAAGTGAGATAGCACTGAGTGAAGAACTTGCCTCTCACAAGTCTGGCTTTACAATCGAGTAGACAAACCAGACCCCACAGCTTTTTATCCCAACATGCACCTGTGACTGCCGGTGGAGGACTGTGCAAATAGACTTCCTTCGGTCTGTTTTGCTAAAATGATATTTGTCCTACCTGCACGCATTGGCGATTCTTAGCATTAATCACTATGTAAACTCTTCAGAACCAAATCACGGGGTTATGTGGTATTATCCTCTTCCCGTTGTGGAGAGCATCATGCAGCTGGGTCCCTCTGTTCATCAGTAATGCTACTGATATGCAAATAGCTAATTAAAATTGTGAGGAAATAATAAGACCTGCAGTATCTGTAAATGAGTTTAGTGGTAACCCAATAGCTGGATTAAGGGCTCATATTTTCCCTTTATTAACTTAAAAATATTTTTCTCCGTTTTTGGTGGTATGGGGGCTTGATCTTCCATTCATTCAACATATTTACATGACTGGCACTCTACCACTTGAGCCACATCTCCAGCCCAGCTTTGCTCTTGACTGATTACTCTGAACATGAAGTCACTCAGACCTTTCTGCCTGATTGGCCTCAAGAAAGATTCTCTGAATCTCAGCCTCCTGAGAAGCTAGGATTTACAAACCTGAGTTGCTGGTACTGGACAATCTTACTTGTTTTTTAAGAAAAGAAACTATAATACTCTATTCTTGTTTTTGAATTATTATTATTATTATATTTAGCCCATAGATTTTCCGCTGCTTTTCTACATCCTGTAATGAATGTTCTTGACTTTCTAAAAAGTTATTGAAGTCACCAGCTCCCATGTCTTTTCGTTGGTTTTCTTCTTGTTGGAGGAGACTACCTGAAAGGCTCCACATTCACTGGCTCTGACTATTTGATCTGCAGGGTGAGCCTTCCTCATTGAATTTGGCACGCTAGTTCAACAAGACTTGTTAGAGACGTTTGGTCAAAGGGACACTGGGAAAAACTAAATATTGGTAAGAAATGAGACACTAATATAAACCTCCACGGAGGTGCTGTAGCTTCTTTACAGAGCATGGAGTTTTTACCTAGCCAGTACAACTACTGTAGAAGATTTTGATTTTAATGTCTATTTTTAAATATATAATCTAAAACTTACCTGCTCAAACATCTGATTCTCCCATTGAAACCCAGATTCTCTGTCTCCTTTTTTCTCTCTGTCTCTCTCCTTCTCTCTCTCTCTCTCTCTCTGACACATGCACAAACACAAACATTAATTTCTAGAGAACTGATGTTCTTTCTGTCTTAGAACGATAGGCTCCTACCTCCTTTGGAGGTTATTGGCACACTACTTGAATTTTTATCGCATTTGTCAATGATGATATATTAAGGCTTTGTTAATCTTTTCAGTGATACATGAAGGGAAAATTCCAGTGGAACTGTAAATCAAACTGACTGTGGAAACATCACCCATCAATCCATCCCTTCTCCAGAGTAATTTTTCTATAGGCTATAAATAATATCTTTTTACTATAATTTAGAAATTAGGCTTGCAATAATGCAATAACAAATGGAAGGTCTTTTATTTGTTTCTTTTTTGGTTTTGGTTTTTGTTTTAAGCAAGCAAGTCAAAATAGAGGGTTGATTGAACATAGGGTTTTTTTCATACTTTATTTCAAAATTCAACTTTCCACTCATATTTCATGAAAAAAAATCCTATTTTTCCCCCTGCCTACTTAGACTCTCTTGATCCTTTTCAAAAAAAAACATGGAAGATTTTTTTTTCTGGAGCATGGGTCAATATGAATTGATATTTATTTTTGTGGTAGCTTTGCTAACTATTGGGCTCAAATGCCCAACCCTGTCTCTTAAGTGAACATGAGCTTTGTAGCACTGAATTAAACATACTAAAGAAAGTATACTTGTGTACATACATCTCTATTGTTCTATTGCCTTATTTGTTAGTTTAATTTAGTTTATGTTCTAGCTCTTCCTTTTGTTCTTCCTTTCTTCCTTGCTCTGTCTCTGTCTATATGTCTCTCTCTGTCTCTCACTCACTTTTGTTCTGTTGTTGCTTTTGTGTTTGGAAACATGGTGTCCCAATATGTTCCAGCCTGGCCTCAAATTTGCTACACAAAGACTCATTCTTTATTTCTTCACATAGTTTTCCTTTTTTGTTCAAGTGAGAAAACAAAAATAGTAACAGAATGGAGGAGAAATATTTTTCATATCAAGTAAAACTGGTATAATTTAGTGTCAACTTTTTAAAATATAATCCAATTTTCTGCTTTTTTCTCACTTTTCTCAATAATATAGATATACAAACTAGCTGCAATATCTGAGAACAAATGACCCCACACTTGACTACTCTCTCCTTCTCAATAATTTTAATCAGTGTGTATATTTATTATGTAATTTGACAAAAATACATTTACTTATATAATTCATCTTCATCTCAAGTAAAATGACAAAGAGACTCTAGGTTGTAGCATACTGTACTACAATAAGTCAGGGAAAATATCAGATTTAAGAATATTGTGATTTTAACCTTATCTACTTCAGAATTGTTGACTCAATATTTAATATATGTATTTCCCTAGAATGGTGTATTAAATTCTGTCTCATGGTATTAAGTGACATGCTTTTTATAAATTTTAAAATGCTTCCTAAACATTTAAACATGTTAGTTTTTCCTTTCCCCCATTATTCTTTACTCAAATTGTCTCACAAATACAATTATTGATTATTTCACTTTAATTAAATCAAGAATAGTATCCTATTTAAGTCTTCATCAATGTATCATGTATTCTTGTCAAGTATTAATTGCCAATTTTTGTTTCATAAAATGTCACTCAAAATAAAAAAACTTGTTTCTATTTAACAATGGCTAGAAGAGAAATAAGAATGAGATAACTATTCATGAGAAAAAAATTATACTTTTCCTATCAATTATTTTTATTCTAAAAATAGAGCTTTTAGTCCAAAGACAGATTCCATTTGCCTGGATTATAATAAACCCATTGTAAATTTGCTTTAGATGGTTTTGGGTTTTCTGTCTCACTGTTCTAATGTATTATAAAGTAACCTATTTACCTGAGTATTGATTGATTTTTACTTACTAACAACACAAAGTATTTATTGTGGAATAATATTTTAAATGCTCTGTTTCTGACTAGTAGGTAACATTATTCATTATTTTGATGACGGTACTTCACAAAAACTGATGGCCAATGATTTCACAAAGCAAGATGTCTGGTAGCTTTCCAAAAGATTTTTTTTCAACTATTCGAAAACAGATTAGCTGTGACATATCTACATATATATATATATATATATATATATATATAATATGATATTATTTGTATATATGTATAAAGCTAGATGCCCAATGGTTCATGCCTATAATCCTAGCTATTCAGAAGGCTGACATCTGAGCCTCTAGATTAGAAACCATCCTGGGCTGTCTATATGCAAATGTCTATGCAAACACAGTATGTCTGAGAAATTTTAGTTATTTTATTGGATTCAGAAAAGATAATTGAGACAGGGTCCCACTAATTAGTGTAGACTGGCCTAGAACCCATTATGTTCCTGGTTGGTCTCAAATTCATGATCCTCCTGCCTCATCCACCTTCATGCTAGAATTACAGGTATGTACCATCACACCCAGCCTTCTAATTAGTTTCTGATCACACAAATTATATTCTACATGTTAGCCAGTGGGGTAAAGAAGATATAAAATTCTATATTTTCTACCGCGTGCTGGTGGCTCACATCTGTAATCCTAGCTACTCAAGAGGCTGAGACCTGAGGATCGTGGTTCAAAGCCAGCCTGGCCAGGAAAGTCCATGAAATTATTATTATTATCTTTTTGTCAGTCATGGGGCTTGAACTCTGGGCGCTTGGGTGCTGTCTGTGCACCCTTCAGCTCAAAGCCAGCACTCTAACACTTAAGCCACAGCGCCACTTCTGGTTTTCTGGTGGTTTATTGGAGATAAGACTCTCATGGACTTTTCTGCTCAGGCTGGCTTTGAACTGTGATCCTCAGATCTCAGCCTCTTGAGTAGCTAGGATTACAGGTGTGAGCCACCAGTGCCCGACCATGAAATTCTTATGTCCAATAGACCACCAGAAAACAGAAAGTGGTGCTGTGGCTAAAGTGGTGGAGCACTAGCCTTGAGCTGAAGAGCTAAGGGACAGTGCCCAGGCCCAGAGTTCAAGCCCCACGACTGACCCTCTCCCCGCAAAAAGAAAAAAATCTATATTTTCTGAAATTAAAACTGTTAAAAAATGTTGTACTACATGCCTACCATGGGTTATAAATTTTACATAATAACTATTACTGTTGGTATGGCCACTAGTATGAATTGACTGTTTAAAATCCAAGGACTTAATCAGGTTGGTTTTCCTTTTCTTTATTTATGCTAAATAGAAATGGTCCCTGGATTCTAAACATAAAACACACACAGCCAAATTTCAGATTGGACTTTGATCAGAGCCTTCATCCCATTACTACCTCTTGCTTAGCTTTATGGAACTTTCCTGAACCAACCTCTTCTTGGTAAACAGAGATAATAAAATAATTTTATTCATTGGGTCTCTGAAACAATCTTACCTGGTAGCTCAATCTGAATGTGGACTCTAAATATCATCCTGGCACAGCTGCCCTAGTAATGGTGTAGGCCAGTGTGTTCAGCTCTCCAACTACTCTGTCTTCTCTCATCACAGAGGACTCCTTTTAACAATACAGAATACATATATGTAAGATATATAAAATATTGTACATTATCTATGATATAAATAGCGTATAGTTTATGTCATATAATATTTTAAAAATATTACCTCCAATATATTCTGTATATATACATATACTATATATTTTATTATATATTTCTACATATTATCTTACATGTCTGTATGTACAATATATTATATATTATACATATTTCATATATTATATATATTCTGTATATACATATAGGACATATGTAACAGACCGTTGGTGTCTGCAGGTGCATGATTCCCAGGCAACTGAATTGAGGAAAACCCCACAATGCTCAGGGTGCATAGATTCAGCACTGTTCTGGGGATGCTCAGCTCACTGTTCTCATGACACTTCCCAACTTCTGCTAAAGACATGGCGCCTTCCTCTTTATCATGTGAATTAAGCACATTCACTTTCATCCTGCTTTGGAGGCATCATTTGCTAGTGGGAAGCACACTGTAAATGAAAGACAGGAAAACAGCCAATCACACAATGATTTAAACAATAAAGGGGCTGACATCAACTGTTGGCATCAACTGTGTTGGATAATGATATAGGAATGTGAGCTGTGTGTTCCAAACAAGAAGCCACATGCGAGAAATCTGTGAATGAGGCAGGTTTACTGTAATTGTATTTAGTCAGAATGAGAAACTGTCTTACAAATCACTACCCAAAAGTAAGTTTTATAGTGATCCCTGCTAATATTCTGATAATCGGTCTTCAGAGTGAAGTGCTTCCTTCACAGTGCATTCTATACCAGTGTCCTTGTACCTTTCTTCTGTCTGATTTTGGGTTATTTATTCAATTATTTTATTTGTCACTATTCTTTCTAACTTTCTCTAACCTTTGTGATTAACAGATCTTCTGCAGACACTATCAGATATACAAAGTCAACATCCTCGAAACAATGAAAAGCTTAATGTATAAATACGGTGCCACAATGAAATGTTTTAATATATAATAAAGTGTTTGGCATAGCATTCTTTAACCATACCAGCAAATTTCTTCAACTTCTTTACAAGTCTTCACCCCAAATGTTGACTTCTAATAAAAATCTTCCCCCAAATGAAAATAGTTGATCGTACTCATTAATATCAAATGTCATTTTCTGCTTTTCTACCACGACAAACACATAGTTTTGGGGGGCCTAAAAGTCAATGTTTATATAAATAACTAATTTGCATTCAAAAGATTGACTCTTTCTCTTGTTTGAAATCTGACATATCACCAAAGCTAAGCACATAGCTGGCACTCAATAAAAATGTTTTATTGAAATGTGTCAAGAAGTCCAATTCACTTAATCCTTTTCTAGCCTTAATAATATTATTAGCCTTCTAATTTTGCTCTACATTCCCATTTCAGAAATTTTATCCATCATGTTAGTTGTCAGAGCTAATGGCTCCCACCCTAAACTCATTCATCAATTCCAGACATATTATCTACTGGATCTTGTCTGTCTTTGTCTAAGTATCTACCTGGCTCCTCAGATGATTAAAGGCAAAGTTGAATGTTTTCACTAAATGCTTCCATTTGCCAGGCTATGTTTCTTCTCTTATTCATCTTTCCTTTCCTTCCTTCTTTCCTTTCTTTCCTTCATTTCTCTTTCTCTTTCTTCCTTTCTAGCTTTCTTTTCCGATCATGAGGCTTGAACACTGGGCTTGATCACTGTCCTTCAGCTTTTATGCTCAAGACTAGTGATCTATCATATGAGCCACAGCTCTACTTCATGCTTTTTGTGGTTAACTGGCATTAAGAGTCTCAAGGACTTTCCTGCCCTGGCTAGCTTTAAATGTAAATTCTCAGAGCTCAGCCTGTTTGGTACCTAGGATTACAGATGTGAGTACAACCAACCAAAACAACTATTATTCCACATGTATGTCTGCATGTTAACTTACAAAAGTGAAAGACAAGTCTTTTCATTTACATATCATTCACTCATAATGTAGAATGTAGCACAAAATAGGTAATTGTTAATGAAAGCAAGCATGAGCTTATAACTTCACTCTGATAGGATGCTTATACCTTCACTCTGATGGGAAATTGAAACTCAATTTCTAAACTTAAAATTTATAGATATAAAGTCATCTCTCCTTCATAGGAACAAGATACACACTATTCTGAGCTTAAGGGTCTTGTCTATTCTCTAGAGTTCTTTGTCTTTACATCTTCTATACTGGTTTCCTATTACTAAAACAGATTAATCTATTCTTAGGCACAAGAATTAAACTATTTCCACTCTTGTACTTTCATACTGGTTAAATCTCATAGTCTTGCTTCTTACAAACCCTTTGTTTGTAATCAAAAGAAAACTACATGCGGTCTGTCTCAAATGCATTGAGTTTGGGAAAAGCTTATGGTTTAGCATCAATAAGAGTTCAATTTATTGAAGGGGAAAATATATTATTGACTTGGTATTTGACTGTTGAGACTATGAATTTTAAATTTCTTTTTCACTGCCAAAGACAATAATGCTAATTGTTAATGACATGTTTTAAATGTCTATGTAAACACTGCCAAGGAAAAAAATCAAGTAAAATTGTTATGTCAAAAATCTTTAGCAAGGCTGGGAAGGTGGTCAGTAGTAAAGTGCTTACCATGCATGCATGAGGCCCTGGGTTCTATTCCTCAGCACCACATAAGCAGAAAAAGCAAGAATTGACGCTGTGGCTCAAGTGGTAGAGCACTAGCCTTGAGCTGAAAAGCTCAGGGACAGCGCCCAGGCCCAGAGTTCAGGCCCAAGACGGACAAAAAAGAAAAAAAAATCTTTAGCAGCTGGTGCTCACACCTGTAATCCTAGCTATTTGGAAGGCTTGAGAAATGATGATCATGGTTTGAAGCCAGCCTAGGCAGAAAATACCTTAAGACTCTTATTTCCAATTAACTACTCAGAAAAAAACTGGAAGTGGTGCTGCGGTTTAAGTGGTAGAATACTAACCTGAGCAAAAGTGGTTCAGGGACAGCACCCAGGCCCTGAGTTCAAACCCCAGGACTGGCAAAAACCAAAAACAAACAAACCCACCCCAAGCCAAAACAATTGGCACTGTCTGATTTAAATTCAGGTGAAATTAAACTATATTAAACTATCTTCACATAATTAGATTCAATCATGCAACCCACAACTATTTCCAGAATATCATTTATTATTTAAGATCTCATGTTCATTTCCTGAAAATTTGTAAGTCTTTTCAGAAATCTAAAGGATCTGCCAGAAATTTGATGTTAGCAGTATGGTAATAGACAGAAAGACAGACAAGAGACAGACAGACAGACAGACAGACAGATAGATAGATAGATAGATAGATAGACAGACAGACAATTACATTGCCCAAAATAGAAAGGAGGTACCAGTGGACAAGGGTATAAGAAGATAATGAGAGAATCCTTGTAACTTCCAAAGGCCCTTTGAGATAATACACTTTGGTTTAAGAGAAACAAATCTCTATGAATTATTTACCTATTAATAATGTTTTCAGAAAAGCAAAAGCAAAAAGAGTCTTTGACTGCACCTGATTCAGGAAACTAGGAGGTATCATGGCATTTGAGCCAAAACATGCTAATCTACAAAGGCGATTTGGCCAGGAAAGGAAACAATACATGTAGATAATTGTGTTTTGCTCTTCTGATTTCTGATTAACATAGATCACAAAAACCAAAAGATAGAGTGGACAGTGTAAAGGAAGGTAAATAACATACTTGTATTTGAGGCTCACAACAATGACCAATTAATTTACCTGTTTCCTAAAATAAACTCGTTTCATTCAACACGACAAAAAAGAAGGTATAGGCACTTCTTTATCTTCTAGGTACGAATATAATGAACTCTCAATATTCTAGTCAATTGCCACTATCTCTCATACACTGCCTGAAAAGTACACAGGTTTCTTATCCACAAACATTTAATCTGTGGGCAAAATCAAGGCTATGCAATAACAACAGTGTCTTGAAGACAAATAATTTTATTATTCCCCCATTGATGAAACCTAAAATGGCTTGGATACTAGTTCAACAGCTAAAAAAAAAAATACAACACTAGAAATAGATAAAATCAGTTTGTCACAGGTGCCACAGCTGCCACAGATATAAACTGCCCTCTCTTCTCTCCTCAGTAGCTTTCACTCAGTCCATGTAATAGTGCAAGGAATGACCAGTTTTGTGCTATTGTTTCAAAGGAAGCAACTTACATGAACGCCTTGTGATTTCCACCCCAGCTGTTTAAAATAGTTTCAATTAGCTGAAATAGAGTGTAATATCAGGTGATGGAGCCAGATGGAGCCCACTTTTGGAGCCAGATTGACAGCCATCCATTATGACATCACCACTACCTAATTCTCTGGCAATCCTCAGGCCCAGTGCTTATGATCTGTATCCTAACATGAGACCTACCAGTGCAGGCATAGGAATCCCACCTTCAACACAACAAGCATGCTTTGCTGTCAAACCATTGTAAAGTTTGCAAAACAGAAATCTATCATCCCTGCGAATGAAGTTTCCTTGGCTTTTCCAAGCCGTTTCATCCCTAAAAGCAGTGAGTAAATACTTTTATTTGGTCTGTAGTGTTTTATTCCCCACATTATGACACTTACAGCAGGCATTACCTAATCCTTTCTTTCTGGTTGACTTTATGATTCAAGTTCTCCAATAAAAGTTTTATTGCAGGAGTCTAATGAATTAGACCCTACAGAAAGGAAAGTAAATTGGCCTGCTTCAAACTTCAAAGCTCCCACAGTATGTTGTACAGATTTATTGCAGATCTCTCCACCGCACTGTTTCCTAACTTCCTTTACAACATTTTTTTAAAGGCAGAAAGTGCTAAGATCTATCCTTCCATAATCACAGGAAGCCAGGATTCATAGAGAAACCAAACAAAAAGCCATGTTAGACTCAATCACATGGGCACCCTGGGAATAAAAGGCGGTCATAGAGAGCATGTTAAAAGATTGCATTTAGGTCCTGGTTTCTGAAAGCCTGTATCACAATTAAGCCAAGAAAAACAAGGAAGGTAATGAAACTGTAATTCTTCAGGATAATATAACAATCCTCAGGGCATGGCTAGCAAGGTCAAAGATCTGGAAGAATTGTGGAGAAAAACAGAGGAAAGTTCTTAAATCTAAAGCTGCCTCAGGAAGAAATCAGATGCGCTTTTAGGTTTTTAGTTGTTAAATCCTAGAAGAGGCTATTGGCTTTTGATGCTGTTTATGTATCTTGAAGAAACCAAAGAAGATTGAGTTAGTGCTGGCTCTCTTTCACAATGACAGTAATTAATTTTGCTAAAGGCCACAGTTCTACTCCATGGTTCTGGTTTTAGGTTTAGATAAAGAAGAAAAAGCAGTCAAATCATTGCATTAGAAACAAGTAGATTAAAAACAAGTCGAAAAATAGATAAATGTTTAAACAGCATTTACATGATTAAGCAAGTAGTATATTTTAGTTGGTACAGGATATAGCTATTGTCCATCCATAATTTATCAACTGTTTTTGCAACTAGTAAAAGAATATGGAAAGTAAATAGAGCAAGTAAAAAGTACAAGTTGTTAAAAATTTTGTTTGCTATTTCAATGCAATTAAATCAGTTGTAAACAATTAGAAAATAAAGTTAATTTAGGCAAGTGACATATATGTTAATCAAAATGAATATTGTAGAATTCCAGGAATGAACAAGAGAATAAATTATACAGAAATTTAAATCTTATGCTAAGATTATGCTGTCCAGCTTTCTGGGGTATTAAAGAAACAGAAGCCAGCCAGGCACCAGTGGCTCACGCCTATAATTCTAGCTACTCAGGAGGCTGAGATCTGAGGATGAGGTTCAAAACCAGCCCAGCCAGGAAGGTCCGTGAGACTCTTATCTCCACTTAACAACCAGAAAACTGAAAGGGGCGCTATGGCTCAGGTGATAGAGTGCTAGCCTTGAGCTGAAACGCCGAGGGACAGCACCCAGCTCCAGAGTTCAATCCCCATGGCCAACAAAAATAAATTAAGTAAAAAAATAAAGAAGCTGAATTATATTTAAAAATGTCATTTTAATTATTCAAATACTCAAATGTATACTAGAAAAATTGGCTTTCTCAGGTGTGATATCTTACTGATTGATATACAGATGATTAAATCATAATTTTAGTTTAGGACATCTATGTCTTTTAAAAAATTCATTGTTTTAACTTTTTTGGGTAGTAGCAGGGATTAAATTTAGGGTTTTTCTGCTTAGTTGGCTGGCTTGCTTTCTTTGCTGGTACTCTACTATTTAAGCAATGCCTCCAATGCTGCTTTTTCCTGATTGGTTTATAGACAGAGTCTCATAAACATTTTACCCAAGCTGGCTCTGAACCACACATCTCCAGATCTCAGCCTCCAGAATAGCTAGCATTATTGGCATAAGTCACCATTATCTGATGAGTATGACCCCTGTGTCTTTTGATACTTATCTTGTAGCTATACACTTACACAGAAGAATAAACATTTCATTAAACAAATCTGGGCCCATTAATCACAAAAATTTGTTCTAAATACATGTTTTAGATAACTTTGTTTTTAAAGAGGCTGTACTAACTACTACCAAGTCTTTTACTATGTCTTTCTGTGGAAGAAGAATGGCTTTCTCTTTGTTGTCCTATGATAATCAACTGACCACCTGTCAGGTAATAATAGTTTAAATTTCATTCCTTCATTATCCCATTTTGTCTATACTGACCTTATAATTAAATATGAAATGATGTAAACTATGCTATTGATCTACTTGTATTGAAATTCAAACTTCAAAGATCAAGCTCAGTGAACCACAAGGCACAATAGTTTAGCTTGATTCTCAGAAGTGTTTTATTTTTCTTGCTTCTTTACTCTCCAACAAAACTGTAATTTCATCATGTAAGAGATATTAGAATGTTTATCCTATTAGATATTAGAATGTTTATCCTATTTCTATAGATTGGTATTATTCTTTGCCTATGATATCATTTAGGTATTCAGTTTTCCGATGTAAATACTATGCTATGAACTTATATGCATAAAATAACATGTACAGGATAAAATTTTCCAGATGTTTGCAATGTCATTCAATTTTTTCAATGCATTTAAAATTTAGCTCATATTTTGCAAAAGAAGAATTTTCCCCAGTAAACTTTCTGATGTAGTAACTTTCGTTAAAGGAAAACACAATTTCCCATAGAAGAACAATGATTATCTTTAATTATTGTTTGTGTGTGTTTTCTTTTTAAAAATCTACTTGCTTTGTAGTTGATTTCCTTGTTTACTTTTAATTATTTTAATTGAAAAATAAAATCTATATTTATTTTGTACAACATATCTTAAAGTATGTATTCATTATAGAATAGCTCAAAAGTAGTAATAAACAGATATTACCTCATGTATGTATCATGTTTTATAGAGTATACTCAAAATGTACTCTCACTGATTTTTCAAGAAGACAATACATTAATATCAATTCCATATTATATAATAGTTACTTCAAAATTATACCTCTTATTTGAAATTCTGCATTCTTAACCAACAACTTCCAAACCTTTCTACCCTCAATCCTTAGAAACCATAAATATATCCTGATTTCATTTTGTTTAATTTTGCAAATATGTGAGAGTCTGTACTATTTCTCATTTCTGTACCTAGCACATTTCATCGAATATAATGTCCTCCAAGTTGATTCATGTCGTTTAAGGTTCTTACACATTTTTATTCAAATCATTTTTACAAAAAGATTAGCCAGTATTTCCTCTCACTTTGTTGATATCTCTTCACTCTGTTGTATATTTTGAAGTACAGTGTTTTAGTCTGATAGAATCTCATTGAACTATTTTGTGGAAAGTTCCTTGGGGTTGCTGAGAAAAAGATGTATTCTCTACTATGTAACAGAAGATTTTGTAGACATCCATTCAATCAGTAGTGTCATTGAGTTCTGCAGTTTCTATGGAGTTTTTTTGTCTACATGATCTTTCTACTGTAATAGTAAGCATTGAACTCTCCCACTATTATTGTGTTGGGGTTTATTTGTGCCTGTAAGTTCAGTTGTGATGATTCATAGATTTGCTCTTTGAACTATCCCAGAAGTCATACATGTATGCTTCATATTTCTTTATTATTTTTTCCTTTATCTGACTGTTCAAACACACATATCTTGTCCACAAGTCCTGATATTGTGTCTTCCATTTGAATCAATCTAATGGAGATGTTTCCAAATGAGCCTTTTATTTGACTTATTGAGCTTTTAATTTCTAGAATTTCAGTGTCACATTTTAGGATTTCTGTGTCTTCATTAAATGCCACTTTCCTATCCTCCACTGTCTCATTTCATTGAGTTATTTGTATTCTCTTCAATATATTCATATATATGACATATATCCATTGATCTATGATATATGTAAGTAAGTCACATATATTTTGGTATATTATACATACATTTATAGGATATACATATGGTATCTATAGATATATATCATATATATTTATATTTATGTGATCTATAAATATCATATATATCCATATATATCATATATAGAACTTATATATCTATCCTATATGTATATATATATATATATATATATATATATCCTGTCCATATATACAATATATAATCAATGAAAGTATAGAGGATATACATTGATCATTCTTATAATGGTGCTTTAGAATCATTTGTGCTTTCTTCCTCTTCACTCTCCTTAGTGTTTGTTCCTGTCAGGTTGTTGACTTTTGGAGGCGTTGTGTTGCCTTGTTATTTCATATTGCTCATGTTTCTCCATTGGGATTTGTGTATCTGAGGTCAAGAACTTGTGTATCTGAGGTGAAGTACTTGGATAGAGGGTTTCATTACCTGTACTGTGCATTTGATGTGTTACAAAGTTAGTCAAGGCTGTGCAGGGTCAGTGTTGTGGTTTGGTTCCTCACCACTGTACTGGGGAAAAGCTCAGTACTCAAGATTGTTCTCACATGCTCAGAGCACCCTTCCGGACCCCAAGCGCCACTCAGAGGAAGCCCAGCTGAAGCCTTGTTGCTCATGTGCGATTGCATATACGTGAGCGGTCAAGGGCATATATGTGGGTTTGTCAGGAGTCAGTGATGTACTTCTCTGCTGCTTTTTCCCTTAGAAGTTTCCCTTCTTTGTGCACTGGAAGCTGCTGTTAGCTACATTTCCAGGAGCCAAGCATTCTGCAATGGCTGTATTAGTTCTTAGGCAAGGGAATTGCTCTTGTTTAGACGATTTAAACTTCTCAGCTTGCCCTGGTCAGACTCTCCAAGACTACTGCTTCTGACATACTCAGGGTGTTCAAGTACACCCTGGGCTGTGGGGTTCTCCCCCCTTGGGTTCAAGCTCCCCAAGTACCTAAATGTCTAGCAGTAGGCACTCTCTCAAGATGACATCTTACTGCAGCTCTCTGAGATACAAAGTGTAAAATAATCGTCTTATCTGATGCTAGCCTGAATTATTAACAATAATCATTCAGATCCCCAAATTTCTGTGGTTCTTATATAGCAGTGATCATTTTAAACCCTTTTTCTTTCCAACTAGAAAGGTACATAAAATGTGTTTTAGCATGCTAGTCACTTTAAAATGTTTAATCTATAAGGAATCGTACTACCTGGAAATTCTGGTCTATTCTCTACTATTCATTGCCCATCAAATAGAAATATGTTCCAACTTCAGAGTACAGTTTCTTGTTAAATAAACCAGCTTTATGAAGATTCACTTAGGAAATTGAGTCTTTACTTCTTATGTAATTATCAAATAGAAAGTCACAGTTTCAAGCCATCAAAGTTAGCCAAGTATATCATTGTTAATAAAATAATACTATATAGAATGTGTCAGAAGAAAGTTAGTTGCAACAAGGAAAATAATGCACCTCCATTTATATGTTTAAATAGCGCTGGATCTTTAAAATGAAAGTTTTACAAACCTCAATTTCTGTGCATGAAATACAAGCAAAGCCATTTTAATCGAAACTTCCAAGACAGTTTATTATTTCCCATCAATATAACAGGAACACAGGTATTCATGTCAACTTTACGCTAAAATAACTTCAAAAATAATAATGTTAAATCTTATCTTAATTCACCATGGACTTAAACAAACAGAGGAATCACAAACACTTGAACAAGTGGGATGATAAGAGCCCTTAATGGAGAATTTGCATGGAAATCTAGTGTGCTGTAGCTTCTGATTATCTGAGCAAATCAAATTTTAACCAAATGTGACCTGAAGTAAATAAAATTCCTTGAAGAAATATCAAGGAACCTAAGCACATTGGCAGAAAGGATGTTTTGGAAAGACTCTATTTTTAAAGATAACCTCCAGCTCATCAGTATGGTTTTACCCTAAGTTGAGGATACTTTTAAAATTTGGTTTTGTAATTGATTCACTTAAGTAAACAGTAAGTGCATTTTAGATTGATAAATTTGTAATAAGTCTAGACAATAAAGATCTACTGCATTTTTACAAACTCACTTGTCTTCTAAATGTGTATATGCAAAGGGATGATATGAAATTTTTAATACTCTTTTGTTACATCTGAAGAATAAAGGACATATCCAAAGGGGAGAGTAAACTGTGCTCATGTTTACTGAGATTCAGCTTTATACTTTAAATGAATATACTAAAATGACTAAGGCTTAAGCCTCCAGATGAAAAATGCTAAAAATAAAAATTTTATGACATATTTTAGAATATTCATAAGCTATGCATGCGTCCTTTTAAATGTCTCAATCACTATAAGTCTATTATATGCAGTTACAAATTTATTGGAAAGAATTCAATTACTGACTCTAAACACTGACTTGAGTGAATTAGTGATAGCAATATGTTTCCTATTTGGCTGATTTGATGAAAAATAGAAACTGTGGTTTAGAATACTAAACTTTGTGGTGTTGAAAATGTTGCTGAACTTTCAGAAAGTATCCCAAATATAGTGAAAGTGTGGGGTGTGTGTGTGTGTGTGTGTGTGTGTGTTGGTGCTGGGCTTGAACTCAGGGCCTGGGCATTGTTCCTTAGCATTTTTCACTCAAGGCTGGTGCTCTACCACTAATCCACACTTCCATTTCCAGCTTTTTGTGGTTAATTAGAGGTAAGAGTCTCACTTGTTAAACCACGATTCTCATATCTCAGCTTCTGAATATCTAAGATTACAGGCATGAGAAACTTACACCCATCAAAGTCCTACTTTTGTAAGACAAGCTATATTTCAATAGATATCACAAATGTCTATAAGAGTTCGCAAGGATTTAAGGATTTAAATAAACAAGCCTTACTCTCTACCCCAAATTTTACATTTTAAAACAGATCTCCCATACAATCTTGTGATACTTAAAAGTAACTGAGTAGAGAACTAACAACTTTCTTGTTATATATATATGTAAACCTTAGTTATTATTTCATGCTAATATACTCAGCATCTTCATGCATTAGACCGAAGATTACCCCATATCAGCATTCTAGCTGCAATGTAATATAAACAGCAAGGACAATGAATGACAAATATAATATTACTTTGTAATGCCTCCTTATTACAATAGTGTATCTAAGAAAGACATTAAATTAAACCAAGCATATTCTGTAATTGCTTCCATCGTAAAGACAATTGAAAACAGAATAGCAGAATGCAGATTCATTTTACATTGCATTAATTTCTTATTTTTAGGAAATTAGTAAGACTTCAAATTTATTCATTACTTTTCACAGTTAAATGGACATCTACATAAGTAATATTGTATATAATATAAGAATATTACATATAATTGCAAAGGTATATCTGAGGAGTATTGGAGCTGATCTTACTTTCAGGATTTTCCTTTCCTTTTGGTTAACAGCAAAGACTTTTAACCATATAACTATGAAACCTACAACTCCTCCTTTTACCTTTGGCTAAAAGTAACAATGATATTTTCACATAGGCACGTCAGAATGTGTAAGTAGAGAGAGATAGTTGGATGGATAGATAGTTGATAGCTCTATAGATATACAGATGACAGATAGATTATAGACTGATATAATGTAGATAGATGATAGGTGGAAAGATAGATAATAGGTAGATGATAGATTATAGAAATAGGTACATAGATAGATACATAGAGACATAGATGGATGTATTCCTCAGCACTCCATTAATTCAGTATATCTGCTTCTTTTGTTTCCTCCAACCCTCCCTCAGAATCAGCTAAGCCTGCCATCTCAGTAATGCCCACACCAGTCATCAAGAAAAGAGCAGAGGTGATTGTGAAATAATTCCCCAACTCAAATCTCAACTTGGCAATATAATGACTGGACTTCATATCCAAAATCTTGGCAAGGAACGAGAATAGGCACTCCATACATAAGAACATATGGGTGTGAAAGATGAAAGATACACAACTTGGTTTGTTATCTTGCCCAATATTCAAATCCATAACATGGCATAACTATTAACATTTTATCATTTTGTGGGTGGGAAGCCAAGACAGACAAGCTGAGTCATATAAGGTAGTAACTTGAGCTGAGACTAAAATCCAGATAATGCACTACAGTTGTGTCATTCACTTAGAATGAAGCAAAATGGTAAAATATTGAGGGTGTAAAATCTCTCTTTTTTTTCCACAAACAAGTTCAAAGTCAAGCCACATGAGAGAGTGGAATCTAAAGTAGGGTAAAGATGACCAAAGGATGATTTATACCTTAATGTTGAGTCTGACAGATAGATCTATAATTGCATAGAATAATGATTCTTTATTTTCATGGTTCAATTACTTTATTAGCACACATTAGTCGTTCTATGTGAGCATTTCATTTCCATCCATGCATATAATATTCATTCTTGCCCCTCGACATTTGTTCTACCCTTCATTCCTTTGAAGCTTTCTTGCAGTTTTATAAGTGGATTTCATTATGACCTTTTCATACTAATAATAGTTGCCAATCTTGTATTCAAATGTTTTTTTTTCTTTCATGCGATTGTTTCTAACACATTTAGAAGATTATTTCTTGGTTGCTTTGTATGTTCCTCCCCCACAGTATAACCCCTGCTTTCACTGTATGTGATGTCAGTATAATTTGTGGAGGGGAAGGGGAAAAACAATTTGTTTAAATAGGGATACAGTTGGACCTATTGCAACATTGAGATGTACTAGTCATTATGTCGAAAAATGAACTTTACAACTTTGGTGGGGGGGAAGTAATGGGGAGGATTGGGAGGAGGGATGGAGGAAGGATGAGAAGGGATGGGAAGGGGAAACAAAAGAGGAGGCTACAATGCTTGATAAGAAATGTACTCATTATCTTGCCCATGTAATTATAACCCCTCTGTACAGTATTTTCACAATAAAAAAATAAAAAAATAGTTGCCAATCTAGCATTAGTATCCAAACTAAGAAGGCAGGAGAGGTTTTAGTCTCTGAAAAACTTTTTTTT